>NC_134835.1:5035416-5354106 GCF_004210375.1 Tachypleus tridentatus | reverse complement strand
TCAGTATAATGAATTGTCATATATTATTTTCTGAACGTTTTCATTCTAGTAGCCATCTTTAGGATCTTTTGGGACATACATATACCACCTGAGCAGAGTACAAAACTTCTTCCAACTTCTTATTGGATCAATGAATTACTAGTTGAATAAACATTTAACTATCATCCTTTCATCTCTTGAAAGATTTATTAAACATACAGATTGTCAACACCATTTGTCATAGTAATATAATTTATTTTCTCAATACTCCAGTGAAAAGTGCTAGAAGTAGAAATTGAATCAATAACCAAAAACCTATAAATACAAGTGTAACAGGCAGGCTCTTAGGCTAGTTGTTGGAGCTGCAACATTATTGCCAATTATACCAAAGTTATTTGAGTTACACTAAAGAAAACAATTCTGAAACTTCAACACAATACATAATCTTCCAAATGACATACCCCTCATGTGGATTTCTGTATGCGATGAGGGGACCTCCTAGGAAGGTTCTGTTCTTTCAGTTTATCTCCTCTGGAAACTAAACATTCCCCATGTGTTTGCCATGTGTGGTGACCCCTGAAGGGGAGGAGAGGATCCTGGTGGATGAGGGGTACAACCCTAACACACCACTTTGGCCTTGAACTACTGTAGACAGGCACCCTTGGATTGGTTCTCCTTGGGTCAGTCGCCTGGTCCACTTGAGCTAGGGTCAACCAAGTACCTGTGTTAGATGTTATCAACAGGTGTTGTGGACATTGTATCTGATGATGGCATTTGGGTATAGTGCTCATGAAACCCTGGCATTCCTGCAGTGTCCTTGTTTGGCATTGTAGTAAGTCCCCTTGCAGGGCTTCATGGTGGGTGGGGTTAGTGGGTACTGAAATATTCCTTTTTTATGGATCCTCAAAAAAAAAACTTAATTAAAATAGTGAAAAAAAAATCCATAGGAAAACAACCACATCTTGAAAATTCTGAGCAGCAATCTTCAACATCTGTAACACCTGTATCTCATTTTCTTATACCACATTCTCTTTCAGACAAACCTTTAGGGCAAATGTCTCCCTTTTTCATTCAGAAGGGACTTCCTGGCTCTCCAAAGTCAGTAAAGAAGCTTCAATCTGGTAACATATTGGGGAAAACATCCACATCTCAACACAGTGAACTCCTTTTGCATTCAAAGGCAATTGAGGTTACACCTCATGCTACATTGAATTCACCACAAGAAGTTATTGTTGAGAAGGATTTGAAGAGTTGGAGATTCTTGGTGGTTTCTCCACCCAAGGAGTTTTTACAGTGAAGCATATCTCCACTCACAAAGATGGAATTACAATGATAACCAATGTCCTCCTTCTGACATTTATATCACCATGTCCACCTGCTACCATCAAGGCAGATTATCTTAATTTCAGGGTATGGCCATACATTCCAAACCCTCTCTCAGATGTTTCCAGTGTCAGCAGTTTGGTCACTCAGAGGCATCATGTCATGGTTCCTTGATGTGTGCTCATTGTGGTGGCAAGGACCACGATGCCTATGAGTGTGAAATGGACCCTCATTGTGTCAATTGCAGTGGCTCTCACCAATCCTACGTTTGTTCTTGCCCTAAATGGTTGGAAGAAAAAGTGGTGAAGCATTTGAAAACAATTCATAACATTACTTACCCTGAGGCTTAAAAGTTGTTGTCCACCACTTTATCTTGGATGTATGTTGCTGCACTTCGTTCCACTACAACAGTGGGAGTGTAGACGGACCTCTCTCTGCCTCCAAAAGAATCGTTCTCAAACCAAATGAAAAGTATTTTGACTTCCATGCTTAAAAAAGTTGATGAATCAACTTCAACACTCATCTCTGTCCCTAACATACATTTCACCAAATCCCAAAATCCACTTCCTTTGGTTCCAGGTACAAGCATTTCCTTGAATACATCTTCTTCTCCCACCCCAAGATGCAAAAGGATCATTCATTCATGTCCTCAATTGCTGGAATTCTCTTCCAACAGCAAAGACTGCCCAATGACCCAGGGCAGGATCCATGGGGGTCGATGTTGATAGGAGGGGTTGTTCCGTGGAGTGTATGCTCTCTAATCACAACCTTTCTCCTTTCAATACTGGTTCTTCTACTTATTATCATGCACCTAGTCAGTCCTTTACTGCTATTGATCTCTCAATTTTCTCCCCCTTTATTATTCTCCCATTTTTCATGGATTGTTGACAATAATCCACGAGGCAGTGATCATTTTTCTATAATTTTGAGAGAGACTAACCCTGATCGATGCCACCTGACCTGTGTGCCCCAGTGGAAGCTGGGTCAAGCAAACTGGCCCTCTTTCACTGCTCTTGTAGAACTTGATCCTGCTGTCATCTGTAAGCCAACAGTAGATGACTGTGTGGCAGCAGTAACTGACCATATTATACAACCAGGTGCTCAATGTGTTTCTATAACTTTGACACATTTTCCACGATATCCATGTCCATGGTGGAATCCTGCCTGCCACATGGCACAGAAGACTTAAAATCGGGCCTGGGACACTTTTTGTAGGTATCCCACACTCTTGAACTGAATCATTTTCTAGCAGACCCTCGCACATCTCATGGGTAAGATGTCAAAGCCAGAAGGTATCTTGGATTAAGTTCACAACTGGCATATCTTCTACCATCAGTTCCAAATTAATATGGGACAAGATTTGAAAGGTCAATGTGCAATATAATTCTGTCCCCCCTCGATCTTTCTTTCTGATGGCCAGGAAGTAGCTGATACCTGGAGCATCGCCGATACTCCATGTGAAATCTTTTGCCAGGTATCTAGTACTCCTTCCTCCTCCTCCTTCTTAGCCATCAAGACTTGGGCAGAGTGGTCACTTTTTTCCTATAATCTCTATGACTGTAATCGTCCCTTTACACTGATGGAACTAAAACTGGCCTTTCATCAGTTTGGCAGTACATCAGTTGGACCTAATGATGTACACTATGTAATGCTGTGCCATCTATGTTCTGCTTCTATTGCTATTCTTCTTATTGTTTTTAATTGGATCTGGCAGGAGAATGTTTTTCCTGATGCTTGGCTCCAGGCTATTGTCCTACCTTTCTCTGAGCCTAAGAAGGATCCCAAATTTCCTTCATACTACTGTCTAATTGCTTTGATGAGCTGTCTCTGTAAGACCTTAGAAAGAATGGTTAATGCTCATCTTGTTTGGTTCCTCAAATCAAATTATCTCTCGTCCACTCAGTGTGGGTCTTATGACAGCGCTCTACCATGGACCACCTGATTCAACTTGAAACATCAATCAGAAAATCCTTTCTCAAATGACAACATCTTGTATCAGTATTCTTTGACATTGAGAAGGTTTATGGTACAACATGGAGGTATGGCATTTTGCAAGACCTCCATTTATATTGGTTATGTGGCCATTTGCCCATTTATTTTAAAACTTTTTTTAATGGACAGGACGTTCCAAGTTTGTGTGGATTAGACATTTTTCTTTTCTTTTCTACAGGAACTTGGAGTCCCTCAGGGCTGTGTTTTAAGTGTCATACTTTTCAGTGTAAAGAGTAATGCCATCACTGAACAACTCCCTCTTACTGTTGCAAACAGGCTCCATGTCAATGACTTTCACATCTCATGTTAGTCGTTGAACATGAGATATATTAAGCAGCAGCAACAGACTGACCTCAGTTGTTTACTGAAGTGGACCACAGCAAACGGCTTTAACTCCTCTCTCTCTTAAACCCTTTGCATGCACTTTTACCACCAACAGGATATTCACCCCGATCCTGAACTCTGTATCAGTGAAGTTGTGCTGCCTGTGGTCCCTGAGACAAAGTTCTTGGGGCTTATCTTTGATCTATAAACTGACCTTTATACCACACATGAAGCAGCTATAGGTCAAATGTACAATAACACTGAACATCTTCCATGTCCTCTCTTTATCACTTGGGGAGCGGATTGATGTTCTATGCTAAAGATATATTGTGCTCTTATTCAATGGAAACTCGACTATGGATCACTGTTCTATGGCTCTGCCAGACTCTTGGCCTTAAAGATGCTGGACCCAATTCATCATTAAGGACTTTGGCTCTGCACTGGGGCTTTCCACCACAGTTCAGAGCTTATACATAGAGTCTCATGAACCTTCTTTGCACCTCCACCATTTGCAGCTGTCTTTACTATATGCTTCAAAACTTGTTCCTTACTAGAATATCCCACCTGACACTTGATTGGTTGATTTCTGCAACTCATCAGGCTTTTGCAAAATAAGGACAAAAACTCTTAGATAACTGGTCACTGTGATAGTGAGTGAATTGGTTGCCTTCTTACTTGTACCACTACTCCAGTCTGTAGTAATGAATCTTACATCAGAGTGTTAACTTTAGATGCTATCATAAACTTCTTAGCCACATTTGTTCTACTAGATTGGTATCAGTAACTCATTACTGTCAAACTCGTGACTAGTGTTTTTCTCACTCTTAAGTTGCTAAGTGTTGGTTCTGCTTTTTATAACTCTTTAACTTGTGATTCTTAATACTAGCTAACTATTCTTCACCTATTGCTTAACCTAATTTCACAATATAAGCATTTTTTATGCCATTTCTTCACGTGTGTATTAAAAATGCTATTTGCTTCACAAGTATATACTTTAATCAATGATTACTAACAATTATTTATGGAAATATTTTAAAAATTTCTAAAGATTCTTTCAGATGCTTTAGAAGAGGTTCAGAAAAATGTACATCTTCCTTCCTAGTGGGAGTCATTTCAATTTTAATTGTTCATATTATTGTAAGGTTGTATTAATTTTATGAACTTAACTGTTTAGACTTGGCTGTCTCCATATAGCAACTAAATAATGAGGTTTGAATTTCATACTAGAAATGTGAAATGAGCACACAAAATCAGTAAATAAAGCATACTCTGCATAGATAACTAACTTGATCACTGATTCATATCCAGCATGGCATGTGTTGCCATTCACAACATCAGTATTTCTTGTATTTGAAAATTGTTTAATTTTTATGAAAAAAATTAATGTATAATAGTATAAAATCACTAATATTTTTACATGTGAAGAGACAACTGAACTTGTGTCACTAATTTGTGATGATGAAAACCACTTGAAGTAAAAGTGTATTCTCAAGGCTGCTGGTATGGGTATTAGTACTTTAATGAACATGAAGATGACTTAAGAAGGTCTAAATGTTGTTCTGTACTTTATTTTAATATGCAGTATAGGTCTACAGACAACCACTTTGCCACTAGGGGGCTTTTCAAACTGTTTGATAAGCAAAACTAATTTGTTTCCTAGTTACTTATTTAGTAGAAGTGCAGATTGCTTACTGTTACTTACAAAAAGTTAATGTCTTACAGTAGTCTGTGAATTTTGCATTCTCTGTGAGTATTCTGTATTTCTTTATATTTTGGCATTTCCAGGTTATTACTAACATAGTTTCAGATTATATCACATTATAGAAGTTCTGGGTTAACAAGTGTTTATATATGAGATATGAAATTAATTATTATACAAGATAAAACTGATATTCACTTAAAAAATTGTGTAAATTATAATTCTGAAAATTGCCAACAAAGCTTGCAATGTTTGTCTATTTGAAAATTTCAATTCTTCAGATCTACCAAATGGAATATGTTGTTTATTATGGAAGTTAGTGCTTTCATTAGCTGTAATGAAGATTTCGATGCTTGAAGATTCAGAACGTATCATGAATGTTTGAACCTTCAATAGAACTAACTTGCATAATTCAGTGATGTTGACATAACTAGTATTTTTTATCGAATTGAAAACGTATTTTACACATAATCCATGTAAATTAAATTAAACATGTACATGTGGTTAAAACATTTGTTATAGAATAGTAAAACGAAAAGACATTTGTCTATTCTAAACTTGAATTCAAGAGCAATCAGTTGTGGCCAGTTAAAAGACCTGCAGATGACGTAAGTAAAATAAATCATTATTTAACAGTCATAGTTCCAAGCAGGTTAACAGTTAGTCAGTATAACATAAAATTGTTCATTAATTTAACATACCTAATAAACATGATAATTAATAACCACATAAAAGACAATAATAAAAGTTACAGGACAAATTGTTATTATCAGTCACGTTTTCATGTAAAAATATTGTTGATTAATATAACCCTCTTACTACAGGTATCCTTTTCCATGTATGCCATGAGGTTTTATGGAGTTGCATTCAATATTTAATTAAATTACTTTCTTGTCATATTATACAAATAAACTTAACATAAAAATATAACTAGTAATACAGCTTTTAATATTATACAAATCTTAAGTTCTTAACTGTATGAGACAATATTAAAAAAAAATCAATTTCTCCTATTGTGACAATCCTGACATTTGACCTCTAAGCATTCACTCGTCTCTTATTTACCACACCTCCAAGAAGTATGAAATATAAAGTAAATTACTCATTATAATGTTTTCATTGCTTAGGCAATGCCTAATTTTTATAACTTAATGTAATTCAATAGGGTAATGTAAGCTACATGTCACCAAGTGATTTAAAAATAGTATTGTGGGAATATAAGTAAGATACAGTTCAAACAACAATAACACAAAATTTAAGCACAAACAGATATATACTGTTAAGAGTTTAAAGCTATTTAGGATAAACAAATGTCATTTCATGTTAGTTTGAAGAATAACTAGAAAGAAAAAAGTAGTTATTTTTTTTATGAGGTTGTAGTGAGTTAGGGTAGAGAAAGTAACAGATGAAATATTTAAAATATGTCTAGGGAGTGTTAGAGAATTTGGAAATGAAATTTTAGGTTTTTCAGATGAAGCAAAGTAATTTTAATATTTAACATGAAAATCACTTTAAATTCAGAACAGTCAACACTTTGTATTCATGAAGAAATACTTCTTATTGCTTATTGAAAACTTGCAAAATTTTGTGAAGATGTACAAATGTATTAGAAGTTGTAGTATGAAATCTCTAAAAGTCAATTTGAGGTAAGTTTTTAGGTTAAATCAACTGAGCCCCTTATGAGAGTTATACAAATACCTTTGATAAAAGTGTCTGCCAGATGAATGGTAATAAATGGTAATGGCAAATCAGTAATGGTATGCTTTGATGGATGTAAGGAATTGTTACATGTAATGTTTCGGAAGAGAGTGAAGTTTTCTTTAATTAATACAAGTAGTGGGTATTATACTTATGAAAAGGTTGAATTTTCCAGGTAGTGACATTTAATGTGGATTACTACACAAATAACGTCTAACAGTTTCTGTTAATCAGAGAGAAATATCTGATACTTCAGTGCCACTTGATGAACATTCAAGTGTCTAGAACTTTCTTTTGGTACATTCCTAGTTTGAATTTGTTTAAATAGTGCCCTCTATTTCACTGTGTAAAACCTGAGCTGTAAAGTAATCATTCCTTTCTACACTCAGCAGATTTTAGGTTTCAGGTCATTTTTTTTTATATTACAATTGTTTTATGTTTTTTTTTATGGAAATTAAATTTTTAGTGATTCTTAGGTTAATTTTCTTGTCATGTTTTAAGATTTCTTGGTGATAAACCTGAACTTAGTCTCTAACCTTATCATAAAATTGTTTTTGATTATTAGAAAAATAGCTTTTTCAGGATTATGTCATTTTTCACAAATAAAGCAATGGTATTCTTACTTAACAATACATGTGTTTTTTTTATCATATCTTAACTACTTTGTGTTCACAAAAACATTCTAAAGTTAGGATTTTCTTGAATGCTGAATCTGAAACAGTTGTATTTCATGGATGTATATATCTGTGTTAAATAATTTTCAAAGGTTTATGTAGTTACTCATAAATGAGTGCATTCACACTGCTTCATGCTGTTTTTGTCCTTAACAGTGTCCAACCCTCCAAGATGGTGATAAAAGTGTGTGAGGGGTCAAACATTCCTAGTCTTATTGTTTAAGTAGTGCCCCCTACATCCACATTTTGTGCTCATTTGTTTCTTTATGTATGATTCATAAAACATTTACAATTAAAATAATTTGGAAATAGTTTAGGTCTAATCTGTGTTGTCATGGATTTTCTTTATTATTAATCCCTGTATACTCTCATATTACTGTTTTGAAATCTTTTATCAGTCTCTAGGTCAGGCACCAGACTTTTTCTTTGCCATGCAACTTCTAGAGACTACAGGAATATGTGTTGTCCCAGGCAGTGGATTCGGACAGCGACCAGGAACATACCATTTCAGGCAAGTAGAAAACAGGAATTTCTTGTGAAAATATGTAACTACTTTAACATGATATATGTTACAATTATTTTCTTTCTCTGATTGCAGTGTTATGTAGCAGATTTTCAGTGGGATGTTTCTGTGATTGATACATTAACAACAGCAAAACATACATTGTGTCTCCATTATATACACTCTTTCATTTCATTATCAGTGTTCACCAGTTACTACCCATGTATGAAATATTGCTGACTTATTTTGTTACAAGAGCATTCTAATGTCATTGACTACTTTTCCAATAAATATAGTTTACCAATTACAGCAAATATTTTTAAAACAACATTGTTTCCTTACTAGAGTGTTAACCCTACCTCCCTGTGCATATCATGAGAGATTTCATGAGTTACTTTCACAATTTAAACTACTTTTTGTTTTTGTGTTATACATATTACTATAGCATAAAATAGTAGCTAATAAGTCATATTTCAATAACATATAAGGTGCATTTGAATGAATTGGGTCTGTCCTTGGATAACATTGTATCCAATGGTCAGCCCATCCCACCATGGCTTATGTGACCTTTCTTTGTCATTTGAGAAAAGCAGATACTCCCAATTAGAAATACTGTCTGCTGTTTGCTGAACATCTTTTGAACCATCCTTCTATTCCTATTTATACAGATGGTTCGAAATCTGGTGACTGTGTGGGCTGTGCCATGGTTTGTTGTGGTCTAGTGATTGCATGCTGAATCCCCTCTACAGCTTCTGTGTTCACTGCTGAACTGTATGCCATTTCTTTTGCCCTGGATCACATAGAAGCTAAGCATGTTGATATTCGCAGGAACAAGCTCACCAACATCGCAGCTAAATCTATCTGCTCTGGCACTATCATCACTGTGCCTGTCCCATACATGGACTATGGACCTGTAAGGTCCTGTTTCTCTTAACACTGTAGACTAGATGTAAACATTGGTTTTATGCTATCTATGTTTTTTTTAAACTTTGTTTTATTTTACCTTAATTTCCTTTTATGAATTTTACTAAATTTACTTTACTTTTAACTTTTTTACTGGATGTTTGGCACAGATAGCTTATCTGCTTTGTGCCATGAAACACTAAAATGACTAAATCAACCAACTAACCCAAATTGCCCCTAGTATAATAAATGTGAAATTTTTGTCTAGACATATCCTCTTCCCTAATTTATTCAACACCCCTTCAGTGAGTAGAAAATTTATATCACACATTGTGTTATTTTTATCACTCTCACAAAGCATAATTTTATTAAGCTTTAATCTTTTTTTGGTTACAAGCTTTGTTCCCAGAGGGAATATATCATGTGGTCAGTTAATTTGACAAAGCCCATCTAGAGTGGACCAAAATTTTCCAGAAATGCATTCTCCCGAAAAACGTAAAGATGGTGTTATCTAGCTTTGTTTCAGACATATGTTCCACTTTCCAGGAACACATCACAACATATAACAGGAACATAATCTAGGTATACTTAGTATTAAGTATCAAAATACATAATGAAGAACTTGAGGCCAGTGGTGAATTATGTAAACTACAGAAACATGTTAAATCAAAATGCAAGAATTATATTTTCAAACCTACAAGTAAGGACTCAAAAAATAGTAAGCAAATTAAGCTGGAAATAGTGTGTACATTATTTTGAGCCTAGTTTTTTAGCTAGTGTTATTAGCATTTGCATTTATTAAGTACAAGTATTTGTGGAATAAATATTTGGGTTGGAATGTCAGCAATCACTTGACCGTAGGCTCCCTTAACAGACTTAAATCAACTTCTGAGTAAAATGTTAAGACTTTCATATTGTTCGAAAATGAACAGCTTTTTTTCTTTCTTCCTGTCACTTAGAACAACAATTTTACCTCAGCCAGAGAAACTCAAAACTTTGTTGAGTCATGTGAAGGATTTTTATGAAAAGTTTATGAAAGAATACCAATAGGTGAGTGTATATATTTAGATTTATGGTAGTTTTAAAATGTCTAGAAATAATTTTTTTTTTAAGCTTTGTGCTTCACCCTAGATATAAAAATACTGTAGTTTGTTTTATTAGGGAACCATAATTTACTGAGTTATGAAATAATTCATATAATTTTTTAACTTAATTTGATCTTATTTTATTAGTTATTAGTTAGCATATATTTACCCAGGTGAAATTCAGTTCCTTTGTTAATAATGGCGAATGGCTGCAGCTTCAGTAGAATAAAATCCTAGAAAGTCATTTAGCTAAAGTGTGGGCACATCTTTTCCTCTTCCCGTTTTTCCTCCCTTCAGCGATTTTAACTGTTTTGTTAGTTTTACAAGATGTTAATTAATGACTCGCATAGTTTGAGATAAGTGATCATGCTCTACATTGAACTTAACTCTTTCAATATGGACTTAGTCCCAGAGACCAACCTCATAACCATTTTATGCTTTTTGTAGGTTTTCATGCTATAATACATTTTAATAAATTAAGCAAATCTTTACAGATCATCAGTAAACATTATAATACTTTTCTATAAAAATATCAGATTTTTGTATTACGGTTTACAGTTTGTAAGTAATGATTCGTTTGTTTCTTGTTTTCCAGTGTTAACTATCCAGCATGCAAAGTAATTTTGATTTTAAGATTAAAAATAGTTTTATACATCAGATAGTTTTCAAATTTCACATCAGAAGTCTGTATAATCTCCAGGTAGTTATCAAAAGTGTTTTTTATAAAAACTTTATATGTATTTGATCTGTTATTTTCACTATTATATCTCTGATTTTGGTTAATTTTAATTTAAGTTCCTAAATTAGCCTTTGAAACTTAACTCTGTATCATTGACAGTTTATCCTTCATTCACAAAACCTTAAGATGTATTCAATTAAATAAGAATTTAAAACGTGTAACTTACAGTTATAGTGGAATCCTAAAATTGTTTACCAGGTTCTGTATTGAATCTCCATCAACTTTATATAAAAAAATGTTTTTTCATCTATAACTGCTGATTATACTGTTCCTAATAATATACTTTCCCCACAAAAATAAAATTAAAATACCATTAATATTGTAATTTATCCTTTATTATTGTCAGTTGGTTCTCCATGTATAAAAACCACTGTTTATCAGGTTTGTTTGTTTTTTATCATTTTGATGCAGCATGTTAGTTATTGGATAAATGTAATAATGAAAGCTTCAGAGATCTATAATATATAGTGTGTTGTTTGACAATATTAGTGGTAAGCCTACAAAGTTGTCTGTTTGTTTTACTTTCAGGTAGAGAAGCTCCAACTTCTTAATATATCGTGACATATCGATATTTTATTTTGCATGTGACATTAATGTTTCACTTTGCTGGTGCTAAACTTAATTACGTAGAGAACAAGGCTACATATCCCCAAGATACTGTGGATAATTATCTGCTCTACTCTGAATATAGTCTTAAAAATACCATATCACTGCCATTAGCTGTTAATTATGATAATAAAATTCACAGTTGTTTAATGATACACAGAAAAAAGATCAAAACCTTGTTGTATGAATGTTTGAGAAAGAAAACACCACATGTTATTTGTAATCCGTGAAATGACTTTTTTTTTCAATATATTTTGAGTGTTTTACGTCTACTTTTTTTTGCAGTCTGTTAGATGAAATAAATAAATATGCTAAAGCAACTGTTATAAGTTAAACTTTTCTCTTTTATGAAACATATAAATATTACAGTAGTGTTTCATATTGTTTAAATTTTAACAGAGGAATTTGGGTTAATATTTTATTGAGCAAACCTGCAATAACATCACTTTTCAAAGCTTTCTAGGTGATGAAATGTGTTTTTTATTATAAAAAATAATTTAAGGTATGATTTCATGAGTTTTCAGAATTTTTATTTATGAAATTTGTTTTGGATAAATAAATAGTTTTTGTGTTGTTTTTTTAGTTAACATTCAAAAGTTAATTTATGTAACCAGTAAAAAACAATGACTTCATTCTGGGAACAACCTTGAAATTTGTGAAAACAAAATTGCTCAAATGTTTTTAAAAACTTTTAATGTGTCAATTTGTTTCTTAGTCATAAGTTTTTCATATTATTTGTACCAGCAAAAATCAGTGTGTTTTTTTTCTAATAGTCTACCCATTGTTTATGAATATTTGCTTAAGATTTTTTTTTCACTTGCTGCTTTAAGTTTTACATTCACAAATACTTTCTTTAGTTTGAGATCAAAATTGATAAGCTGAAAATATCTCTAAATAATTAAAATTTCCATATTTTATAGTTTGTTTCTTGAAAGGGGGCTAGAAATATGAAAATGTCCCTAAATTAGGTTAATAGTTTTAGATTTGCTGGACACCACTAGAAATATAACATTTTCTTATTGTTAGGATAGGGAATATAAAATAAACAAAGTACTGGATAAGCCAAGTTAATACTGAGAAATATGTAAAATATAGCTGATGGGTAACTGGGTCCTTCTAAAAATACAGCTCTAGCTGTGGAAAATTAAGCCATTTTTCAGGGTAACTGCAACGAAGTCAATGGTACTTGTGGAACAGTAGACCATTACACATGGTTACTTCTACAAGTGCAGCTCAAATTTATTGGTACGTACAAAAAGACAATTCAAGTAGAATTGTACAAAGTTAGGTTTAGCATCTGAAATGTTTGCATTCACTCATTACAGATCAGACTGCTAAAAAAGTGTTCAATTAGATAAGTAATTGGTCTGTTAGTCATTTGATATCTACTATGTAAGTTGTAAACAAAATATACTACCTCAAATATAATTCCAAATTCTAATAATTAACTTATTTTGGGTAAAACTAAAGTCTGATAATAAAGGTAGGCAATAAGACAAAAAACTTTGTTATTTATAAAAGGTTAAGATGTTTAGGAATACACCTGTACCGTCTTCAGTGAAATCTGAAAATAATGCTATGTTTATACATAGTATCATCACAATATTTAAAACATCTGAATAAAAAATTAAAAGAAAGAAATGTACAGGCTGTTTAATGGAAATAACAAATACAGTCACTTCGATTATCTGGACTTTTTCAATTATCCAGACCTTTTTCTCTAATCACAGTTTTTTATGAATATTAATAAACTATAATTACAAAAATTCCTAACAGTAAAAATAATAATAATTTTTACAATATATTATTATCTTCTATTTAAATTTGCATTAAAACTCCAAGTACAAGTACAGAATTAAATTTTATTTTTTTTATAATTTATTCAGTTGTTATTTATGTCTCATTCATATCTTTGAACATCCAGACTATTTTATGAGTCTCAACAAATCCATATAATCAAGATTTGACTGTAGTGTGAAAATGAGGCATCAAGTAAAGGTATTGAGAATAATGAATTTTGTAAGTCATTAAGAGCTGGTAGTCTTTTGTTATGAGTTATCTTTCTTTTATATGAAATTCAAGGGCTGAAGGTCCTGTAGTTACAATGTTAAAACTATGAAGACTTGTAACATTTACTTTCAGGTGTTGATGAAGATGAAGTAAGTGTATTCCAAAATGTTTGACTGTTTGTGAATAAAAATGGTTCTGTAGCAGTTATTAAGTCCATTCCGTGTTTCAAAAAACAATTGTAGAAGTAACTGTTGAGAAAATTCCAGATTTGTACACTGAAGAGTACAACAGAAGAGAATTCAGCATTAAACATTAATACTGTTATGTATGTTGTACAGATCTTCAAAAGTCTTGCGTTTGTAGTGGCCTTTAACGTACATATTTATTTATGTGCCCGCCCAATGTGAAATATTTGCTGTAGAAAAAAGGGTTTTAAGTTTTTGCCATAGTTGAAAGAAGTATTTTTATATGTGTGTATGTATCTCAGAAATCTTGTTTTGACTTGTATAACACTTTTTAACACGCTAATGGAAATTGTATTTTTTCTGTGTATAGCACATTTTCAATTATCACAATTTGTCTGACTTGGAAAAAGGGAAATTCCTAGTTTGAGTTTTAAAGTATTGTATTGAGCAGTTTCACTTTTATATATAAAGAAAGAGAAAACAATAAGAGTGAATACTAATGAAGAAAAAAAGGTGTAATAATATAATTCATTGGCATGATATCATTGCAAAAAATTTATATTAATAAAAGGTTCTACTTTCAGGTTGAACAGATATGGTTAATCATATAATCAGTGACCACCATGTCAAATTTGAAAATTAATATTAATAACCTTATTTCAACATTTTTTAATTAAAAGTATTCTGAGCTCATGCTTTACTTTGTAAGATTTATTTAGAGTGATTGCAAAGTGAGTAAAAAAATAACCCAATTTTCTACACCTAGTTTTCCTTGTAAATAAGGGATTTATCTTCTATTTTTTTCAGAACTTTCTTGCCCATTCTAAAACATACATCTATATTTACTAATAAACTAATATCCCTTGAAAATACATTGAATCATGTCTTGTTCTTCAGGTACTTTTCCTTCTCTGTTTTATTATGACACTACTTGATTTCCATCCTTGTTAATAACATGTCTGAACATCTAATAATTTAGCTCATCTTTGAAAATAAGCAAAAGAATGTTAAAAGTTGCATGAATAAATCAGATTATAAACTGTTTACAGCTATATAAATAATGTGGTTTCAGCAGTAATTTGTAGTTTTTCAAAATTAATATTAGCCATCCATAACTCCTATTGCAGAGTGAACAAAAATTCTGTGACAAGTTTAGTACATTTAGGACCAAACCAAAAATCTAGGAATTTATTTTATATTTTATTTTAGCTAGTCTACTCATTCCTGAAAATAGTTTTGTTAAATTACATCTGTTTGAAACCTACAGAAAGTTTTCTATGAAAACTTAAGGTAAACTTAATTATAATAGGAATTAGTAATATTATTTAATAAATACTTATTTATTCAAAAAAACAAACAAAAAAGAAACTACATTTATTAAATACAAATTGATCTCTTAAAACATACTGTTAGCAAAAACCATATTAGCAGGACTGATAAAGGAAGCAGTAATGCCACATTGAAAGGTAAGGTACTAGATCACCAATAAATCTGTTTCAGTTTTTACAGTTTATAGCTAGAAGTGGTGATTACTGCAATCAGTAAAATAAAGTATTAAAAGAAATATTAGAGTCAATCCAGTTGAAACTGAATACATAAAATATTTTCTGATTAACAATAAAAATAATTTAAATCATGTATCAGAGAAATTTTGATCTATATTTCACAATGTAAAATATAATGGATATAATACATTGCTGTATGAATTTTTTAAAGCTAAAACTGCTTACTATTTAGTAAATGTGTACCAAATGTCAAGCAGTTTGGTTTGGTATTTTTACTATGAGGAGGAGACAAAATCAGCAAACATTAGTGACAGTTTTCTGATCCTGAAATTAAATCTTGCGGGATGTATTTGAAAATGTGCATTTTAATACAGCTTGTAATTTCATGTTTTAATAATCTACATAGATTTACAAATATCTTTTGGAATAAATTTTGAATGAATCATTAAGTCATTTTTACTGGTTTACTACTGTTTTTAAATGGAATGAAAAACATATTTTAAAAATTATTATTTTTGGACGATTTATCAAAATTCTTTACTGGATCACTGTATTCAAGTTTTTAATAACTGGTGCATTTTAGTAACTTTTTCTCAAAAAGTAGTTTACATATATTTGGATATATTATAATAATTTTGTTTGTTAACAAAGAGTAGCTTGATCATCTGGTACGACTAAACCAGTAAAGTCACAGAATAGTATAATCATTTTGCATATGCATGTCTATTAAAGCCATAATTAAGCCACTTAAAATGGCTAGATTAGGTTACATGAGCATGTTCAAGAAAGCCAAAATTTATTGTTAATAAGTTTAGTTGTGATCTTAGCATATATGTGTAACAGATGAGATGTGTCAATGGTAGTGACTTGTATCACTGTGACTACTAACTTAGTCTTCCATGTGGTTAATTTTCTGTTTTGTAGCATGGTTGATCTATTCACATGTTTCAAATATACTTGAAATTGGAAGCTTTAATAGGTGAATTATTTGTTGTTATTTCTATAAAAACTTATGGTCGTAGTTGAAAATAAAAGTTAATACTGAAACAATAAGTGTTTTGTATTTGAGAAATAATTAAAAACATTACTCTGGAAATAAACAACTCGTTTATAGCTTGTTAATAAATAGTGTATAACTACTTCAATTATTTGAAAAAAAACAATCCTTATAATTCCATATTAAAGTGAATTTGAATGTGAAAACCAACATGCCACATGACAACCACGGCTTAAATAGTCATGGTGGAATGGAATATGTCAGAACTACACTTCGGTATTGATTGGTGTTTTTATGTGTAGTATCACTTTTGAAGTTATGGAACATTCCTTTCTGACACACACACACACACAAAATTAATTCAGGTTGTGGATTCAGAATATTCAAAACACAGAATTTTTGTGTTTAATGGCAGTGGAAAAAAATACATATATATGGTCAAGCTTGGGACACCAGGACCATCTAGAAAAAGATAAGTTGTACACCTGTAATTATAAACAAAATGCATTGTCTCATAAAAGACTATAATACATGAACACAGTTGTACGTGATTATTGAATGGGAAGTATGACTGGAAACTTTATCTTTGAGAACGCATTATACATTTTGAAAAGAAGATTTCTGTCTGAAAGCTATGGGTTATTCTTTCAATACCTGTGTGTTTCTCAAGATTAGTAAATAAAAGTTCCTAAGAACAAAGTTAAGACATTAACAATTTAATTACAGTTAGAAATTAGGAAATTTGTGTAACAGCTGTTTAATTAAATAAATTCTTAAAAAATAACTTTATATTTACAATGCTAATATCAGAGGTTCGATTCCCCTCGGTGGACTCAGCAGATAGCCCGATATGGCTTTGTTACAAGAAACACACACACCTTAGTGGACACAGCAGACAACCCGATGTGGTTTTGCTATAAGAGAAACATAACATGAAATTCAGTTATTGCATTTTTTATGTTGTTAAGTGTGTAATCTTTTGTAAATAGTTATCACCATATGAGAGTGGTTAATCTCCTATTTTGTTGTTTATTCTTTTGTAAATAGTTATCACCATATGAGAGTGGTTAATCTCCTATTTTGTTATCACCATATGAGAGTGGTTAATCTCCTATTTTGTTATCACCATATGAGAGTGGTTCATCTCCTATTTTGTTATCACCACATGAGAGTGGTTCATCTCCTATTTTGTTGTTTAATCTTTTGTAAATAGTTATCACCATATGAGAATGGTTCATCTCCTATTTTGTTATCACCATATGAGAGTGGTTCATCTCCTATTTTGTTATCACCACATGAGAGTGGTTCATCTCCTATTTTGTTGTTTAATCTTTTGTAAATAGTTATCACCATATGAGAATGGTTCATCTCCTATTTTGTTATCACCATATGAGAGTGGTTAATCTCCTATTTTGTTATCACCATATGAGAATGGTTAATCTCCTATTTTGTTATCACCATATGAGAGTGGTTAATCTCCTATTTTGTTATCACCATATGGGAATGGTTAATCTCCTATTTTGTTATCACCACATGAGAGTGGTTCATCTCCTATTTTGTTGTTTAATCTTTTGTAAATAGTTATCACCATATGAGAATGGTTCATCTCCTATTTTGTTATCACCATATGAGAGTGGTTAATCTCCTATTTTGTTATCACCATATGAGAATGGTTAATCTCCTATTTTGTTATCACCATATGAGAGTGGTTAATCTCCTATTTTGTTATCACCATATGAAAGTGGTTAATCTCCTATTTTGTTATCATCATATGAGAGTGGTTAATCTCCTATTTTGTTATCACCATATGAGAGTGGTTAATCTCCTATTTTGTTATCACCATATGAGAGTGGTTAATCTCCTATTTTGTTATCACCATATGAGAATGGTTAATCTCCTATTTTGTTATCACCATATGAGAGTGGTTAATCTCCTATTTTGTTATCACCATATGAGAGTGGTTAATCTCCTATTTTGTTATCACCATATGAGAGTGGTTAATCTCCTATTTTGTTTCGCAACGATTTGTGTTCATGAAAACGTACGGTTTTGTCGAAATTTTAATGTCATGAAATTGTTTGTTTTTTGAATTTCGCGTAAAGCTACTCGAGGGCTAATCATCACCACCCACCGCCAACTCTTGGGCTACTCTTTTACTAATGAATAGTGGGATTGATCGTAACATTATAACGTCTCTACTGCTGAAAGGGCGAGCATGTTTGGTGTGACGGATATTCGAACCCGCCACCCTCGGATTACGAGTCGAGTGCCTCTCTTGGTCATGCGATGAAATAAAACTAGTCGTAAATAGATTTAAATTTTTAAAGTTATTCAATTAAATGACGTTTATGACTTACTCTAAATGATAAATTATTTGAAGCAATACAATTTTTTGTAAGAGAGAGGAATTAAAAATGCATTTATACTTAGCTCGAAATGTTCGGTTTGTCGTTAATGGCAGTGATGGGGTCTTAATGTTATTACTTGCAAAATAATTTTTGTACACTTGATAAATGATTAGTTTAAATTTTCACATAATCATGTAGGTATTCATTATTACACACCAAGCTCAATATGAAGCGATACTGCCTATTAGTTTGATTTTAATGATGTCTTGAAAGAAGAAGACATTCGTGTAATTATTGTCTGGTATAATCCCAAGAGAAGTTACAGCATTATCGAATGAAATAGATGTCACTTCTCTGATGATAATTTTTTTTGTACTTATCTATGTAACCGTTATGTCTGAACTAACATACATTCCACCATTATTAAGAGTATACGATCGTAAAGAAACTAGAAATTTATAGCGTTATCATCATATACGAACACACAGATAAATGTGTATGTGTGTTTTCTTGTAACAAAGCCACATCGGGCTATCTATTATGTCCATTGAGGGACACAAAGATAAAACTGATAAAGAATAATAAGCTATTATATTAAATGTTAGTTTTAAATATAAAATCAGGTTTCTGAATGTAGTTTATCTTTTTTTATGAAAGAATAAAACCCCAAGTGTCATGATTTACTTATAAAACTTTAATGTTCAATGTGTCAACATAATGTGAATTCAGATTTTCTTAAACATTTGTCACATATCACTTTATTAACTTTCGTCTTGGTATAAAGACTTGTTAGTGTTTGTATTAAAGCTGTTTAAGCTACACAAGAATTGTACAGGTCCCTCCCTAAAGGGCCTGGCATGGCCAAGCGCGTAAAGCGTGCGACTCGTAATTCCGAGGGTCTCGGTTTCGTGCACGCGTCGCGCTAAACATGCTCGCCCTCCCAGCCGTAGGGACGTTATAATGTGACGGTCAATCCCACTATTCGTTGGTAAAATCCCGGTGGGTGGTGATAACTAGCTGTCTTCCCTCTAGTCTTACACTGCTAAATTAGGGACGGCTAGCACAGATAGCCCTAGAGTAGCTTTGTGCGAAATTCCAAAAAAACAAAAAAAACCCTCCCTATAAGCACACTTGGGTGGAACAAAAAACTATTGGACCTTGCAGAACACAAAGCTTAAAAAATACAAATTGTTTCGCTGCTAAATCTCTTCATGATTTTTTTTAGTGTGAGTGATAGTCAAATGTCAGTTTGTGATTCAAAATATTGCATCGAGCCTTTTTCTATTACGAAGTTCCTCACTTCCTTTTAAACTTTTTTTATTATCGATTTTCATAAATATAGTTTTCCCCAGTCTTCTATACTTGTACTACTTTTGATTCCCGTTTTTTGTTTTGTTTTTACCACAGGTTTTCTCTTTACCTTGTGACCATTCACTTGCACCGGAGTTAATTTATTTACTGTTCTAAAGAAGGATATTTGGCTGAATGTTAGGCCTAAATTCGTTCTTTTGAAATATTCCACGATCACATTATGGTTTTGCTTCAATGAAATATAAGAACTGCCAGTTAGAGATTTACTTTTAGAACTAGCTCGTGATATTTTATCTCCTCGTTTATTTACTGTACAAATTGTGAAGGTCATTGATGTAACATTTAATGTTAATGTCGGATAACGTTTGGTATTGATTAATGAAATATTAACCTAAGCAACAATGGCTACCAGTAGCGTATTTATTAGGGGGCTCAGGCCCATGGTCTTAATGGGAACCCATTGATAATTTTATTCTATACCAAATTGGATGGAATGTAGGGCCCACAAAAATTATTAGTCCCTGGGCCCACACAATCTTTAACTCGCCACTGGTAGCCATTTGTTCTCAGCTGTGTAACTAATTTCATTGTAACAGTCTGTACTTGACTACTCAGTAGTAGGAGTTGTTATTGGACAAAAGGAAAAGCAACAACAACAAACTATTATTCTTGGTTATAGGAAGTGAATTTTGTTGTGAGCGTACAGCAGCAGCAGGATAAAGAGAAGAAATCTAGAGTATTTGTTGTAGAAACTGGAATATTTCTCTAGTACGATGGAGTCTGACATAGTTGTAGGATTGCAAACGTCAAAAAAAAAAGAAAAAAAAGATGCATAAGCTCCGGTACAAGAAAATGACTGATAATAGCGATCCATTTGTACATTAAAAAGATGTGCAGCATGGCAAGAATGTAAACAAAAATGGAATGTGCTAATCATGCTGTAAGACTGTACAAACAAATTTTATTTCAAGTACTTTACCTACACTCATATAAATATTTATTCTCGTTAAGTGCTACCTTCCATATGCAAACATTTTTTCACATGCTATAGTCCTTTATATTCCACGTATCCATAGTTCAACATGGTTCAACTGCCTCTTGCATGTAAATAATCATGCGACAATCGTAGACCAATAGAAGTAAGACATACTCTCCTGGCGCATGTGACTTCTCTTTAAAAGCGGTGTATTTTTTTGCCATCCATTTCAAAGTGGAATTATTATTTTCAGTTTTATTTTTCCAGTTTCAGTTATTTATTCTAACACTGTTGTAGTTGATAATTCATTGTTAAAAATGAACTCTGAAGTCCACGTTACCATTTCAAAGGTCTAGCAGCACTTTCAAACAGGCTAGAGGAGAGAGTGGAAGTACCGGCTCTCATCCACCATGAGAATAATCTTCACATGAGTCAACCTGCTTCTCATGATGTTGCCCATATTCCTCCTAGACATCCTGAATCTGTTTGGACCAACGCGATGTTGAACAGCGTTTTCCCTTAACCTCATTTTGCCATGTCTTCTTGTGCCCCTACTGTGTTATCAGCTAGGACTAATATGGCTCTTTTAGACGTGATTTCTCAGGTGTATTCTATTTTGTTATCCATTTCTCAGATTTCTTAATTCTTTTCTTTCTTTGTTACCTTATATCCCTCGTATCAGTATTTTATATTCACCTCTTCTTTGGTTATTAGGGTTCATGCAAAGCATTTTGTATCTCTTTTGATTGAAGATGCTAACATGCCTTGCACTCATGTTCTTCAGAAAAGCTTATTTTAACAGACCACCAGGCTAAATTTTCATTTCATGATTCACAACACTTAAAATCTTTTTTGCCCATGTAGGAATTTGACCCTGAATATCCTGTTTATCTATCCCACACCCAGTTTTACCAACTTTGTCTTTCCATATTAATTCTCCTGTGGTACTTGTCTACAATTCACCTCTTTTTCCCAATGCACTCCACCTTGATTATGAGAGCTTTACAGGATATAGCTTCTCCTCTGATTACCTGCTCATTGGCACGTTTGTCTTCAGCTATTTCCTTATGCATGTGATTTCTCTGTTGGATCTTCTGGGAAGGAATACTGTATTATCCCAAGTTTGTTTGCCACTTACGTATCTCCAGGACTTGTGTATTACCTCATTTCTCCAGTATCTTGTTTTTAAAACATTCTTAAGACTTTGGAATTCCATGTGAAACTGATGAGATAATAATCGACTCTTTCCTCTTTGATTGATCATTTTTCTAGACAACTCCTTATTACTGTTTCCTGTCCCATTCCTTACCAGTTCCTCCTTCCAGAGGTTTCTTATTTTTTCATATTATTCAACTACCTAGTGATTTCTGGTCCAGCATGGGGCTCAATTGATTTTGTTCACCTATGGCGAATTTTTAGTGGATTATTTAAGTATTTTCCAAGGGACTTGTCAAACACTTCCTTTCCTCTCCTTCATTGTTTCCAGTACCCATATCATTTCTGTTGCCTGTGGATCCTACCACAGTCAACGTGTGTCATACGTGGTACAAAATATTCTCTTCTAGAATGCCATTGAATCTGTAACTCATCCTCCAATAGGTTTTATTTCAAGCTGTTTGTAGTACCAAAGAAAACCTGTAAGTGGTTGCCTCTGATCAATTTCCCCATCCTCAGACACTTCTAGGTTCTGCCACCAGTTTATCATGGAATCTTTTTGCACACTCATTTGAGGTTTATCTCAAAGTTTATGGATGACCAAGGTAAACATTGCAAATGCTTATTTGTATATTCCAGTATCTCGTTTGTCAAGGAACTATCTTTGGGCTTGCTTAAGATCTATATATCTTTTGTCAGTCAGTCAAGGCTTTTGCCAGACATTTGCATATTCGGTATTGCACTTACACCATTACATGGAAGGCTGGCTTCTGTTAGCTCATTCTGAACAGGGGTCCACCAATTACATTCATTTACTGCCCCTGCAAGTTGGTTAATCAAGTTGGAGAAGTCCTTCTTTAAACCTACCCAATATTTGTCTATTCGGGTGTTTATTTCAACACTTAGCTAGGCCCAACTTCTCTTCTACTGCATTTGATGGAGCTTCAGTTTTCCACACCCTCTGCTCCCTATATTACTACTTGCGAGGTTCTATTCTATTGTGGTCTTCCATGGAAGCCTTTACCCTCTGGAATCCTATGTATATGATGATTCTTCAAGTGGCTCTGCACGACCCATGGAACCATGTGTATGATTCATTAGAGCTTGTATTTCCCATTCTCCTCCCTTTGTTCACGACTGGTGGTTGGACTGGGCTCACACATCGATAGGTGTTTCACTTTCTCTCCCGAGTCTGAATATGCATATCTTCACAGAACTTCCCCCAGGACTGTAGGACGTGAATCGATCAACAAGAAGCTTCAGGTATATGGTCTCCAGTTAAGAGACTTTACCGTATCAACATCCTGGAGCTTCTGGCTATACATCATGCTTTGAGTCATTTTTTCATCTGAACAGGAACTGTTGAGATGACATGTTCCACAAGATAGCTGATAGATTTGTTTCATTGTAATATTGATTTGCTTCATTAATATACCTATCTTAGACAAGACTCACTCACGTGCTTCATGTGTAAAGCAGAAGGAGATAGATGCCCGTCCCAGCCATTCCTTCAACTGAATAAATCATGTATGGTATGCTTTCAAAATAGGGTTCTTGTGGTCACCAGTGGACATTCTTCTGGACTCTCCACTGCATTTTCTCTTTTTTCTTCCAGTGGAGTATTGGAGTCCTTAGTACTTTCCAATCATAAGACGCTATGGTGGTGGACCATGCTGGCATTCTCTTGAATGTGGTAATAATATACCATACAAACAACAATAAAATTATTCACTTGAAAATAGGGTTGTGGTGTTTTGCTGGTATAGATGACAAGATGTTCTCCAATCTGATGCTCCACAGCTGTACAAGTTTATTCGAGGGGATATTGTAACTTTGGAGTGAGCTCTAACTCACATTTATATAATTTATGGGGCTGCATTTCAGGTATTGTATGGTTCAGATCCATATTCACCCACTGTTCTTCCCATTTATTGCCCATGTCTGCATCACTTCTTTCCGCATTGGGCGAAAAGTATACCAGTTACAGAACTGATACTGTCTTATAAATATGATTCTCTGATACAAGAATCTCCTATTTTAGAGTCTTCTATGGACGCTTTTGACGAATGTATCATTTTCTCCTTGCACAAGTCCCTCCACGTATTCAATATATAGCTCTAAGTACTTATGCGAGAGGAAATAATGTTCCGTGTCGAAGTTATAACGCTATTATACTGAAAAGTGTATTTCCAACAGATACTTGTCTTCATTCACATTTCCCACCCTTCTTTCCCACTGAAAATTGGTTCTTCTTCCGTTCTCTGTCAAAATTCGAAGTGATAGTTCAGTGAAATCGGATAAAGGGAATCACATGTACACTCCTATTAGTGGAGGGTTATCGCATAATGACTTACAAGCGAGATGCAGTTGAATATTAAATGTAGGATATACAGAAGCTCAAGGCTTGTAGCATGCCAAGAAATCTTTGCATATATAGGGTAGAAATGAACGAGAGTAACTATTTATCTGAAAGAAATACTTTTTCATTATAAGAAAATTATGACTTTCAAATAGCTGGAGAAAATGCAGAAAACTGCAAACTCTTGAGCAAAGACAGGAGAATGAGGTTAGAAAGAATGTGCTTGTCAACCTTGTAGAGCTATTTGTCGTAATGCTAATTACAGTAATTTCATGAAAAACTGAAAGAGGACTTAACAGTGCACTACACTACATATTTGGTAATTTATCAATTGCAAATCATATTTCTGTTCCTCAGAGAAATAACTGACAACAAAGTACTTGAATAGCATACATTATAAAAACCATAAGCAGAATAATAACTGCTATTGATCCATTAGTCAGAAACGCATGTCATCTACTAAGCAGTTGAATAAGCAACTTAGCAGAGGCTTGTATATATTTTTACAAAGTTTACTGGTGACAAACAGATCTGTATGTCAAAACTAGAATCTTACAACAGACGAGCATATGCTGCAGGTTAAGTATTTTAGTCGAGCCAGGATGTTAATCTGAAGATGGCATCAGAAGGTCGAAACGTTGTTCTGTACTTTCTTTTAGTTATAGTTTTAATACCCATACTAGCCATCTTCAGAATAAATTTGGACCAGAATAGCATAGTCTGGTCTTGAAATCCAGTATCACAAAACTACACCTGCACTCTTACAGAAATATACAAGGGGTGTGCTTGAAAGCCAAGAAACTGTATTGTAGATAAAAACGGAAAGATTATAGGCCTCAGTAAGAAAAGTCTTATCTCCTAGTTCATGGTTCCTAGAACTGAAAAATGAAATATTATAAAAACTTCAAGTTACAAAAAAACAACTAATTGAGATAAAAAACAAAAGACGTGCTTATTAACGACTCGCAGCTTCTTATAAAAGATATTTATAACATGAAGGATCAAACATCATGCATTTCAAAAATAAGGCGAATTTCCTAAGTTCGTCTTTCTCTACACTTGCAATTGATTATGGTAACAGAAATATATAAGAGAATTTTCCACTAAATCTATAAACCAAGTACAGGAGTGTGGACATTGTGAAAGGGCACTTAGCAGCCTCCAGATACCATCGTAAGGTATTGGGTCCGGCATGGCCAGGTGGTTAAGGCGCCAAACTCGTAATCTGAGGGTCACAGGTTCAGATCAATGTCGCACCAAACTTGTTCGCCCTTTCAGCCATGGGGGCGTTATCAAGTTACAATCAATTCCACTATTCCTTGTAAAAGAGTAGCCCAAGAGTTGGTGGTGGGTGATGATGACTAGCTAGCTGCCTTCCCTCTAGTTTTACACTGCTAAAATAGAGATGGCTAACGCAAACAGTCCTCGTGAGCTTTGCGTGAAATTCAAAAACAAACAAGCTGCTGGTGTTATTGAAATCAAGTGCTCGACGAAAGATAAGGGAATTACTCCTTTAGAGGTTGCACTATTAATAACATATTTCTGTTAATTTGATAAGGTCAAGATTCTTTACAATAAGTGTATAGGAGTTATTGGTGATAACCTTCAACTATAAACAGCATGAAATCTGTCAAACTTATTGTTACGTATTATAATTTATTTCGGATGAGTCTCCGATTTATTATATTATGTATGTTACGTTACATATTGCTACTTCAAATAACAAATTTTAATTTCAGCTTAGTAGTTAATTAAATATTAATATGTATTAAATTTGTTTTTTGTTAACAAGACTGAAAACACAATTTTCTTTTTTAACATAAATACATTTTAATATACAAACATAAGAACAATTTATAATAACGGTTATTACCAATAGTTATTACAAATGGTGGTTTATATACAACAGTTTACAACTGTTTGTTTGTTTTTTGGAATTTCTCACAAAACTACTCAAGGGCTATCTCTGCTAGCCGTCCCTAATTTAGCAGTGTAAGAGTAGAGGGAAGGCAGCTAGTCATCACCACCCGCCGCCAACTCTTGGGCTACTCTTTTACCAACGAATAGTGGGATTGACCGTCACATTATAATGCCTCCACGGCTGGGAGGGCGAGCTTGTTTGGCGCGACGCGGATGCGAACCCGCGACCCTCAGATTACGAGTCGCACGCCTTAACGCGCTTGGCCATGCCGGGCCACAGTTTACAAACTTGTAAGCTTTTCTGAGTCTCATATACGGTCTAGAACTAAATATTTCATTGACAATCCAAGCCCACCACCAACAGCCCGGCATGGCCAAGTGGTTAAGACACTGGACTTGTAATCTGAGAGTCGCGACAAGCATTTTAGGTGTTTGGGCGTTATAATATCACTTTCAATCCCACTATTCATTGATAAAATAGCAGCCTAAGAATCGACGGTGGGTAGTGGTGACTAGCTGCCTTCCCTCTAGTTTTACACTGCTAAATTAGAGACGACTAGCGCAAATAGCCCTCGCGTAGCTTTGCGCGAAATTCAAACCACGACGAGCAAACTTGTTCTGAATTTATATTTTCGCACCTCCCTTAAACTAATGACGTCTTTCTTGACTAGCCTCGCACCAGTTAGAAGTTCACGACTTACCGAAGAAGATATTTAATGTCCTTGTACAAATTAAAACGTCCGAAGTAACTAACTAAAGTTGAACAGTATGTAATGTTCGAAATTTATAACGTTACTGGTCAAATTCTTTAGTTTTCCGATTAATAGACGTTACTCACATTTATAGCTTCCGAGGCCTATAGCCTACTAACTGTACCTGTCCAGTAATAATTCTCCTCTTTACGCATTACTTTTATATATATTACGCAAGTCTCTAGAACCTTCACCAATACTCTTGCGCGGTTTCGTCAAACAAGTATTATTGATTTTTACACTTTCAAGAATTGTCTACGAATTTCGAAAACACGCAGGACTTTTGCAACACACAGTTAAGAGTATAAGTCACAGCCAAAAAAGAAAACTGTACAGAAAAAAAAAAGTGTAGGCGCTAAAATAAATGTACAACGGTAAATCCGTTACACCATGTAAAGTCTGCTATGTGATCAATGGAAGATTCAAGTGATGTCTACCCTCCATCCCTATCTTGTTTGGTTCCTTTTTATAATTCAAAAGATAACCCTATATAACTTTTTATTTGGCGATTTTGTTTTTCTTTATGGCCCGGCATGGCCAAGCGTGTTAAGGCGTTCGACTCGTAATCCGATGATCACGGGTTCGAATCCCGGTCGCACCAAACATGCTCGCCCTTTCAGCCGTGGGAGCGTTATAATGTGATGGTCAATCCCACTATTCGTGGGTAAAATAGTAGCCCAAGAGTTGGCGGTGGGTGGTGATGACTAGCTGCCTTCCCTCTTCTCTTTCACTGTTAAATTAGGGACAGCTAGTCCAGATAGCTCTCGTATAGCTTTGCGCGAAATTCAAAACAAACTGTTTTTTTTTTATACTTATTTACCTTTTAATAAGATGATGCACGTGAGTTACTAGGTTGTATAATCTAAAGCTTTGTAAATTTTGCATATAATTATAATAAAATAGATAGAGATATTGAAAACTGTGTTGCTCTATCAAATGATGATAAAGTTATAATTAGTTACAAGAACTAAGTAGGTTCTTGGCCTGTTGAAAAAAGGAGATGATGAATACAAACAAATCTCTGTTTTAGCTCTTCGGGGATTTTCGACTTGGGACGCTCTGATTACTGAAAAGCGGCATATACATTGGAAACAGTGACTATGCCAATGTAGTTCTTCAAATATAGCTTCTGTAGAGAAAAAAATATCTAGAAAACTTTGTATTCTTTAATACAGACATCTGTATCATTCTTACCTACAAAGTGCAAGCGCATTGTCGGATATCAGCATACAATAATGAAACTCTTGCTTGAACGTATGATACTGGAAAAATAAATAAATTGATTTTCGCTATGTTCAATCAACAACTTCGCGAAATTTTTATCCTGTGTGCACGTAGATTTGCAATAAATAGGGAGTCACGATTTTCCTATTTCGCTTCCTTTTGTCGTCTCGAAGAACTTTATTTTAATCCATTCGAATGTACAGAAAAAAATTGAGCAACTGAATTTGCTGCGCTTAGTGGAGCAGAACGAAAGATTCGATATTTACGGATTATTTCGCATGTTTTTGTCTTTGAACAAGAAAAAATCAACAGAGATTATTAAACAAGGCCAACTTACCAACTAGGTAATCGGCTAGTTTCAAATACTTTCACACATAGCTACATGGAATTAGCTCCATATAATTAATTACCTTTGTCTCATTATTTATATATTTAAGTAGTTGAATACAAATAAACTGGTATATCATAAACTTAAAATTCATCAGAGGATGAATGTTTGAAAGTAAGTCACGTAAACTTAATAATAAAACATTCGTGATTGAAAAGTCTAGTTTTTCATGAAATAATTACCTTTTGTGTGTGTATGACATAAAAAAGTTCTCCTCAGTCGTCCATAATGCTGAGAAATTAAAAAAAGTATATTTTAAATAAAATATGTGTGTATGTATATGTTTTCTCATAGTAAGGCCAAATTAGGGGAATCAAACCTTTGATTTTAGCGTTGTAAGTCCGTAGATTTACTGCTGTACCAGCGGGGGACTCTTATTTAAAGCTAAATCAGGTATAGAACATTATATTTGGATGTGTCTTAACAACAAAACTTGTTTAAGGTCAGCTGTTGTGAAGTTTTTTCATTTAGATCATAAAACCTAACAACATTCTAATCTTTAGCATTTGACTCAAGTGAAAAAAAGATAAACGTTATTGTAAACCTACATAGAGTAATTAAATGAAGAATGATAGACCTTTTATAAGTTTATTTATGTTTGATGTCATTTGCATTTATTAAGTTTCAGTTAAAATTGAATACAGGTAAAAAGTTTCACACTACTCAACAGTTGGGGCAAATATTTTAAGACTGAACATCAAATAAACCATAAGATTACTAATAATTTTTAATACTTCGCTTCTAAATGCAAATCGTGTTTTATAGCAAAGCCATATCGTCCTATTTGCTGTGTCCAAATGGGAATAGAATTCCTCACTCTTACGTTGTAAATCCTTATACTTACCGTTGTCTCATCTGGAGACATCTTTAGAATGTAAACAAAAATATTTTATGCACTTTTTCGGTCTGACAGACACACAAGTAGGTTTAATTTCATATTCAAAATTTCTGCCTTTATCATGTATCTGTTACTTATGAAAGCGTAGAGCAATTTTGAATATTATATTTATTCTAATAGTAACAACAGAGTCGTTACTGTAAGGTGCGAAGCCTTTAGAAAGTAAATTCAAATAATGTAGCAGTTATAAGTCTTCAAGCATAAACCTGTTTTCAGTTCCATGTTCACATTACAGAGTAGAATTTGCAAACTTTAAAACAGCCCATATGAGCAAAATTTAGAAAGAAATTGGTTTAGATCTCACAGAAACTTATGCAAGTGTATTCTCAATACAGAAAACTAACAGAGAATACCACGTTTTCATAGTTTTATACTTTGCGTAAACCATATCCTGTTCAAAGGTTCATTTTTTAATAGTGATAAGTTATATATAAAATATTTAATTGTTACAGTTTCCAAGGCAGAATCATGCTATTGTTTTATTTACATACTCCTTTTACATGACTAATCCAAAACATCTGGTGATAAATCGATACCTTATTATACTTAGGCCGTCAGTTACATGGAATAGACATCAAATTTTACATTTCCTCTAATGAATTACTAAAGTTATTCCAATTTTTTATTATGTATTTTGACATGTCGCTACGATTTATAACGTATTTTTACTACGTGATAATATCGATATATAAACAATACTCTTAAGGTAGTCAGTCGGAGCTCTTGTCGCACATTTCTCGACTAAACGTTACAAATCTCATATTGTTAGAAAGTTCAGATTGCTCATTGGCTCGACAAAATTATAATAATTATGTAGTTTGCGTTGAAATTTATACGCCTTTGAGGGGTGGAAAGTAAAATAGGAAAGAGAGGATGCCAGGAGAGAAATATCACAATTCTCATATTAGGGTAATTTCAATAATTTTTTTTTAACATTGCCTCGTAATATAAATACTTAAAGGACATATAGAAGTAATATATGGAGTATTAATTACGTTTTCATGCTATATTTATGCTTATACTATGATAAGAAAATAGTCTAATTACATTCTGAATGTAACTCACCAAAACTTTGAGTCACACGCAGGAAAAGACACTCAAAGTGAGAAAGTTATACAAAGTTGTGTATACGTAAGTTTGACCGCATAATTTTTTCAAATAGACTAGGATTTATCAATCTGAGATATAATGCTTGGAAGAAATAATAACTTAAATGTCTTGCGTGCAAGTTAGAGAATAAAGACAATTCAAGCAAGGACTGTTTGGCGCGTTGCAGCTAGTAATAAATATAATTGTTAAAGTTTCATATGCTAATGTTAATATATGCAAGCTAACAATATCCCATGATACACTGCTGATTATGATAAAGTTTACAGTTTAGCGGGAAAAACGTTAGTTCCTATCAAGTGTTCGAGAGAAAGCGAGAGTTTATATTTGACAAAGCACAAATGTTAGACGTAATTCGAAGCGTGAAAAGTTTGCTGAAGACGAGCAGAATACAGATCGATAGCAATGTTTTTCGACTTCATTGTACTCTTACAGTAATACTGCTGCTGTCCTTCACTGTCGTTGTTTCAATGAAACAATTCGTTGGGGAACCTATTGATTGTATAAGAAGTCGAGGGTTGCCTCAAAGTGTAATCAACACATATTGCTGGATCCACACAACTTTCTCTTTGCCTAGTGCTTACCAGAAAAAGGTGGGAATGGAAATTCCTTACCCCGGTGTGGACATAGGTTACTTATCAGGAGACAGTCATACCCCACAATTTAAATATCACAAATATTACCAGTGGGTGTGTTTTATGTTGTTTTTTCAAGCAGCTTTGTTTTACTTCCCTAAGTGGCTTTGGAAGTTGTGGGAAGGTGGAAAAATCCAAGCTTTGGTGATGGATTTGGATATCGGGTTGTGTACTGAAAGAGAGAAAAAACAGAAGAAGGGGCTCTTGGTTGATTATTTAATTTCTAGCTCAGGTCAGCACGACTGGTATGCCATAAGATATTTTTTCTGTGAAGTCTTAGCATTTATTAATGTCAGTGGCCAGATGTTCTTAATGAATCGGTTTTTCGACGGAGAATTTTTAACTTACGGTTTGGATGTTATAAAATTTTCAGAAATGGATCAGAGTGAGAGATTAGACCCAATGATTCGAGTGTTTCCACGAATAGCGAAGTGCAGAATTTTCAAATTTGGGCCATCAGGAAATCTGGAATCAGATGATGCTTTGTGTTTATTGCCATTAAATGTTATTAACGAAAAAATTTACATATTTTTATGGTTTTGGTTCATACTTCTAGCAGTTCTTAGTGGAATTGTTCTTATTTTTCGGATAGCTATTATTGCTTGCCCATGTGTAAGAGCGTACTTATTAAACTTTCGTTTTCGAATCATTTGCATGGAACATTTACAAACCGTTATTGAAGATGGATCACTTGGAGATTGGTTTCTTATTTATATGTTGGGTCAGAATATAGATGGAGTGATTTTTAAAGACGTGATAACAGAAATGGCTGGAAGAGTAACAGCAGAACAAGATGACGCCGTCGATGTAGCACAAGAGATCTAAAAATATATTTAAGCCTAGTATAAAAGTAAAGCTAAGCTAGACTAGGTAACAGCTTTTAACGCAGTCCTACATTATTGTAAAATATATCTTGGTGAAGATAAATTTTGTCACTTAAGTTTTATTTTTTCTTTTATGAGAAATCAAGATGATTCTTACAACAGTTATTTTCAGTTTTAAGAGTCGCGTAATGAGGCTGAAAACATATTTTAGTAGTGTTACTTTAACTAATATTACGTTCATTTAATCAGATCTTTAAAAGGCATATAAATTATATGTCGGGTGAGAATATGGAGTGATGTTTAAAGACGTGATAGCAGGAATGGAAGAGTAAACAAAACGAAAGGACGCTGTTGAATGTAGCACATGATATCTAAAGAACAGTGTATTATATATTTAGTCCTAGTATAAAACTTAAGCTAAGCTAAACTAGGGAAGAGCTTTTAATACAGTCTTACATATTGTAAAACATTTCTTGGTAAAGATAAATTTTGATGTTTTAAAGTTTATTTTTTCCAAAGTTAGATTCTTACGAGAGCTGTTTTTAGTTTTAAAAGTGTAGTGTAATAAAGCAGAACACGTTTTAATATTACTTTAACATTACTTTCACTGAATCAGATCTTTAAGTTTTAAAGGCATATAAATTATATGTCGGGTGAGAATATGGAGTGATTTTTAAAGACGTGATAGAAATGGAAGAGTAAAAATGAAAGGACGCTGTTGATGTAGCACATGATATCTAAAAACACTGTATTATATATTTAGTCCTAGTATAAAACTTAAGCTAAGCTAGACTAGGTAAGAGCTTTTAACGCAGTCCTATATATTGTAAAACATCTTGGTAATGATAAATTTGATGTCATTTTAAGGGCTATTTTTTCTTTTATTACGGATTAAGGTAATTCTTATAATAGTTATTTTCAATGTGACGAATGTAGCTGAAGACGAACACAAATATTTATATTTCACTATTAAACTAATAAAATACCTTTTTTTTTAATCAGATCTTTTTAAGTTTAAAACTCAGCAAGAGGCATAAAATTGAAATGCCCGAGAAGTATAGAAACGTTAGATTTGCCTATTTTTACTCTACTTAATACTCAGTGGAACTTAATTAAATAATAAATATTTACCGTATAAAACTTCCTGACATGCTTGTAGAAATTAAGCTGTTGTCATTTAGATTTTTTTTGTTTTTTAGTAAAACAGTTACTTTTGACAGAATTAAATAAATTCATGCATTTTTAATGTGATTGTGAAGGTTATAATTCTCTTGTATAATTGAGCAACACATACAACAGTTCCATTTCAAAGACTGTATATATAGCCAGGTGGGTTAAGGCGTTCGACTCGTAATCTGCAGGTTGCGGGTTCGAATCCCCTTCGCGCCAAACATGCTCGCCCTTTCAGCCGTGGGGGCGTTATAATGTGACGGACAATCCCACTAGTCGTTGGTAAAAGAGTTGGCGGTGGGTGGTGATGACTAGCTGCCTTCCCTCTAGTCTTACACTGCTAAATTAGTGACGGCTAGCACAGATAGCCCTCGAGTAGCTTTGTGCGAAATTCAAAAACAACAAACAAAATTTTAAGTTCAACGGCAAATATTTTAATGACAATTTACAGTACGACATTTCGATCACTTGAGCGATCGTTCTCAAGTACATTCTGTAGAGGTACATGAAGTGAAACAACGATATTAATTTTTATTGTTGTTATGTATCAAGTCATCCCGAAAGTGATGTTCGAACATTTAATACGTAAAGTGCATCATCATTTCTGTCTTTGTAGAAAGGTTTAATGACTAAACTATGTAGTTGGACGTTTATAATAATGTTCAGACAAACAAAAGATACTAATCCGATTCCACTTTTTCAGACCATTAAACAAACTTATGAAGATGAATGTGTCTGAAGAACACGTTAGGCATATAATGCTTTATGAGTTTGAAAAAGGCAATAGTGCAGCAGAAACTACGCGAAACATTCAAAGTGTTTATGGTGCGGAGTCTCTCAATGAAAGAAAATGTCCAAGGTGATTTCAAAAGTACAGATCAGGTGACTACAGCTTAAGTGATGCGCCACGTTCAGGTTGTCCTGTTGAGTTTAATGATGACTTGATGAAGATTATGCTGTGCTGTAACTGTTGAAGAGCTGTCACAGAAACTTAATTCAGCAGTTCACCGTCATCTGTAAAAGCTTGGAAAGGTGTCAAAACTTGGAAAATGGGTCCTCCCATGAGTTGACAGAATCCGACATAGAGCAACAGTAAACATTTGCACTCCCGTGAACGTAACTCACCTTTTTTGGAGAGGTAAGTGACTGGAGGTGAAAAATGGATATACTGTAAGAATGTTAAGCGCAACAGTTAATGGCTCAGTACAGATAAACTGGCTAAAATGCAGCCCAAAATGGACCTCTTCCCGAGGAAAGTCTTGTTAAGCGTTTGATGGGATATTGTTGACGTGATCCACTTTGAGTTGCTGCCATTCAATGTAATGATTACGTCAGACTTCTATTTTCAACACTTAGAACGCTTAAATGTTGCACTGAAAGAAAAGAGGCCTGCTTTGATCAGTCGTAAAAGTGTTGTGTTACAGGATCACATCTGCAAAGGTTGAAGAGCTAGACTGGAAAAAAAAAAAATCCACACCCTCCTTATTTTCCAGACCTCGCCCATCTGATTATCCTCTATTCTGAAGTTTACAGAACTATCTTAATGGAGAAGAGCTTGGAACACATGATGGCAAAACTACTCTCTCTACATTCCTATCCTCCAAATCCCAAGAAGTTTATAGAAGTGTCGTTCAGAAGCTTATGAATCACTGTCAGGAAGTAATTAATAATTATGGAATATATATTATTGATTAAATAACATTAAAAGCGTTTGAAATCCTTTCTCTTTTTCAGAATCTAAAATCGGGCATTACTTTAGGGATGACTTGATATATAACTTATGATAAAACAACAGTTATACTGTGGACGTCCTTTCAACCTCAAACCTTTTTTCTCCTGTCAAATTGTTTTTTGTTTTTTTTTGTAAAACCAATAACTTGATGAAAGTAAATTTACCGAACAAAGACTTACTTTACTTGAAGATGATCTCAGTACAGCGCTCGAATGTACTTACTTCTTTCTAAATATATTTTTCCTTGCTATAAAAGTTGTAATAAAATACTGCTTATAAACGCAAAACTAAACTATTAATGTAATAATGGTTGTTCAATAAAATATATTAAACTTCGCTCAACAAACCTAAGAAATATCATTAGGCCTCCTACAATGTTGAGGTTTATATACTATGTGATATTCTAAGTCCTTTTTACTTCTCCGTATACTAACATATTCTATTTTAAATTTCACTTCTTGAAAAAAAAAACATTTTAATATATATATATATACAGTGAAACCTCGCTTTAAAGTTTAAGCTTATTCGTTATAGTGCTCTTGTCTCCTCGTTTTTTGTGTTTTCACGTGAAAGAAAAAACAAAATTATAAAAATCCATAACTCTGTGAAAAATACACTATTCACCCTAATGAAAGTAATTCACTGAATAATATTGTTTAATACAGTAATGAAATAAAAGACACAGAATCTTAAATAATCTGCAAAAAGCAGACGATATCTCATAACTAGCAATTTTTTAAGTAGCGCTACGTGATTTGCTAAAAATCTCATCTATCTGTACAGTAACGTTCCCATGGGAAAAATGTTTTCTTGGCAAGCGACCTACAAATCACTGAACAGAGAATAACGTAATCCATGACGTCATTTGATAGACGAAAACGTCGCTTGTCTGATGATTATAAGTAATATAAATGTTAGAGTGAGCTACTATATGTATTAACAAATCCTGAAAGAAGGTGGGCGTGACACAAGGTGTCTGATTTCCTATTTAATGGCTCTGTAACCATACAAAATTAAAGGTTAACAAATTGTATTTTTTTGGTTTTTTTTCAGCGATCACGGCATCGTGTAGCGTAATTTACGTTGAATTTAGCAGTACCTAAATAAAGTACTTATATCTCATTCACGTGCAATGAACAATTCCTTAAATTAAAATATCTACATATTTATAATGTTTAAATGACTGCTCTCAGGAACCCTTTCTGAGCGCCAAACGAGATATTACTGTATGTATATATTACATGGAATCATTGAATAGTTCGTTTGGTTAATAATGGACTCGACGAAATGTAATAGTATATATTCACGTAATTAATTAAAGTTACAATATGATGAAGAAAAACCCACTCAAAAACCTCATAGTTCAATCTTCGATTCGAGTTACGAAATTTTTTTCTAATGTTTCGAAAGGGCATCCTAACCGAAGTGACTGGTTTTAGTTTTATAAAAAAAGTTTGAGTAGTTATTATTGTTTGGAAACTGGTTCGACTAAAATGTATTTGGACTACTCCAAGAATGCTCAAAGATAGATGTATTTTCTCCTGTATGGAGTGGCTTATATATACATGTGTGAAGAAATGATGTCACTTATACCACCAGCAATATCATAATATACAACTTGAAATACATAATCTAGGTCTTTCATAATTATTATCAATAACAAAATGCTACTATCGTAATACAGAACTTGATACGCAACGTTTACGTCTCTCATATGTGCGACCACCAACTGTTAATTTCACAATACTCAACTTGAAAAAAAAAAAAGTAGTTTTCTGATACTTACAAACAGTAACTCAACGTTTATATTACAATACATAATTTGAGAAATATCGTGTCTAGGTTTCTGATACTTGACATTAAACATCACAACAGACAAATAAATAAACATAGTTTAGCTCTCTGATACTTATCACAGTCACAAAACGTTAATATCACAATATACAAATTGAAAAGCATTCTCTGATACTTAGCACAGCAACACAACATTGGTATCACAATATGAAGCTTGAAAAACACAATCTAATTCTCTGATATTTTGCCCTAGCAACATGACGGTAAAATTAAATACCTTGATCGAGATATACTGTTTACGTATTTAATACGCACCGCCGGCTACACAACGTTACTATAACAATACCACACTTGAGAAACACTATAAATCTCTGATGCTTACCATCATGAATATCACATTAATATTAAGGTACACAATTTGACAAACACAGTTGACGTCACTGACTTACAAAGAGAAGTACAATGCCAATACCACGTGTAACGGATTTACTATTATGTATTTTATTTTAATGTTTGTTTCAGTTATATATTTAAAATTCATATAACGTATAAAAGTATATTGCGAAACTCCCACCTGTTCTATACATTTGCAGAAAATAAGCGAGCGTGAGTATTAACAATAAACTGAATGTGTATGTAATACCAGTGATAACCAGTATTGTAAGTGAACTTTCGAGAACGTCTCCTTAAACTATTTGTAATAAATGTTATTATAAATTGTATTATTATTTGTATGCTAAAATATATTTATGTTAAGACAAATAATTATGTGTGTCAATTTTGTTGGCAAATATCATAAATTTTATACACATTGGCATTCAATTAACTTCGAAGTTAAATTTAAAACTTCCAGCTATTTGAAATCGTAAGAGTTAAATACGTAACATAATAAATCGGAGACTCGTCCGTGATAAATTATAACACTTAACAAACGATACACAACTTCAGTAACACAGACAATGTTTCGATTCTTTTCACCTTCAACGCAACGTTACTACCATAATACAAAACCTGAGATATACAGTGTTGGTCTCTCATAAATACCACCAGTAACACAACGTTAACATCATAACATACCACTTGAGAAACAACTTGCAGGTTATTCATACTAAACACTAGCTACGAAAATGTTATATACATTAACATACGCAACTTCAAAGTACTTCTCAATTCCTCAAAACAAAGCATTAATGTGTGGATTGCAAGTTTGGATTTTATCACAAAGATCTTTCAGTTTTGTAGAACATTTAGTAAGTGTTGGCAGAAGTAGTCCTGTGTAGCCCTATGTTTCAGTTTTGTAGAACATTTAGTAAGTGTTGGCAGAAGTAATCCCGTGTAGCCCTATGTTTCACTTTGAAATAAATTCGGCGCACGTGCAACAGGTCGCATGACAATTACGTATTATATAATGAAGTTTATATCTGAAAGGTTGAAACAAGAGGTGCCTAGTTCATCATATAATTTATTATGCTTTCCATACGAACAAACGCATCGTATATCACATGCCACCGTATGGAACAAGAAAAATTGTCATGCAGCTTCTATGTTCCAAAGAGACTTTCTTCGCAAATTCTGTTAGTCCAGTGTCACCAAGTGTTTCAGTAGTATTAACAGACTAGTCCAGTGTCACCAAGTGTTTCAGTAGTATAAACAGACTAGTCCAGTGTCACCAAGTGTTTCGGTAGTATAAACAGACTAGTCCAGTGTCACCAAGTGTTTCGGTAGTATGAACAGACTAGTCCAGTGTCACCAAGTGTTTCAGTAGTATAAACAGACTAGTCCAGTGTCACCAAGTGTTTCGGTAGTATGAACAGACTAGTCCAGTGTCACCAAGTGTTTCAGTAGTATAAACAGACTAGTCCAGTGTCACCAAGTGTTTCGGTAGTATGAACAGACTAGTCCAGTGTCACCAAGTGTTTCAGTAGTATAAACAGACTAGTCCAGTGTCACCAAGTGTTTCGGTAGTATGAACAGACTAGTCCAGTGTCACCAAGTGTTTCGGTAGTATGAACAGACTAGTCCAGTGTCACCAAGTGTTTCAGTAGTATAAACAGACTAGTCCAGTGTCACCAAGTGTTTCGGTAGTATGAACAGACTAGTCCAGTGTCACCAAGTGTTTCAGTAGTATAAACAGACTAGTCCAGTGTCACCAAGTGTTTCGGTAGTATGAACAGACTAGTCCAGTGTCACCAAGTGTTTCGGTAGTATGAACAGACTAGTCCAGTGTCACCAAGTGTTTCGGTAGTATAAACAGACTAGTCCAGTGTCACCAAGTGTTTCGGTAGTATGAACAGACTAGTCCAGTGTCACCAAGTGTTTCAGTAGTATAAACAGACTAGTCCAGTGTCACCAAGTGTTTCGGTAGTATGAACAGACTAGTCCAGTGTCACCAAGTGTTTCGGTAGTATGAACAGACTAGTCCAGTGTCACCAAGTGTTTCAGTAGTATAAACAGACTAGTCCAGTGTCACCAAGTGTTTCGGTAGTATGAACAGACTAGTCCAGTGTCACCAAGTGTTTCGGTAGTATTTAACAGACTAGTCCAGTGTCACCAAGTGTTTCAGTAGTATAAACAGACTAGTCCAGTGTCACCAAGTGTTTCGGTAGTATGAACAGACTAGTCCAGTGTCACCAAGTGTTTCGGTAGTATGAACAGACTAGTCCAGTGTCACCAAGTGTTTCGGTAGTATGAACAGACTAGTCCAGTGTCACCAAGTGTTTCGGTAGTATGAACAGACTAGTCCAGTGTCACCAAGTGTTTCGGTAGTATGAACAGACTAGTCCAGTGTCACCAAGTGTTTCGGTAGTATTTAACAGACTAGTCCAGTGTCACCAAGTGTTTCAGTAGTATAAACAGACTAGTCCAGTGTCACCAAGTGTTTCGGTAGTATAAACAGACTAGTCCAGTGTCACCAAGTGTTTCGGTAGTATGAACAGACTAGTCCAGTGTCACCAAGTGTTTCGGTAGTATTTAACAGACTAGTCCAGTGTCACCAAGTGTTTCAGTAGTATAAACAGACTAGTCCAGTGTCACCAAGTGTTTCGGTAGTATAAACAGACTAGTCCAGTGTCACCAAGTGTTTCAGTAGTATTTAACAGACTAGTCCAGTGTCACCAAGTGTTTCGGTAGTATGAACAGACTAGTCCAGTGTCACCAAGTGTTTCGGTAGTATGAACAGACTAGTCCAGTGTCACCAAGTGTTTCGGTAGTATGAACAGACTAGTCCAGTGTCACCAAGTGTTTCGGTAGTATGAACAGACTAGTCCAGTGTCACCAAGTGTTTCGGTAGTATTTAACAGACTAGTCCAGTGTCACCAAGTGTTTCAGTAGTATAAACAGACTAGTCCAGTGTCACCAAGTGTTTCGGTAGTATAAACAGACTAGTCCAGTGTCACCAAGTGTTTCGGTAGTATGAACAGACTAGTCCAGTGTCACCAAGTGTTTCGGTAGTATTTAACAGACTAGTCCAGTGTCACCAAGTGTTTCAGTAGTATAAACAGACTAGTCCAGTGTCACCAAGTGTTTCGGTAGTATAAACAGACTAGTCCAGTGTCACCAAGTGTTTCAGTAGTATAAACAGACTATTGTTTTGGCGTAATGACGAACGGAAAAACAAATTTAACTAACGCTTGGTTGCCATAGAGAAGAGATCAACTCTGAGGCAATACGTTCACAGCACAGCATAAATAGTCCTTTTTGTATCTTTGTGCTTAACTTCAAACAAACAAACAAACAAACAAGTGTAACTATAATTATATGCAATAAATTATACAAAATTCCACGTACAAAATTATATAATGCTATTATATATTACAATAAATATATAATAATATAAGCATTTTTATTATTTTATCCATAATAATATATATTTTATTATAATGTGTATTGTAAATCATCATAGAACATCATATGTTCTTTCAAATGAGTGAATTATTTTCATTGCAATCGGGTCACATTCTATTGTGCTTAAAACGTTGATAGCCACTGGCTGTAAATTTATCTACACCGACTGTGACGTAAGAAAGAGTCTCATGAATCTTTCTAGAACACACGAGAAACACACTGCTAGTATATAAACGGTTAAAAAGCCGAATGACATTATTTCTTGATGGTATTTGTTTGCACGTTCACACTTTTTTCAATATTATTTATTCGTCGCTATGGCAAGAAGGGAATGTTTAAATGACCCAAACATATTATATTTGTTGCAAGTTTGATCTAATTAAGTTTATTCCTTTCTCAATTTGTAAAAAAAAAAAAAACAACCAAAAAACTTACCTGATAGAAATAAATGAATATTTAATTCGGAATCAGCGTAGCAGAATCATGGAAAATCCGTTATAAAAACAAAACAAAAAATACCGTTATGAAGTTTAAATTCGCAAGCCTGCGTTATCCGACATGAAATATACTAGCTGGTTCCTATGAATAATTTGTATTATTAATTTAAACATATAACCAAGAAAAATGTATGCTAGAAATTATCCAGCTCAATACTTTAATAAAATATTTAACAACACTTATAAACTAAATTTGTAAAGAAAATGTAATTAATAAACTTTCTAAATTAATGATAAATTACACTTAACATTTCACAACGTTTCACCAGATTTACCAATCATCACTGGATGAGATATAAAAACTAAAGCAAACAGAATTATTTTGAAAAAGAATCACGTAAGAATCTGTAAGAGTACCATGTAATGTATTAACATACGTCTAAGCAATTACAAACAATAAAGTAACTTATGGATAAATTTATTGATGAATTGTGAAGTTTAGGTACAATAACACTTTTAGGGCTGAATATAAGTATTGAAATTCGTTCTGTACAGAAAAGAGAAAGGAATTATTAAAATAGATATAAGTGAATACCTTTATATTTGTTAAGAATAGGGTTATGTTTTTAATAATAAGGCTTGTTTTATTTTTAGTCTATTAATGTTTTACTTTTGCACAACCGTTAAAATACAAAAATATATCAAGTAGCATAGGCGAGCCTAATTAAGTCCGAAACAAAATATATAATAATTATATATATATTCAAAACTATATAATTTTGTACAATATAAAAAATTATAATTTATATTTTCGATAAAAAGTACGGCGAGTAGCGATTTGCATAGACAAAAAATGAAGCAATACCACCTGCAATCGCGATCAATTTTCAAATATATCATCGTTCCACTCGTCGCTCCTAGGAATATAGTGGCGATACGAACAGTACTGGTAATAAACAACATGCATAGGGTAAAGCTATAAATAAAAATTAACTGGATAATTTTATCAATCCTTGCATTGATTAAGTACAAGTAGAGTTGTGGAATAAATATTTGTGTTGAAATATCAGCAGCCACTTTGTTATAGGCTCCCTTAGCATATTTACATCAAGTTTTGAGTAAAATGTTAAGCTTACCATGATGTTCAAGAATGAAAAATGTTTGTAATTTTTTTCTTGTCACCTAGACTTCGGTTCCACCATAGTTATCCGAGGTTCCGCGAGAAAATTTTAAAATGTTAATATTTTTTCCTAAAACTATAGAATTGTATCATAATACAATATACAAAAAAAGGTAAAATATATCATAATACGTTTATTGCGTATTGGGCCTTTTAATATTTTATTCTGTCTAACACCAGACGACTTTATTTTACATAGGGGAGGCTCTCGCGGTGAAAGAGTTAATACAGTCTCAATTAACTTCAACAGTGGAACCACTGGTTGTTTGTATATACAGCACCATCTCAGTATCTCATGCAAGATAGCCTAGTAATTTTCGTATGAAACATCGGCCAACTCTGGGTGATTATGCCAACTGTCTTTTACAAAGCCAGTTCTGGATTAGTGGCTGCATCTCCAACAAAAATGAAACATGACGTCATAGCTGAAACTTGTTCGAATTTGAAACATTGTGATGCAAATTGATGCAGTATCAATTATTTCAATTTCAAAGTATATTCATATGAAGTATAATTATATTTATGACAATTCTACTTGCTAATTGTTGAGTTATGTTAGATTTGTTGTAGTTTAATTAGACAAACTTGGTACCAATGAGTTCTATGATTTTATGCGGGTGTCAAAGATATAAGAATACGTTTTTAAACAAATTGATAATTAGTTGTCACTCTTATAATAGATAAGTAGGTGAATATCAGTAATAAATCTGATACGAGTAATAATCTTTCTAGGCCTAATACGAATTTATCGGCGTTGAAGTCGTGTGCAAGTTCCTTAACACTAGGTGATGAAAAGAGTACCGAAACAAGAAAGAAAAGAAAGTCAGTGGCGACGTCAAGGGGGAGCTTGAGCCCCCACAAATAAGCCAAGCCTCCCCTCAGCCCCCCAATATTGTTACCTACATATATTCATAAAATACGGAAAACACAATCGTTGTTGTTGCTTAACAATTAACATCATTAAGACTTAATACTCATTAAGACGGAAGTATGTGTCATGCGTCCCATAACAACGTACTGAATGCACTGAAATTCATGCGCTGTATTGCTGCTCACTGTGTAATACCATTCTATCTTGAGCTTTGACGAAGATTAGACAACCACGTTGATTTCAAGTTACAACAGATCATCAGGGATTTTACTTGATAAACCAAAGGTTTTACAGGTATTTACCCGTTAATTTAATTTATCTTTTATTGAAAAGCATGAATGGCATGCATGTTTTGTTTGTTTTGGAATTTCGCACAAAGCCACTCGAGGGCTATCTGTGCTAGCCGTCCCTAATTTAGCAGTGTAAGACTAGAGGGAAGGCAGCTAGTCATCACCACCCACCGCCAACTCTTGGGCTACTCTTTTACCAACGAATAGTGGGATTGACCGTCACATTATACGCCCTCACGGCTGGGAGGGCGAGCATGTTTAGCGCGAACCCGCGACCCTCGGATTACGAGTCACACGCCTTACGCGCTTGGCCATGCCAGACCCCGGCATGCATGTATAAGTGTATTGTGTACAGGTCAAAACTATGAAGCATTTAGCCAGTGTTGTGTCCTTTGTGAGATCATTTTCCATTGTGTATCAGCCATCCAAAATTGTACTGATGATTGTGGCATACACTTAAAATTATGACTTACAATCCAATTAATGTTATACTTATGATTAGATAATAATCTTACATGTTAACTGACCAAATAATATTTCTAAACAATTCTAGAATGAATTTTGAAATTATCATTGGGCTATTTAGAAGTGCCTAATTTAATGTAATATAGTAGTTACATTATTGTAACAGGTGCTTGTCACACTTATGATAATAAGAACAATATCACAATCACAGTTTGGCCTGTATGAATAATGTGAACTTTTGAAGAAACCAGCCTTTCTGTGAAGGTCAACTTCAATTTAGACATTTTGTTTTGGTGCTACTATGACCATTCAATATCCAGGCCGCGGGTTTGCTTTGTTCGAGCGCTCGATTTCTGCCTTGAACGCCTTAAGCGTATGATCACCGAGCCGCTGACCATGGTGTACGCTCTGCGTACGGCTAACGATCGACTCAGGCCGATCGAGATCCAGATGCCAATCGCACGTCACCCCCTTCCCCCCCGCTCACTCCCATTAGCTTCCCACAGTTTTACAACATGCTCTATCAAAGCTGTGTTTGTGTTTCCTAATTAGCCCTGTAATTTTACATTATCATTACCGTCTAATTAAGTACTTGTGCTATATGGTAAAGATAAACACTTTCTCTAACAGTATTTCACAGATATGTTCTGGATTTTCATGTGTTATTAATATAATTTGGTGATTTCAATGCCGTAGAGCAGTTGTTCATAATGTTGAACTATGTTTAGTTGTTATTTGTTCCTTATTCATGAAATGACCCAACAGTATGTTTGTTATATCTTTTTCTTAGATTTCGATGTTTAAAATGAATATCCTTTGTAAGCCCTAATGCCAGTATAAGGAGAGAAATTCCCATTCGTTTCATACAAACTAACACAACTTGGAAGTAAGAAGTAGTACTAGCAGTCAGCCGGCTCGGGAGTCACACTGACGTTCGCGCGCTCTGTATAAAAAGGAGTTATGTTTGTTTACGCGGCTCTCGTTCTTACTGGTACTCAGCCTCACACTGGAACACACACTCAGTTTGGATTAATAAAAGGAAATCAAAATCAGCGACTCGTTTTCAAACAAGACAAGAGTCAGACATCACCCACTGAAACATAAACCAGTCACACTACACATAGGGTTGATTATGCAACACTACCTTCTACCCAAGAAGAGGCATCGAGTAGATGGTCCTACAAACACATGTGGTGCAAGTGAGGAGGACAATGGTGATCGTGATGGTGAGAAAGCGGACATGACTAGCGCAGGACCCCAGTCGCAAGAGAGCACCACTCACACCCAGGGTGAAAAACTACCTCCAGGACCCAAGGACCTGAGCCAGCTTCCAGATAGTGGTCCTACCTGTCCAGACTTGAAGAGATACCTGGCTACAGAATACAACGGCCAGTCAAGGTCATTCAACAATAACTGGCGTGATCAGCACTCGTGGTTGAAGTACTCTGTGATCCAAGATGCTGCATTCTGCTTCGCATATCGTCTTTTCAGTCACACACACTTCAGTAATGAGAAGTCCTTCACCCATGAAGGCTTCCAGAACTGGAAGAAGGCGACCATATCACTGAAGTCCCATGATAACTCTGCAGGACACAAGTTTGCCATGCAAGCTTGGGCAGAGTTTAAATTGCAGTAAACAAAGGGTGCAAGGATCCAACATGTTCTCGATGCAAGCCATGCTAAAACTGTGGAGGAAAACTGACATTACATAAGAGCCGTGATAGATCCATTGCTCTACACAGACTGCCAGAATGAAGCCCAGAGAGGTCACAGGAAAGGTAGTCAGTCAGATAACAGGGGAATTTCCTGGAACTTCTTGACATGATTTCCAAGTATGATGAAATCATGAAGAAGAAGCTGAGTGATCCTGGCAATGACAATTACACGCACCATGATATCCAAAACGAACTGCTTGACATCATAGCTGGAATGATCAAGAACGATATCAGCAAAGAGGTCATGGAAGCTGATCATTTTGCTCTAATGGTGGATCAAACAAAGGATGTGAGCAAACAAGAACAACTGTCCATTGTGATAAGGTACCTCCACCAACAGACCCTTCACGAGGAGTTCCTGGACTTCACAGCTGCTGAGGGTCTGGATGCAGATTCATTGCTCAAGAAAATCATGGAGACTGGCTAAATGTGGTATTGACCATAATGCCTGCATTAGCCAGTACTATGACGGAGCTGCAGTCATGTCAGGGCACATCAGTGGCGTACAGGAGAGATTCAGGAGAGAGGTGTCTCAGGCTGTGTATGTCCACTGCCATGCATACAGGCTCGACCTTGTGCTAGTTGATTGTATGCACAACATCCAGTCTGCAGCAGAGTTCTTTGTGACAATTCAGAAGCTGTACAAATTCTTCTCTACATCTGTTGTGCATGAAGAATTTCTGAAGGAACAGAAGAAGCTTGAACCCGTGAACCAGCACATAGAGTTGAAGCGACTGTCAGACACAAGATAGGCCTGCCAACATGCTGCTTGTCTGGCTATGAAAAGAACCCTCCCTGCCATTGTGACAACCCTAAAGCGTCTTGTGGAAGGGGACAATGTTCACAGAGTCACTGAACAAGGGACCTATGCATCCTCCTAGATCAGCAGTTCGTAACCAGTCTAGTGGCCATAGAAAAAAACTACTGCTGATGACAAAACAGCTATCAGACCACCTCCAGTCACCTGACCTGCAGCTGGCCTCTGCAGAGGACCTAGTACAATTTGTCATCTCTGGTCTCTCAGAAATGAGAACTGAAACACCATGGAAAGACTTGGAAGAGTCTACTGAGGATATATGTAAGAAATTGGGAATACACACTGAGACGGTGCAAAGAGTACTGGCCAAAGAGATGAACCAACACCAGATGCCAGGAGACACAGCTTTTATGCCATCATAGACAGGATGCTCAAAGAGCTGAATAGAAGATTCTCCTCTGATGCCTGCAGTGTTCTGATGAATGCAACTGCATTGAACTCCAAATACTCCACATTTCTGGACAAGCAAGCACTCTTAGGAATGGCAGCAAACTATGGTGTGGCAGAGGATGACCTCACAGTGGAGGTCCACTAGTTGAATCGGCTAACTGCCAGGAAGAAAGACAAGGGGCAGGAAGTATCCACACCATTGGAGCTTGCAACCATGCTGGAGCCATACAAGGATCCCTTTATGGATCTCCACAAACTTGTATGCATCGCTGTGACCCTGCCTGTCACTTCAGCTGCCTGTGAGAGAAGTTTCTCATGTCTGAAGCTTCTCAAGACATACTTGTTCAACAGCAATGGTAACAACCACACCAGCAACCTTGCTGCCATATCAGTATACTCCAGGAGGGCAAAACAACTCGATATTGATACTGTTATAGACACATTTGCTGCCAATCACCAGAACAGGCGCATTGTTTTGAAGTAATATTGACTATAAACACAACATGATGAAAGATAGTTAGCCTGATAATGACCTTACTTTTCCTCAGAGTGTATTAACTTCACATGGGATAATTCGTTTCTGCTATATAAACTATGTCTTTATGTTATATTTCTTTTGATTTGTAGCTTTACTCTTAATGGTATGTTAAATGTTCAATCTTAGGTAATCTTGATTTTCTTTATTATTATGTATTACCTTGGGTGGAATTTAGGTGAGCTTCCTCTTTTACATATACGCATATTTTCATAAACAGATTATTTCTAATTTGTAATAATGAATTATTAATCAGATTCTGAGTTTCCAATGAAAACTGCATTAAAAACGCAGTTCAAAATATCACACCTTTCTGAAATGTGCCACTGAAGAAAGTATTATGAAAGTTTTATTTAATATGATTTTGCATGGACAGGTAATGAAGATGGACCTAGTGGGTTGAATGTGGAACAGTGTTGAATAACAGTAGTTTGCATCCAGCAAAGTTAAAACGGCATTTAGAAACCAAACACTCCCAATTAAAAAATCCAACTTCCGAGTATATCAAAAGAAAGTATTTTCAATTAAATGCAAGAAAAGCTATATTTCGCTTGTTTGTCCATCAGGACAACAAAGGTGCTCTTATTGCTTGATATCGTGTTATTTACCTGTATTGTAAAAGCAAGTGAAGCTCATACAAGTGCAGAAGATTTTATAAAACCATGCGCAAAAGATTTAATAGAATGCATGATTGATGAGAAATTTCTTAAAAACATTAAAACATTCTGTGCCCCTTTCTGACAATTCGGTTTCTCGAAGAATCAAGGATATGCCAGCAGATTACTCAACAGAATAAATAAAGCGAGTAAAAACGAGGCCAACTTTTTCGCTTCAGATGGATGAATCAACAGATGTCTCAGATTATGCAATGTTGCTTGTGCTTGTTCACTATATTCACGAAGCTAGTTTTGAAGAAGACATGCTATCTTGCAAACCTTTGCCGCTCAAACAACGGGCGAAGAAATATTTAAACTGATCGATTTACTTATAGAAGAACATGACATCCAATGGCAGCTTTGCTCAAGTATTTGCACTGATAGGGCTGTAGTTATGAATGGAAAATTTTCAGGCGCAGTGTCACGCATAAAAAAGAAAAACCCGGATATTGAGATTATCCACTGCTGTCTTTATCGTCATGCACTTGCAATGAAACGAATGCCAGATGAGTTAAAAGCGGTATCGGGTGATGTCATATAAGTAGTTAATTTTATAAAATCAAGACCACTCAGTGTGAGGATTTTTAGTTTACTCTGTAAGGATATGCGAAGCTTGCATAAAAATGTGCTGCTTCATACGGAAGTCCGATGGCTTTCTCAGGAAAAAAAGTGCATTTAGGTTTTACGAAGTGCGTGAGGAGATAAGCTCCTTTTTATTTCAATACAATTTTAAACGTGCATACAAATTAAGGGACAAATGCTGGATACAGAAAGTGGCTAACCTTTTGGGACGTATTTACCTATCTAAATGAAGTGAATACCACAATGTAGGGTACCAGGATAATGTATTTCAAAGCTGAGAGTAAAATGGAATTGTTTCTACGTAAGATAAAACTTTGGGGTGAATGTGTACTTTTGGAAGGACTTGATTGCTTCGAAAATGTCAGTGGGTTTATTTAGTTATGAATGAAATTTTCTTGAGTGAAGATACAAAAGTTTCAGTCTTGCAGCACATATCTGATTTGTGTACAACTACTGGGGAGTACTTCCCTCCTCATTTAGAAACATTATTGTGGATTCAAAATACCTTTGTTGACTCTGCAAATACCAACGATTTGACTTTGAAAGAGAAAGAACAGCTTACAGAAAATTCAACTGATTGCATCCTAAAAATAAAATTTCAGTGGGAAGAAATTACACAATTTTGAATTCAAATGGCCATGGAATACCCTGAAATATGTAACAGAGCTTTGAAAATGTTGATACATTTTCGAACAACATATCTTTATGAGCAAACATTTAAGAGTATACAGCTACAAGGACCAAATTTAGAAACAGGCTAAATATTGAAGATGACTTGCATTTACAGGTAACAACCATAACTTCAAATATTGAACTACTTTGTGAACAGAAGCAAGCCCATCCGAGCCACTAATAAATAAATAAATAATTTGTACTTTTACTGATATAAACTTTGCAAACATAATTTTTTTTCTAAATATTGATATTTTAAATAAATGTATATTATAAAAGCTTAAAGTAAACTTTATCTGGTGCTAGTGGCCGATTATTCTATTTTTAGTTTATATTTTTTATTAAGACTCCGGAATGTTTTGTTTTTTTTCTGATATGAAGCTCCACAGGTCTAAAAAGTTTAGAAAACTTTGCCATAAAAACTCAAAATTTTATTCAGTCACCTGAATGATTTTTGTGAAAAGTTTATAAAAAATATTATTAGGCGAATATGTGTATTCACTTTTGAGGTAGTTCTAATATATTTCTACAAATGCTAGTTTTGAAAATGTTCCGTTATATCCACTAGAAAAAAAAAGTTATAATTTTTAAATACGCAAACCATCACTTACTGTCTGAGTTAAAAAGAGTTAAGAAAAAATTCTATATTTTTTTATTAGGTTTAACTTGCTTTTATATCATAAAGTTAATTTGATTCCTTTGTTATTAATAGCAAATGATTGCAGCTGCAGCGCAACAAATCGTGGAAAATCACTATGTAAAAACTACACTGACAAACATTATGCTAACGTTATAAAATACAGTGCAACAACTGCCACGATTTCTATATTGGAAAAACAAGCAGAAAAATGGAAACCAGTTTCAAAGAACACACAAAAACGCACCTTCACACGTTATTGAACATTGCAAGTTAAATAAACATAACATAGCCATAGAAAACACCCAGATATTAAGTAGGGAAACAAATATTAACAAATGCGAAATCAAAGAAGCCCTACTTTTACAACAACTAAAACCAAAATTGAACCAACAGAAGCATCTTTATGCCTGTACTAATTAATAACCTCATATCTAACTGCAACGCTCCCTACAATTCCATACACGTATACATTTTTGTTCCTCAGGCATGTGCCCGACAACGGACAGTTGTTTGTTTGTTTGGAATTTTGCGCAAAGCTACTGGAGGGCTATCTGCGCTAGCCGTCCCTAATTTAGCAGTGTAAGACTAGAGGGAAGACAGCTAGTCATCACCACCCACCGCCAACTCTTGGGCTACTCTTTTACCAACGAATAGGGGGATTGACTGTCACATTTTAACGCTCTCACGGCTGAAAGGGGAGTATGTTTGGTGTGACGGGGAATCGAACCTGCAATTCTCAAATTACGAGTCGAGTGCCTTAACCACCTGGCCATGCCGGGCCACGGTCAGTTATATACAGGGGCGTAGATCCTGGGGGGATGGAGGATACATCCCCTTCATTTCAGGTGGTGGGTATGGGGCATACAATCATCCCCCTACAGTTTGGTCTATTGAATTGTTTTATTGCATCACAGGCCTACAAATTGTGTGTTTGTTTTTATGATTCTCGTGTTGTTACCAATCGAATTACATAATTAGGCCTAGATATAGGCTTTTTCGGTAGCCGAAATGCACATCTTTAATATAGGCGTGGTTCTAAGCTTTTCGATCTAAGCGATAGTTCGTAAGTATCAGTCAGTAGGCCTAAGTATACGTGAAAGGTTTGCAAGCACTATCACAGAATCTACCTACGTCTTGTACGTAGTGTAAGATTAAGTAAAATTATCATCACAACAGATTGAACAGAGCATAAAATTCGAAAATATTATTCCCAAGCGTAAACTCATGTGATCTAGATCTGGCAGGCCATTTGTAGCTTGTAGCTGCATCAATCTTATGTGTATATTGTGAGGTTTTCCTACGTCATTTGTTCTTATGCATGTCTAGCCTGTTTTATTGTCGAACGCCAAACTTTCCTCACCTGCCGAAGTCGTTGACCATAGTGTACGTTTAGTGCACAGTTAACGACAGGTTCGGGCCGCTCGGATCCAGACGCGCCCTACATCACCCCCCTCCGCTCCTTTTAGTCTGAGCCTCGATTTTACATTAATGTTTGTGGCCCTCATTAATCCATGAAATTTCAGATTATCACCGCCCTCTAATAAAGTGCTGGTGCTTTATGGTAAAAGAACAATATATTCTCTTATCACAGATAGTAAAAATATTTTATTTTCTTGTATAATTAGAACACAAAAGAAGCGATTTCAACGGCCTAAAGCCTCTACTCGAATTGTGTTGCTAGTTTTTGTTTAGGTGTTTTTAGTTAATACACGTGCTTATAGACATTCTATCACAACGTGTTTGCCTTTTGATGAGCTTTAACAGGAATATAATATATTTGTGATTGTTTAAGTATTTTTCGAGAAACTTGCAATTACTTGTGTTGTAAATAGCACATATTATTGTCCCAGCGATGCCCAGGCGGTCAGTCGGCTCGGTAGTCACTATGAGGTTCGCACGTTCCACTTAAATACATCGTACAGTTCAGTCCTACTTCCATTCTGTTCTATCTTCGTTCGTTGTACGTTAGAGTTTTTCAATAAAGACTGTATTTTAGCTTGTTGAGTCATCTGGGAAACAAATTCCAATTATGACAAGCAAGCGTCTGAAACTTTCCGATATTAGACAGTTCTGCAAGCCAGTTACTAGTATTACAAATGACAATGCAGATGCAGATAATCCAACAACCTCAAGCAAAGGAATAGAAACTTGCCATACAGTGGAAATACCATGTTTATCAGAGGACGAGTCTGAAAATGCTTGTGCAACTATTGCACATCATGAACCACCAGAGAGTTGTGAAACAAGTTTGTGCAGTAATGAGAAATCTGACAATCAGACTCAAAAAGTCATATGCTTTCATTGTGCCAAGGCGAAAAATAGAGGCCTTTTTACAGGGAAATTGGAGATGCCAGTGGAGTATTCCTTCACATTCACCGGTTTTTGCAACTGGAAAAAGGCAAAACAGAAATTCAACGAACACCAATCCTCCTCTCATATTCGCTATATCTCCAGAAGGTTCACTTGATGTGACTCCAGTGATTGTCCAGTTACATGATGTAAAAAAGAAGCAGCAGGAAGAATGCAAAAGAAGTCTAGTCAAAATATTCAGAAGTTTACGTTTCTTACTGCATTAAGGTTTAGCATTACATGGACATACTGATACGGAGGGGAACTTCCTGCAGTTAATGAAACTCCTGGAAGAGGAAGATCGTGAGTTGACGGCCTACTTGTCAAAGAAAACCACATTCACATTACCCCAGGCTCAGAATGAAATAATGGAGATGTTCAGCCATCAAATACTGAGGAACATAGCACACGAAGTGCAGCAGAGTAAGATCTTTGCTGTAATGGTTGATGGCACTCAAGATGTTACAGGTGCCGAACAGGAAGCAATATGTGTACGATACGTAGATGAGAACCTTGGCGTCCATAAAACATTTCTTGGTTTGTAAAGTGTTTCCAATACAACTGATGAAACAATATCCTCGACTATACTTGATGTACTGACTAGACTCAATTTACCACTGTCAGGATTAAGAGCACAAACTTATGATGGAGCCGCTAACATGAGTGGTGATACAGTGGATGCCAAGCAAAAATAAAAGAGAAGCAACCGTCAGCTTTGTTTTTTCACTGCGAAGCACACAAGGCTAATTTAATAATGTAACATGCAGTTGAAGCTTGTGAATGTGTTCGAGATTCTATCCAGTGGGTACATGAACTTGGTGTATTGCTTCAGAGGTCAGGCAAATACAAGACAATCTTTGAAAATATTGTATCGTCAGACAGCCACAATGGTCCAGTTAAATACATCCGCTCTCTGTGTCCAACACGCTGGTTGTGCTGCCTATCTGCAATTACACGTTCTAATGATAACTACAGTGACATTGTTGATTCTTTGTCTGAATTAGCAAATGAAAAATCAGATGTAGCAGTGAAAGCACGAGGTCTGCTGGACAGGTTTGACAAAGGAAAGACAGTTTTAGGATTGGTGATGGCTCAGCATCCATTAGCTGCATTAGAGGAACTAAACCGTGCATTCCAAGCAAAATCAGCGACAGTATCTGGCATGATTGAAGCATCTTTAATGACAGTTGAGCAATTGCGGGTATTGCAAACAGAGGAAAATTACAGCAAGATATTTGATGAAGCTGAGAAAAAGGAACTACCACGCATTTGCAGAACCCCTAGAAGGATCACAGGTGATGGCTCAGCACACCATTCTGCAACAGCTAGAGATTACTACAGAAGCCAATATTTTGAATTTGTGGACACAGTCATAGAACATCTGACCACTAGATTCAATGCAGACAGCAATGACTTGAGGCAATATCTGGTACTTGAGAACATGATCACATCTGGCAAGATTGACAACTCGATTATAAACTTCTATCCAGAAATCTCTGCACAACGGCTCGAGTTTCAGTTGCCCATGTTCAAAGGAACGACAAAAGCAGTATCTCTGAAAGGTGCGAAGGATGCTTGCTATAAAATGCATGAAACAAGCCAGCAGATGTTTAGTGAAATGTTTCTTCTCATGAAAATTTTGCTTGTATATCCAGTATCCAGCTGCGAATGTGAACGCAGCTTTTCTGCATTAAGACGTTAAAGACGTGATTAAGGTCAACTATGTCTCAGTGCCGCTTCAACCACGTGGCAGTTAGTCACACTCACAAAGATGAGGTCGACAAGATAAATATATAAGAGCTTATGAAAGAATTCATGAACAGATCATCACAAAGGAGGTCTACGTTTGGGAACATGTAGACTAGAGGACTAAATGAATCTTACTTAAATGAAAAATATGAATAATTGTGTGCTACATTGTATTGATGTGTAATTTTTAAGAGTTCGCAAAGACATTTTAACTATTTTTATTAAACAACATGAACAGTTTTTCAGTAGATATAAACTTATCAAGTGTAATTACTAATTTTATTAATATTTGAAAACGTAATTCATGCAATGAAAGTTATTAGTAACCTTGTCAAGTATAATGGCCATCTCGTGCAATGTGCAGGAATAAATTCATGTGGCAGTTAATTTGTGACACATTTGTCTTTATTCTGTTAAGATTTTGAAAACTGTTCACAACACCTCACTTATACAAACCTACATGGAAACCTTGAAGTATCGTGACAACCCATATCAACTGCATTGAGAATACATTTTACTTCAAGCGGGTTTTAATACCCATATCAACTGTATTGAGAATACATTTTACTTCAAGCGGGTTTTAATACCCATATCAACTGTATTGAGAATACATTTTACTTCAAGCGGGTTTTAATACCCATATCAACTGTATTGAGAATACATTTTACTTCAAGCGGGTTTTAATACCCATATCAACTGTATTGAGAATACATTTTACTTCAAGCGGGTTTTAATACCCATATCAACTGTATTGAGAATACATTTTACTTCAAGCGGGTTTTAATACCCATATCAACTGTATTGAGAATACATTTTACTTCAAGCGGGTTTTAATACCCATATCAACTGTATTGAGAATACATTTTACTTCAAGCGGGTTTTAATACCCATATCAACTGTATTGAGAATACATTTTACTTCAAGCGGGTTTTAATACCCATATCAACTGTATTGAGAATACATTTTACTTCAAGCGGGTTTTAATACCCATATCAACTGTATTGAGAATACATTTTACTTCAAGCGGGTTTTAATACCCATATCAACTGTATTGAGAATACATTTTACTTCAAGCGGGTTTTAATACCCATATCAACTGTATTGAGAATACATTTTACTTCAAGCGGGTTTTAATACCCATATCAACTGTATTGAGAATACATTTTACTTCAAGCGGGTTTTAATACCCATATCAACTGTATTGAGAATACATTTTACTTCAAGCGGGTTTTAATACCCATATCAACTGTATTGAGAATACATTTTACTTCAAGCGGGTTTTAATACCCATATCAACTGTATTGAGAATACATTTTACTTCAAGCGGGTTTTAATACCCATATCAACTGTATTGAGAATACATTTTACTTCAAGCGGGTTTTAATACCCATATCAACTGTATTGAGAATACATTTTACTTCAAGCGGGTTTTAATACCCATATCAACTGTATTGAGAATACATTTTACTTCAAGCGGGTTTTAATACCCATATCAACTGTATTGAGAATACATTTTACTTCAAGCGGGTTTTAATACCCATATCAACTGTATTGAGAATACATTATACTTCAAGCGGGTATTAAAACCCATATCAACTGTATTGAGAATACATTTTACTTCAACCGGGTTTTAATACCCATATCAACTGTATTGAGAATACATTTTACTTCAACCGGGTTTTAATACCCATATCAACTGTATTGAGAATACATTTTACTTCAAGCGGGTTTTAATACCCATATCAACTGTATTGAGAATACATTTTACTTCAAGCGGGTTTTAATACCCATATCAACTGTATTGAGAATACATTTTACTTCAAGCGGGTTTTAATACCCATATCAACTGTATTGAGAATACATTTTACTTCAACCGGGTTTTAATACCCATATCAACTGTATTGAGAATACATTTTACTTCAACCGGGTTTTAATACCCATATCAACTGTATTGAGAATACATTTTACTTCAACCGGGTTTTAATACCCATATCAACTGTATTGAGAATACATTTTACTTCAAGCGGGTTTTAATACCCATATCAACTGTATTGAGAATACATTTTACTTCAAGCGGGTTTTAATACCCATATCAACTGTATTGAGAATACATTTTACTTCAAGCGGGTTTTAATACCCATATCAACTGTATTGAGAATACATTTTACTTCAAGCGGGTTTTAATACCCATATCAACTGTATTGAGAATACATTTTACTTCAACCGGGTTTTAATACCCATATCAACTGTATTGAGAATACATTTTACTTCAAGCGGGTTTTAATACCCATATCAACTGTATTGAGAATACATTTTACTTCAAGCGGGTTTTAATACCCATATCAACTGTATTGAGAATACATTTTACTTCAAGCGGGTTTTAATACCCATATCAACTGTATTGAGAATACATTTTACTTCAAGCGGGTTTTAATACCCATATCAACTGTATTGAGAATACATTTTACTTCAAGCGGGTTTTAATACCCATATCAACTGTATTGAGAATACATTTTACTTCAAGCGGGTTTTAATACCCATATCAACTGTATTGAGAATACATTTTACTTCAAGCGGGTTTTAATACCCATATCAACTGTATTGAGAATACATTTTACTTCAAGCGGGTTTTAATACCCATATCAACTGTATTGAGAATACATTTTACTTCAAGCGGGTTTTAATACCCATATCAACTGTATTGAGAATACATTTTACTTCAAGCGGGTTTTAATACCCATATCAACTGTATTGAGAATACATTTTACTTCAAGCGGGTTTTAATACCCATATCAACTGTATTGAGAATACATTTTACTTCAAGCGGGTTTTAATACCCATATCAACTGTATTGAGAATACATTTTACTTCAAGCGGGTTTTAATACCCATATCAACTGTATTGAGAATACATTTTACTTCAACCGGGTTTTAATACCCATATCAACTGTATTGAGAATACATTTTACTTCAAGCGGGTTTTAATACCCATATCAACTGTATTGAGAATACATTTTACTTCAAGCGGGTTTTAATACCCATATCAACTGTATTGAGAATACATTTTACTTCAAGCGGGTTTTAATACCCATATCAACTGTATTGAGAATACATTTTACTTCAAGCGGGTTTTAATACCCATATCAACTGTATTGAGAATACATTTTACTTCAAGCGGGTTTTAATACCCATATCAACTGTATTGAGAATACATTTTACTTCAACCGGGTTTTAATACCCATATCAACTGTATTGAGAATACATTTTACTTCAAGCGGGTTTTAATACCCATATCAACTGTATTGAGAATACATTTTACTTCAAGCGGGTTTTAATACCCATATCAACTGTATTGAGAATACATTTTACTTCAAGCGGGTTTTAATACCCATATCAACTGTATTGAGAATACATTTTACTTCAAGCGGGTTTTAATACCCATATCAACTGTATTGAGAATACATTTTACTTCAAGCGGGTTTTAATACCCATATCAACTGTATTGAGAATACATTTTACTTCAAGCGGGTTTTAATACCCATATCAACTGTATTGAGAATACATTTTACTTCAAGCGGGTTTTAATACCCATATCAACTGTATTGAGAATACATTTTACTTCAAGCGGGTTTTAATACCCATATCAACTGTATTGAGAATACATTTTACTTCAAGCGGGTTTTAATACCCATATCAACTGTATTGAGAATACATTTTACTTCAAGCGGGTTTTAATACCCATATCAACTGTATTGAGAATACATTTTACTTCAAGCGGGTTTTAATACCCATATCAACTGTATTGAGAATACATTTTACTTCAAGCGGGTTTTAATACCCATATCAACTGTATTGAGAATACATTTTACTTCAAGCGGGTTTTAATACCCATATCAACTGTATTGAGAATACATTTTACTTCAAGCGGGTTTTAATACCCATATCAACTGTATTGAGAATACATTTTACTTCAAGCGGGTTTTAATACCCATATCAACTGTATTGAGAATACATTTTACTTCAAGCGGGTTTTAATACCCATATCAACTGTATTGAGAATACATTTTACTTCAAGCGGGTTTTAATACCCATATCAACTGTATTGAGAATACATTTTACTTCAAGCGGGTTTTAATACCCATATCAACTGTATTGAGAATACATTTTACTTCAAGCGGGTTTTAATACCCATATCAACTGTATTGAGAATACATTTTACTTCAAGCGGGTTTTAATACCCATATCAACTGTATTGAGAATACATTTTACTTCAAGCGGGTTTTAATACCCATATCAACTGTATTGAGAATACATTTTACTTCAAGCGGTTTTTTATCAACTGTATTGAGAATACATTTTACTTCAAGCGGGTTTTAATACCCATATCAACTGTATTGAGAATACATTTTACTTCAAGCGGGTTTTAATACCCATATCAACTGTATTGAGAATACATTTTACTTCAAGCGGGTTTTAATACCCATATCAACTGTATTGAGAATACATTTTACTTCAAGCGGGTTTTAATACCCATATCAACTGTATTGAGAATACATTTTACTTCAAGCGGGTTTTAATACCCATATCAACTGTATTGAGAATACATTTTACTTCAAGCGGGTTTTAATACCCATATCAACTGTATTGAGAATACATTTTACTTCAAGCGGGTTTTAATACCCATATCAACTGTATTGAGAATACATTTTACTTCAAGCGGGTTTTAATACCCATATCAACTGTATTGAGAATACATTTTACTTCAAGCGGGTTTTAATACCCATATCAACTGTATTGAGAATACATTTTACTTCAAGCGGGTTTTAATACCCATATCAACTGTATTGAGAATACATTTTACTTCAAGCGGGTTTTAATACCCATATCAACTGTATTGAGAATACATTTTACTTCAAGCGGGTTTTAATACCCATATCAACTATATTGAGAATAGATTTTACTTCAAGCGGGTTTTAATACCCATATCAACTGTATTGAGAATACATTTTACTTCAAGCGGGTTTTAATACCCATATCAACTGAGAATATTTTACTTCAAGCGGGTTTTAATACCCATATCAACTGTATTGAGAATACATTTTACAAGCGGGTTTTAATACCCATATCAACTGTATTGAGAATACATTTTACTTCAAGCGGGTTTTAATACCCATATCAACTGTATTGAGAATACAGCGGGTTTTTACTTCAAGCGGGTTTTAATACCCATATCAACTGTATTGAGAATACATTTTACTTCAAGCGGGTTTTAATACCCATATCAACTGTATTGAGAATACATTTTACTTCAAGCGGGTTTAATACCCATATCAACTGGGTTTTCAAGCGGGTTTTAATACCCATATCAACTGTATTGAGAATACATTTTACTTCAAGCGGGTTTTAATACCCATATCAACTGTATTGAGAATACATTTTACTTCAAGCGGGTTTTAATACCCATATCAACTGTATTGAGAATACATTTTACTTCAAGCGGGTTTTAATACCCATATCAACTGTATTGAGAATACATTTTACTTCAAGCGGGTTTTAATACCCATATCAACTGTATTGAGAATACATTTTACTTCAAGCGGGTTTTAATACCCATATCAACTGTATTGAGAATACATTTTACTTCAAGCGGGTTTTAATACCCATATCAACTGTATTGAGAATACATTTTACTTCAAGCGGGTTTTAATACCCATATCAACTGTATTGAGAATACATTTTACTTCAAGCGGGTTTTAATACCCATATCAACTGTATTGAGAATACATTTTACTTCAAGCGGGTTTTAATACCCATATCAACTGTATTGAGAATACATTTTACTTCAAACGGGTTTTAATACCCATATCAACTGTATTGAGAATACATTTTACTTCAAGCGGGTTTTAATACCCATATCAACTGTATTGAGAATACATTTTACTTCAAGCGGGTTTTAATACCCATATCAACTGTATTGAGAATAAAGTTTTACTTCAAGCGGGTTTTAATACCCATATCAACTGTATTGAGAATACATTTTACTTCAAGCGGGTTTTAATACCCATATCAACTGTATTGAGAATACATTTTACTTCAAGCGGGTTTTAATACCCATATCAACTGCATTGAGAATACATTTTACTTCAAGCGGGTTTTAATACCCATATCAACTGCATTGAGAATACATTTTACTTCAAGCGGGTTTTAATACCCATATCAACTGCATTGAGAATACATTTTACTTCAAGCGGGTTTTAATACCCATATCAACTGCATTGAGAATACATTTTACTTCAAGCGGGTTTTAATACCCATATCAACTGCATTGAGAATACATTTTACTTCAAGCGGGTTTCTCGTCATCACGAATTTAACCAAATGCCGATCTTTGATTCTTTTTTTTTATTTCTTCCAGTTATTTTAACAATTTCATTCATTCTCCCAAATATTCAATAATAACTATGTTTAGGAATAAGTGATCATGTTCTACATTGACCTTAAAGTGATTATCTAAAAAAAAAAAAATTATCAGAAAGGACCTTAAAGAATTATTACAGTGTTTTTGAGCTTTTCCTAAATTACATCGATTGATTCAAGCAGGTTCTGAAAATCATCAAATGAGAAATTATTCCTACAATTCTATAGCTGAATATTGAGGTTGAATACTTTAAGTAAACTCCTAGTTAAAGTGCAGGAACACGAAGAAAAAAACAATAGAAGTTTGGTGATATAAAAAACGTACATCGAAGTCAAGAAATATAAAAGTAATAATATCAGGTAAACCTAAGGTGAACATGCATTAAAAGTCTTGAAATCCAAAGTAAATAGAAACTAAAACCTCAGAAACATGAGGTTAAATGTACTGAAAATCATGAACAGGAGGTAAATAAGCACCTGGAGGTTTGGAATCACAGTGAATGTTTGCTCCAGAACATGGATTAGAGTCCCATTTTGGCTACGTAGAAAATAAAAATGTAATTATCTATTTACAGTTTTACTGAAGAATGGTTTTTAAATTTAATTTTCGGAACTAGTTTTCGCAATTTAAGTGCATATATCTAATTATAGTTGGTTTTTTTTAGGTACCCCGTGTAATAGAATGAGGGTTTATCCAATTATTTTTTCTGGTCATCAGACACAGTATTTTGACCCCAACAGAAATAAGTACAAAGAAACCACGTCAATAACTGGATAAATGTAATAATAAAAGCTTCAGACATTAATAATATATTGGGTGTGTTGTCTGTCAATATTAGTAGTAAGCCTACGAAGTTACCTGTTTGTTTACTTTCAGATGGAGGAGCTCCAATGTCTTGATAGACCGTAACATTGTTTGTTTGTTGTTGTTTTTTAAGTTCGCACACTACACGAGGTTTATCTATGTTAGTCATCCCTAATTTAGCAGTGTAAGACTAGAGGTAAGGCAGCTAGTGATTATCACCCACCGCTAACTCTTGGGCTATTCTTTTACTACCGAATAGCTAGATTGAGCGCCACAATATAACGACCCCACGGCAGAAAGGGCGAGCATGTTTAGTTTAACAGCCCTCAAATTACGTGTATGGCACCCTAAATATCTGGCTATGTCGGGCCTAGATCGTGACATATCGATATTTTGTTTTGAATGTGACATTAATGTTTCACTCTGCTAGTACTGAACTTAATTATGACGGTTTTCAGGTGAAGGAAAGTATTTTTTATCTTATTATGAAAATTACTTTCTACTCAGAAAAGGAAACAACGAACGATATAAATAAAGTTTTTGTTGATGTTTCATTGAACAGTAACCTGTTCTAGTTACAGAATTAAAATATGTATTGTACATTAGAAATAAAGTTGTTCATTGACACTAAAATGCTTTTCGCCTTTTCACTCGGGTTTATTAAATTCTACCTACGGTACTCTTGAAAATGAAATAAAAGGTGAGACCCTTCTAGTAGTTTATGTTTGTACTATCAAAATTATTTTTCGTAATGAATATTTCTTTTTTACTTAAAAGTTTAAGTTTTATATTCACAAATACTGTCTTTAGTTTCAAGTGCAAAGTTCATCAGCTTAAAATATTCCAAAATACATAAAATTAACATATATTATATTGTTTGTTTCTTGAAAGGAGATTAGAGTACTTGTGGTAGAGTAGGCCATTACACCTGGTTACAAGCGCAACTCAAATTTATTGAATACGTGTGTGTGTGTGTGTTTTCGTATGTCAAAGCCACATCGGGCGATTTGCCGAGTCCACCGTATACTGGGCACGTACAAAAACACAATACATGTAGAATTGTGCAAACTTATGTTTAGCATTTGAAATATTTGTAGTTACTTATACTACAGAATGGACTGTTAAAGTACTGTACAGTTGTGATTTTTGTTTCAATGTCTTTATTAAGGTGGGAAAGTTGTTGCTTGTTGGTATCAAAATAGTGTTCACTGAGTAATTTGGAAGCTACATATTTTGCTAAGTGTGGTTGTAGAAACTAAAAAAACTGAATTAATGTTTGAATTCGTACTACTGGTTTCAGTGTTGGTTATAATAGAGGCTGAGTTTATTATATTATGCTTTAATGACAGTTACGTTTGTTGTTGTTCGTTGTAAGCAAAATTTTAGGTCTTTATTTATTTTCATAGAATTTGTTCCCTCAAATAGAATAAAAAAAATTGTTAAAAATAGAACAATACACACTTTGGATGGTTCAGTTGTTACTGCGAAGACAGGTCCTTTAGTTAATAGGTCCATAGTGGAAGTTAATAGTTATAATGAAAGTTTCAAGTTGGTAGTTTGTTCTTCATATATGTAGTTTTCCATTTCTTATCACGTTTTTAGTGAAATTCTCTCTCTTCCTTTCAGTACCTGTCTAACTTAATGTTCATGAAATAAGTTTATAAAGGGAAAACTTTATATCCCTTTCTAGGGATATATTTTAGTTTATTTTGTGGACCGCCAACTGAGTAATTTAAAATATTTCCATACCTACACGTTAGTCTGATGCAAGTTTAACATTTGTTTGTCAGACACACATTGTAACATTCAAAGCAAATACAAAAATACACGATTCATAAAAGTTTTGATTCATATTTATTTCAAATAACTAAAACGTAATCCAACCACCTTCATCATCTAGGAACACTTACTTGTTGTTAAAAATAAAATATTCAAAATAACTGTAGACATTTCTATGATGTATATTAACTTTTCCAAAGCCACATTTTGTAGTGACTTAGCCTGTGATAAAAGCACCACATATAGGCTATTTTTAAGTAATTATTTAATATTCCAGAAAGACTAGGTTTGTAATAATAATCCTTTTAGAATTTTGATGGTATACGAGTATTTCAGTTATCCTGACAGCACAATTTTCATACCAACAAGGGGGGGGGAAACAACTGACTATATAAAAAGTGAAAACAAATTAATGATTACAGATTCAAACAGTGTAATGTTCAACAGAGATCTGACAAATAATACAATGAACAATAATCATGGCCAACATGTCATTGAACATTATCTAATTTTCTGGAGAAGTGTTTAACCATCACTTAATGTGAATTATTCAAATAAAAAATTTCATCAATGGCACTAATATATTTTTATGAACTGACAATAGTAAAGCAAATACAAAGTAATTAAATCGTAAAATCTAGTATTTACCTCTGTAATTATTATGTTCAACCTGAAGTTTATTGTATACATTATATTTTGCCACATTAATAATAAAAACAAATTTATCAATGAAAATGTGCTGCTCTAATTAGATTCTTTAGAGAAGTCTAGTCACAGTAATGGCAGATTTTATTATTCAGGAAAATGAAAATATATTCTTGTTTGAAGTTCTCATTATACAAGTGACAAACTCATTCATTACTTGTTACAGTTTCTGTCACCCTTGCTTCTAGGTTAAATTACAATAAAGAATAAGGTGGCAAGTCTAAATAAAACAATTCTGTTAATTCTGTACAACATTTTAATAAGATGCCCTTCATGAAATAGCAGACCTAAGTCGCTTATAACATGGTCTTTACTTGGACCAACTTATTCTTTGTTAAGGTTTATTATGTAGCATACTGAGGATGAATCTGTGTATGCTTATATTATATGTGGTGGTAAACAAAGAAAGAGTGCACAATCAAATAGTCTATTCTACACTTATTAACTAGTGCAGACCAGACACATGAAAGATTTTCTTTACTGGATACCATAGAAGGAAAAAAAAAAGAAGACATTATTACATACACGTTTTCATAATGTTGTTCACTTCCAAAACGGATACATCTACTGTATCCTACAAAAAAACAAAACTCTTGTTATTTTCTGAGGTTGATACACAGTAAACTATTGTTTTCTCATAACACTATCTATAAGTATCAGGAATAACAGTGTTAAGTACACAGAAAATAAGAAACTTTTCAAAAAAAGCCTTATTAATGTTTCTTTTTAAACAATACATGACACTTTTTAATAACAGAGGGAGCTGTTTTTATTAAATTATTCAACATGATGGGTACTGTTCTTACTGAGAAAGTTACAAAGCACAGATGATCTCTATCAGAGATATTTTTCTGATCAGAAAAGTTACACAGAACGTTGCTAAAGGTGTCAATATTAAGGGTTTTATTGTTATAAAGAGGGTAAAAAGCTTCTAAAGTCACAAACATCAAAAGCACTACCCTTATAATAAACGTTTAAATACCAAAGGTGTTATGACACTGCTGACAAAAGTAACAAATATAACTTTTTAAAACTTTTAACTACCCAAAGTTTTTACTGGAAAACAAAAGAATTGACATTTTAAACATCACTAATGGATCAAAATATAATGATAAAGAAAGGTTATACATGTAAACAAATTTATGTACAGGCCTAACCATGAGAGAGAAAATTAACTGTGGGTCTATAATTTAAAGAACTATGAACATGACAATATTTTTGTTTTCTATTCAGAATTTACAGCACAAATTGTACAGGGAACCATGAATCCTACAAAACAGAAACCAAACAATTGATGTACAGTTGTAATTGATGTATTTGATAACAGATTCTCAAGTTTCAGCCAATATTACTATTTTTTCACTAAGCAAATGATAAATACTTTTTTTTTTATTAAATGTGTCGAACACCTTTAATTCTGACTGGATATTAGCATGTTGGATAACTGAACAGGCTTCTGTCGCTTGCTTCTCTATACGTAGATCTTGAGAGATGAACACTCTCTGATGCAAACTTTAATCTGGAAATGTTGTTGAGGGAAAGAGGAAATTCTAATAAAGGATTAAAGTGTCACCTCAATGTCTTCAGATTTTTTATCAAGGTGAAACAAACTCCAACTGTACAAAAAATTAAATTTTCCTTTCTCAATATTCACAGAGGAAATGTACAAAACATATTTACATATTTGTACATATGGTTTTAGGAAAGAGTCATAACTGGATCACCCAACCTCTGCCCAGAATTACCACTTGCTCTGTGTTCATAATTCACTAATCTTCGGCCCACCAGATACCTGAAAATAAAAAAGGACTTTCATACTAAGCCAATTTTTCTATAGTTTATATTATTACATCTAGTCATCTTATTATCAGCTTTGGTGATTTGTCTTTCAAATTATTCTATAATAATGGATCATAAAATTTGGTTTAAACATAGATGGTTAATTAGAGATATAGAAACACATTTATCAATATTTCATAAATTAGATTCTTTTAGTTTTAGCTAGACTGTCAATTTATCTATATTTAGGAGCTAACGATTTATTACAAATGCTATAAAACACACTGTAGTGCAAGGAACTGTTGCAGTAAGTGTGCCACAACAAGCATCTGGTGATACTGCCACAAACGTTGGATATTAGACATTATATTTTGTATTAGTTGTAGCATATACATTATGGCTATTATTACAAGTGACACGAGCATATTATAGTGCAATAAACAAATCACAGAATGTTTCTTTGCTATCCACACACTAAAACAAATAACTTCAGTGGCAAAAAATACAACATTCTTCAAAACTAAGCTAAATTACAACATCTAATATTATGTCTACTATCCTTCCTTATGTTCCCATGAAAAAATAATACTTAAGACTTTATTTGGTAAGTCTGAAGAGAGAAAGGAAATCATCTACAAGGAGGTGGCACCTTTTAACTTCTTGGATAAGGTTACTGTGTTAATTTGATATAATTTTCTAAGAATAATAATAAAAAAGTTTGTGATTCCAGTATATATATTATAATATTAAATAGTATACACTCCTTTTGTGCATGATGATATGTATCTTCTACAAACTATGTGAATCAAACCTGGACATTTAAGGCTGATTAAGAAAGAACACAAACAAATTATTTAAAGTTCTACAGTTTTATGTGCTTACCATTTGATGTGTTTATATAAATAAAATGGTTTTAAGTTCTAGTTTTATGTGCTTACCATTTGATATGTGTTTATATAAATAAAATGGTTTTAAGTTCTACAGTTTTATGTGCTTACCATTTGATAAATGTTTATATAAATAAAATGGTTTTAAGTTCTACAGTTTTATGTGCTTACCATTTGATGTGTTTATATAAATAAAATGGTTTTAAGTTCTAGTTTTATGTGCTTACCATTTGATGTGTTTATATAAATAAAATGGTTTTAAGTTCTAGTTTTATGTGCTTACCATTTGATATGTGTTTATATAAATAAAATGGTTTTAAGTTTTACAGTTTTATGTGCTTACCATTTGATATGTGTTTATATAAATAAAATGGTTTTAAGTTCTACAGTTTTATGTGCTTACCATTTGATATGTGTTTATATAAATAAAATGGTTTTAAGTTCTACAGTTTTATGTGCTTACCATTTGATGTGTTTATATAAATAAAATGGTTTTAAGTTCTAGTTTTATGTGCTTACCATTTGATATGTGTTTATATAAATAAAATGGTTTTAAGTTCTAGTTTTATGTGCTTACCATTTGATGTGTTTATATAAATAAAATGGTTTTAAGTTCTAGTTTTATGTGCTTACCATTTGATGTGTTTATATAAATAAAATGGTTTTAAGTCTAGTTTTATGTGCTTACCATTTGATGTGTTTATATAACTAAAATGGTTTTAAGTTCTACAGTTTTATGTGCTTACCATTTGATGTGTTTATATAAATAAAATAGTTTTAAGTTCTAGTTTTATGTGCTTACCATTTGATATGTGTTTATATAAATAAAATGGTTTTAAGTTCTAGTTTTATGTGCTTACCATTTGATGTGTTTATATAAATAAAATGGTTTTAAGTTCTACAGTTTTATGTGCTTACCATTTGATGTGTTTATATAAATAAAATGGTTTTAAGTTCTAGTTTTATGTGCTTACCATTTGATGTGTTTATATAAATAAAATGGTTTTAAGTTCTAGTTTTATGTGCTTACCATTTGATATGTGTTTATATAAATAAAATGGTTTTAAGTTCTACAGTTTTATGTGCTTACCATTTGATGTGTTTATATAAATAAAATGGTTTTAAGTTCTAGTTTTATGTGCTTACCATTTGATGTGTTTATATAAATAAAATGGTTTTAAGTTCTAGTTTTATGTGCTTACCATTTGATGTGTTTATATAAATAAAATGGTTTTAAGTCTAGTTTTATGTGCTTACCATTTGATGTGTTTATATAAATAAAATAGTTTTAAGTTCTAGTTTTATGTGCTTACCATTTGATATGTGTTTATATAAATAAAATGGTTTTAAGTTCTAGTTTTATGTGCTTACCATTTGATGTGTTTATATAAATAAAATGGTTTTAAGTTCTAGTTTTATGTGCTTACCATTTGATGTGTTTATATAAATAAAATGGTTTTAAGTTCTAGTTTTATGTGCTTACCATTTGATGTGTTTATATAAATAAAATGGTTTTAAGTCTAGTTTTATGTGCTTACCATTTGATGTGTTTATATAAATAAAATAGTTTTAAGTTCTAGTTTTATGTGCTTACCATTTGATATGTGTTTATATAAATAAAATGGTTTTAAGTTCTAGTTTTATGTGCTTACCATTTGATGTGTTTATATAAATAAAATGGTTTTAAGTTCTACAGTTTTATGTGCTTACCATTTGATGTGTTTATATAAATAAAATGGTTTTAAGTTCTAGTTTTATGTGCTTACCATTTGATGTGTTTATATAAATAAAATGGTTTTAAGTCATGCATATTTCATACTTACTTATCATTTCTTATATGTTCGTATAAATAAAAGAACTGTACCACTTGGAATACTATTATTCCTGCAATAACCACAGAAGCTAACAAAGATGGGTAGATCCGTCTCAATATCAAGTTCTGCATTTCAAAACCGGCACCTACAGCAGAAGTTAGAAAACGGTATATTTTGTTGAACAAGAAAGGTCCTGAGAATTCCACTGTTATTGCACATAATGTTAATCAACTATAGAGAATGTCACTGAAACATAATATTTTAGGAGCTTAACAAAAACAATGCTACAACTTCACATAACAGCCGAGTCATTGAACACTTCTGAGTCTTTCAAATCAGTTTTAACTTGCAATATTAAAATTTTGTTTTAATTCACTGGATATTTTCTTTCAGAGTTACCATAAAAACAATGTCTGAAACTTTGTTAAAATAAGGAAGGTGAAAAACACTAAGAAACTCACTTAAATGGTCTGTGATAAATACTTGTTTTGATAACATAGAGGTCTTCAGTTCTGAACTTACCAAACATGGGTAATATGCTACATGAAAACAAGTATGGCAGAGCAAGGGTTGAGCCTAAGGTGATGATAACTGGCAATGCTAAGTCCACAATTATGAGTTTCAAGCTGATGTTTCGAATGCCATCATGGTAAACCTAGTGTGGTATATAAGAATGACACTAAATATAAAATTCTGTATATACAGTTGTAATTAAAAGTTATTGACACTTGAATTACTTATGATAGATAACTTTGAAAATACAACTTGCTTAAAAGACAAGTTTTATTTTTGTTAGTTTTAAAGTAACTGGAAACCATTATTGTGACATATTTTCCTTGATGGATAAATTTTACAAGGAAAACGTGATCTGAAAGCTAACACACTACAAATGATATGAGAAGTATTAAAACACACGTACGAACAACAGGAAATGCTTATGTTATCCAGTTCAGCAGATAGTATTCACACAATTGTTCTTCTTTCTTCACAAATTGTGAAAACAAACTAATATTCAGTCTCTTCTAATGAATGACATAACAGTGACTTGTACCAGTGTCAGTGAATTCCACACCTTGTCAGTAAGAGGGTTAAAACACAAAAATAACTACAATGGTTTTGGTTACCCTCTAGCAAGAGACTAAACTGTACATGTTATAACTTTTAGTTACATTAAAAGAAAATTCTACTCAAGTAGAAACACATGTAAAGTGTTATTAAGTTGTAATTTCATCTTATAATTAGGATTCATTCTAGAAAGATAAAACATGGGCAATTTAAAGTTATTTCATATTTTTGTCTATGGTTATCGGTTGGTCAAATCAACAAAGGCCATACATAATTAGGGCAGAGAAAAAACATTAAATATATTAAAAAACAAACATTTGTTTAGGATATTTCAGAAGGTACACAAACAAAATTTGAAAAATTTTAAGCCTAAAGTACTCTTAAACTTAACATAAGGATCACAACACTCACAGCAGTCAACACCCCACTCCATATATCCATGGATAGAATATTATTAAAAATACTTAATTAAAAAATCTGATTATTTTGTGTAGAAAAAACTTTTAATATTTATTACCATATTTTATTACAATTTATTTTATGTACAACATTAAAAGTCATAGTATGGAAACCCTGATGGTTACTTGAGGGTTGCAAGGTTGGTATAGTCGAGTGACTCTTAAGAAAAAGTTAATGTGATTATAAAAAAAAAAGGACATAACAGATATCCTACTCATAAAATGCAGACTTTTATTTTAAGAAGCCTGGTCCAGGGTTTTGGATTAACACTGTTTACAGTTACTAATGAAAAATGTGATTCTCTGAAATATTATATAACTAGTGCATACCAGACATTTTAATACAGTAATAAACATTTTAAACACCAAATATTTAGTTTTTCTTTAATTGGATGCTCAGCATTTCACGTTACAGCTTATTCAGGAGACTTCCATTAAACACAAACTGTAACTACAGTGCAAAGAGTGAAATGGTTTAAACAACAAATTTTAATTGAGTCTATATTACACAATTTTACTACGTTCTTTTGATGTATTTCTTGTTGAAATAATAAACTACTACCTGTGGTTACCACAAGTTCCACCTAAATCAAAGACTGAGATAATAAAAGATAAGATGAAAAAATTATCATTATGGACACTATATTTGTTCCTATTCAACTCTGGTAATATTTGTTCAATAACAAGAGCTTCTTTGAATGTTTTGGTGGTGTACTTTATAGTTTTGGTAAAGATGTGTACAGAAAATGGTGGATTCATATCAGGTGCAATTTATCCATGACTTGTTAAAAAATGATCTGTGGCCATATTTCTTTCACATTGGTGTTTACAAAGAGTCAATAAATTCTCTAATCATTGTGTGTACCATTCTTCTTGTCCTTCCAGATGATGGCAGATTTTACATGTAAAGTGGTAACTAACATTGGAGACAACACACCCATTACTTTACTACAAGCACCAGTTTATTATTTTAACAATAATCTTTACTACTTAATATGTCGAATGCATACTTCAGACTCAATTAGAATTTATTATCTAAACCAAGTGAAGCTATGCATTGTAGCTACAGTTTCTGTTACAATGGAATAAACCCAAATAGTTAAGTGAAACACTGAGTGCTAGTTACAAAAAGTAAGATATTTGGTGTTGATATTAAGACCTTTACTGATAAGAAGAGAACAATGTTTTGACCTTCCTAGGTCATCTTCAGGTTAACAAAAAAAGTTTGCAAGTGACCGTTGCTGGACACATGTATTAGGGACGAGAGTATAAACGTATACAGGATTGTAGTGGGCATTGCAGTTAGATGTTAGGTTATTAATTAGTATAGGTATAAAGGTGTTCCTTTATATTGTTTTAATTTTGGTTTTAGTTACTGTATAAGTAGGGCTTCTTTGATTTTGCTTTTGTTTGTTTCCCTACTTAATATCTGGGTGTTTTCTATGGTTATGATGTGTTTGTTTGATTTGCAGTGTTCAAAAATGTGTGAAAGTGTTTTTTTGTGTTCTATGAATCTTGTTTCCATTTTTCTGCTTGTTTCTCCAATATAGAAATAGTGGCAGTTGTTGCATTGTATTTTATAGTGTTAGTGTAGTTTTTACATACTATGAACTTTAGTTTTGTATCTGATTTTTTAATAAGTTTGAACTGGAAATGAAACAAAGACAATTCTCTGTACAAAAACAACATAATATAGTATTGCATTTGATATATTAAAGCCATGACTTTCTATAGGTTATATATAATATAGTGTTAAACATTACAGAGAACTATTGGCAATTTGTGAAATAGAGGATGTGTCAAGAAAGGTCTGATTTTCTATTCTATTGCTCTGTAACTAATAATGATTTAAGGTGATAAAAATTAAGCTTTGCCTGAATGATAACAAAATTATAATGAGTGATGTACAATAAATTTCATGCTTCTTAGAGGTGCAATAAATGGATTAGAGAAGATGGAATGCCTAGACTGAAAATATCACAATTCTCATACTTGTAGAAATTCAGAATTATATTTTAATACTGTCATGAAATTATAAACGTAAAACTTATATACAATTAATATTTGGATTATTAGCTATGTTTTTATGCCAAATTTATTCATGACATAATAAGAAAGTAGTTTAATTAAAATTAAATTTGTAAAGTAACTCACGAAAACCCTGTGAGGTGCACACAAAAAGATGCCTGTAGTGTAGGAGTTGAACCTACTTAAACAAAACTTAAGGTCAGAAGAGTCATAACTACTTCACCAACACATTTCTAACATTAAAGCACCATGAACACTTACTTGTTCTAAGAGTCTTTTCAGCCACCAGTTAGGTCCCATTAGTGTAACAGCACAAACAATTTTTGTGTGGAGAACTCCTAAAGCCCAGTCCTACAAAACAATGAAGAACTTAAATTTAATGAGAAAAACTTTAAAAACTGTAGCTTTAACTTTGCTAAAATCATATTTAAAGAAAGTTATTTTTCATAACATGCAAATGAACATAACTAACACAATAACCAAAGCAAGTGAAACTGGTACAGCTTCTAAAAAACTAAAAATACATTACCCAAATCTTCTAGTAACAACAGTCAAACTAGTGCCAATATATATTGGACTTAATATAAATTAGGATTAAAGTATTTCTAAATTGAAACAGATATTAACCTCAATATACAAATTCACCACTGTTTACCTTTACTAAAACTAAGATTAGTGTGTTTAGAAGTATTTCTTTATAGCACTATTTCTCTTTCTAAAATTGAAGGAGGGGTTTTAGTTACCAGTGTTTCACTTACAAGACTAACTGAATATAAAGGACATGCTGAAAAACTTTTAACCAAGGAAGTATCAACAATATCCCCCATTTATTTCATTTTCACAGTCTAAATGCTTATGAAAGAGTATAAAGCTTGGCACAACCTTTAAACTTTTTTGCTATGTATAATACGATTTCATCTACATATTTGTACATGTTAAGTATTAGCACTATAACCTTTGATACAATTATATAAAAGTTTTGGTTAAAACCCTAGATAGAAATGAAATGTTCTAATTGAATTTTGAATGTTTCATTATGAGTGAGCACTTGAGAGAGCTATGAACACTCAACTTGTCCAGAATTCTAAATAAAGCAGTACTACTAACATTTACCTTTTATTAATTATTCAGTGAAGATGAACCTTAAAGATGCTTTGTTTGTGTACAAAGCTACATATTGGTTATCTACATTTTACCCACAACAGATATCAAACAGTTTTAACATTATAATCCTCCAACAGGAATGATTTTAAAAAGAAAAGTAAACTTACTTGCCAAATATATAAAATAGGTGTTTGGTGTAAGGAAACTCTTAGTGGAATGATAATGACCAGGTCAAACAACAGACCCATTAACAGAGGAATAACACCAAGCAGGATGCTGGTAGCAAGAAGAGATTTGAGGTCTGGAAATAAAAACAAAACCAATTACACCTAGATTTACAAGTATCAAAAGCTGTTTTAAACCATTAAGTATTAATTTAACTGAATTTAAAATAAGACAGTCATTCTGAGAAACTATTACTTGCATATTTATAATATTTCTTTCATATTATAAAGGATTTTTCAAAATTTTTTTAAAATTTATTTTTAAAGGTGCATCTACACAGTTTACTTCACGTATCAAAGATCAATCAAAATTTATAACAGTTAACCATTCCAATATTTTCAAAAGGGAGAAATGTGTGATAATATGCCAGAAGTATCATGACGTATTAAATATGTAACAAGGTCTAATCAGTAAGCTTTAGAAAAGATATTATTCAGTACTGATGTGACAGCAGACAAACTGTGCTGTTTCACTTTTCCAGTAACTAGTAAGCAATACAGCTTTATTTAGGTATTCTCATGTGAATTTTTCTAAGTACTTATGTGGTATTTTTCACATAGTGAAATATATATATGTAGGTTGACTAAAAGTGAGTTACCAACTATCTTTGTCACAATTTAATGAGGACTTAAGTATGTCCAGTGTAGCAAAATGTGAACAAAACTTATCAATAAGGTGTGGTCAAAGTATTATCCATAAAACTGGTGACAATGAAAAGTTAATTTATGCAAATCTTGTATATCATTTCTGGGAATACTATTGTTTGAAGTCTGTATAGGGCCATTTTATTCAATTCCTGAAATGAACCAGTTAAACAATTTTGAATTTATCAACTGTAGAAGCTAGTGGAGTATTGAGATAGAGACTGTATTCCGCACATTGAAAGATAAAACCTACTTGTGAAGTGCCTACCTTTACATATTAACAAATATGTTCCAGTAAACATAGTAGATAATTTTGATTAAACAACAAGCATTACCCATACATGTTTCACAAGAGTGATATCATCATCCTACAGGGTCTCATTCAAACCATATACAGCACTATAGGGACCACATTTAAGAATTCATTTAGAAGATATTACATCACATTTTTCCAGCCTTCATCAGATGTCCAAACTTTCAAAGCAGTAATGAAACCAAAATGTATGACTGAGAGCTGAGCTATAATACACGGACCACTTCTCTTTTATTTTTTTGGCTAGATAATCTAAAGATCCAGTGAAAGTACCAGCAAAATTTCTTTGACCCCAAATCTCAAATATTATTTTTATAATCTCTAAAACCTCCTAAATACATTTCAAATGTTTGTTTTCACTAAAACTTTATATTTTATATTAGTTTCTATAATCTATGTGGGGTCTATCATAATCATTATAAAAAAATTAAGAAACATTATGTTTTTTTCATGCTAGAATGACTACATATTGTAACACAAAATATATATGTTTAGTCTAAGTAGCTTAAGTCCCATAACGCTACATATGAACATATATATTTATTACTTTTATTTAAGTAGCTTAAGTCCCGTAATGCTACATATGAACATATATATTTATTACTTTTATTTAAGTAGCTTAAGTCCCGTAATGCTACATATGAACATATATATTTATTACTTTTATTTAAGTAGCTTAAGTCCCATAACGCTACATATGAACATATATATTTATTACTTTTATTTAAGTAGCTTAAGTCCCATAACGCTACATATGAACATATATATTTATTACTTTTATTTAAGTAGCTTAAGTCCCTTAATGCTACATATGAACATATATATTTATTACTTTTAATTAAGTAGCTTAAGTCCCATAACGCTACATATGAACATATATATTTATTACTTTTATTTAAGTAGCTTAAGTCCCGTAATACTACATATGAACATATATATTTATTACTTTTATTTAAGTAGCTTAAGTCCCTTAATACTACATATGAACATATATATTTATTACTTTTAATTAAGTAGCTTAAGTCCCATAACGCTACATATGAACATATATATTTATTACTTTTATTTAAGTAGCTTAAGTCCCGTAATGCTACATATGAACATATATATTTATTACTTTTATTTAAGTAGCTTAAGTCCCTTAATGCTACATATGAACATATATATTTATTACTTTTATTTAAGTAGCTTAAGTCCCGTAATGCTACATATGAACATATATATTTATTACTTTTATTTAAGTAGCTTAAGTCCCGTAATGCTACATATGAACATATATATTTATTACTTTTATTTAAGTAGCTTAAGTCCCATAACGCTACATATGAACATATATATTTATTACTTTTAATTAAGTAGCTTAAGTCCCTTAATGCTACATATGAACATATATATTTATTACTTTTATTTAAGTAGCTTAAGTCCCTTAATGCTACATATGAACATATATATTTATTACTTTTATTTAAGTAGCTTAAGTCCCTTAATACTACATATGAACATATATATTTATTACTTTTATTTAAGTAGCTTAAGTCCCTTAATACTACATATGAACATATATATTTATTACTTTTAATTAAGTAGCTTAAGTCCCGTAATGCTACATATGAACATATATATTTATTACTTTTATTTAAGTAGCTTAAGTCCCTTAATGCTACATATGAACATATATATTTATTACTTTTATTTAAGTAGCTTAAGTCCCTTAATACTACATATGAACATATATATTTATTACTTTTATTTAAGTAGCTTAAGTCCCATAACGCTACATATGAACATATATATTTATTACTTTTATTTAAGTAGCTTAAGTCCCGTAATGCTACATATGAACATATATATTTATTACTTTTATTTAAGTAGCTTAAGTCCCGTAATGCTACATATGAACATATATATTTATTACTTTTAATTAAGTAGCTTAAGTCCCGTAACGCTACATATGATGAACATATATATTTATTACTTTTATTTAAGTAGCTTAAGTCCCGTAACGCTACATATGATGAACATATATATTTATTACTTTTAATTAAGTAGCTTAAGTCCCTTAATGCTACATATGAACATATATATTTATTACTTTTAATTAAGTAGCTTAAGTCCCGTAATGCTACATATGAACATATATATTTATTACTTTTATTTAAGTAGCTTAAGTCCCTTAATGCTACATATGAACATATATATTTATTACTTTTATTTAAGTAGCTTAAGTCCCGTAATGCTACATATGAACATATATATTTATTACTTTTATTTAAGTAGCTTAAGTCCCATAACGCTACATATGAACATATATATTTATTACTTTTATTTAAGTAGCTTAAGTCCCGTAATGCTACATATGAACATATATATTTATTACTTTTATTTAAGTAGCTTAAGTCCCGTAATGCTACATATGAACATATATATTTATTACTTTTAATTAAGTAGCTTAAGTCCCTTAATGCTACATATGAACATATATATTTATTACTTTTATTTAAGTAGCTTAAGTCCCGTAATGCTACATATGAACATATATATTTATTACTTTTATTTAAGTAGCTTAAGTCCCATAACGCTACATATGAACATATATATTTATTACTTTTATTTAAGTAGCTTAAATCCCGTAATGCTACATATGAACATATATATTTATTACTTTTATTTAAGTAGCTTAAGTCCCGTAATGCTACATATGAACATATATATTTATTACTTTTAATTAAGTAGCTTAAGTCCCTTAATGCTACATATGAACATATATATTTATTACTTTTATTCTACTGACCTTCCAGTCATGCTTACAAAGTTTGCACTGATTAGGTGCATATGCTCTCGGGTTACGATATCCAATATTACGAAACTGACCTTTAGTCTTCCATATCTTGGCTATATTTTAACAGACTAGGACTTTGTAATATACAGTCACATTTAAATTATTATACATTATTAAACCATAGAACAACAAATCAAGAAGTAATTTAAACAATTATCTCTTCTTGCTACAACCTTTGTACTTGGTTGTTGCCAGGCACAGGTTGTTAAGCCTCTTAAAATTTTGTATGTGGAGGATATCAAACACATTTCTTTTATAGTTTTTATACATACAGTTAAATAGCCAAAAAAACTCAGAAATAACTACACTGATATCACATAATTCTACTCTAATTTATTAACCTTATTTACTAAGGTTTTGTCCCACACTGAGACAGCAATAAGCCTTCAGATTTACAGTGCTAAAATGAGGGGTTCAATTCCTCTTGCTGGATACAGCAGATAGCCTGATGTGGCTTTGCTATAAGACACAAGTTTTTTTTTTTTTAATTTTACAAAATGCAAAACTTCAAGTAGACCAGAGACACAACCCAACTCCTTCAAAACTTGAATTGAAAGAATGTGGAAGGCTTTTCAAAGATTAATATAATAGGAAAATCACTCCTGGTACATTCTAAGCTGTTGATTGGTTATTAACATGTCATATACTATAGAGTAAGAGTATAAAAAAAACTGTTTCAAAAAATGGAAAGAGTTGAACAGGATCGCCATGTTTGATTCAGTACATAAGCTATATCTCAGGAAAATAAAAAATATGAGGTTATTTCTTTATATTCTAGTTTGTCAATATTAGAAACTTGAGCTCCTAATTTGTGCAAAACTATGGACTTAGTATTTTGATGTCACAAACATCTAATTTTAATCAGTGCTTTATTCAACACACCATATGACCCACAAAAATCTATATTTTTGTGTTATTTTAAATTGAAAAATTAACATATATATATATATATATATTATTAAAGTTCGAATTATAACATATAACTTGATTCTGAACTTATTTAAATAAATTCATAAAATAGTAGTTCAATAAAATTATGAATGCCATTTAATGAATGTGATAGCACAGCCTTTGAACCCTGATGTCTTGTGAAAGGGTTAAAAGGATTTAGAGCTCATGCCATCATCTTCAATCATACTCTATTTTATGGCTGTGCCTCTATATAATAGCCCTGCAATGAAGTTTCTATTGCAAAAGGCTCCAGCATAAAGCTGTCATGTCAAAAAAACACATCATAGCTCACTGCATCTTTTATATAAACCAACTACTGTATAAGAGCAATAGATTATCAATGTGTTACATCTGGCAATTTGATCAATGGGTCTTCACACAGAATAACACTAATACGTACTTCATTTGCCATGTGCTTGAGGTAATTACTAGTAATGTTAACAAAGTATCCTGTGTACACATAAATTGTGTCCCTTTTCCAGGTGGGGACCCTTCTACTTCATGTTTCATACTGTTGCTCGAGACATGTGAACAGCTTTAACCACAAAACCTTAATGTCCTCACTGTTACAAGTTTCCACACTTGGCTTATGAGAGATGGGGCACAGCTTGTTGTAGGTCTCTTTCTCGATGGTCCTGATACTATATATTAATCCATATTACTTTGTTTTCTAATGCTATTAAGTATAAAGAATATCCCTATCTTGGACATTCTAAATACCCAGCCTGAACACATTTATGATCTGAGTGCATGAACATTTTGCATCAGAAAAGGCCATTACTTATACTTCTGAAACATGATTTTTTGATAACATCACTACTTACATATCACCAATGTCAAAATGTAGTTGTAAGATATGCTGTTTCACTACTACTTTATAGCTGATTTGGTTGTCACATTATTATTTTTATTATCACATTAATAAAACATACTCAACCCAGAATATAACTGGGTCAGGTCTATGATCAGGTGTTAGAAGTTAAAATTTTCCTAAACTGAAAATGTGCTTCCAATAACCTTTACCACCACTGACACTATAACTTTTTTTCAACATTGACTTTGCTTATAAGCACTGGTCTCACTGGTTTCCACTCCTATTAATGTGCTCTATATACTAGAACTGTACATAAACAGTTCACTTAGATAATGTAATCACCTTTTTGAGACATAAACAGCTTCTACTGGGGGATTAGGGCAGGAGAATGTCCAAAACATACTTACCAGCAGCTGAAATATAGCTGTAACCCCACGTTGAGAAGGGGCCAGTGTGGACATGATCCATAGTTTACAAAGAACAGTGGTGTAACAAGTTAAAAGTGGTACACAAGTGGAAAGACCACATTACATCTAGAACAGGTATGGCTCTTCACACTGAACTTAGTTCCTGTATTTTCAAGGGTGGGACAATATATAAGCAATCACAATGATAAACCACCTATAACCCAATTACTGAGGTTCCACAACTTAGGGTTAAGATTAAAGGGTCTTGGTTCCTATATTCCACATTGGTGGCTAGGGCTATTTGACTGCAATGTCAGAAATATGCATATGTTTGATTAGATCCCAATCTCTAGTCACAGAGTGATGCATTTCACACCACCAGAATCACTATGAGAAAGTAAGCAAGTGGACAACTTTCTTCTTCATCTGAAGTACTCCAAAAGGCAACACCTCAGGCTCGAAATGATGGAATCACGTATGACATACTCAACAAAAGGAAATTGATTGATTGATTGATTTAGTGTTTCATGGCACAAAGCAGGTAGGCTATCTGTGCCAAATGTCCAGTAAAAAGGTAAAACTAAATGAAATGTAGTAAAATATATAAAAGGAAATGAAGGTAAAACAAAACATCATTGAAAAACAGAAAAAGCATAAAACCAATGTTGACACCTAGTCTACAATGTTAAGAGAGAAAGCAGAGAAGGAGAAGTTGTAAAGGACTACCTGTAGCAGAATGGTAATGATCATAACCCACCAGGAAGACTAACAAGAATCACCATCAGTCACCTGAAGTTGGTCTTTCCAGTCCTGGTTCCAGGTTGTGTGTCATTATGGCCAGTAGCAAAAGGTAAAGTAATAAAAGTGTGAAAAGACATGCAGAAAATTGTAATAACAACTCGCCGGGACAACTAATGGGTAATTCAAACGGATAGTTCAAACAGCAGTGTTAGTCATCTGAAGTTGGCCTTTCCAGTCCTGGTGTCGAGTTATTTAATGTTCTGGCAATTTTCAATTTCAAATTGAACAAGAGAGATTGAGATTCTGAAAAGGGAACCACAATTAAATAGGTGTAATGAATAAATATGCAACAGTTAAATAAGATTAAAAAGATTAATGGCCATTAAAAAACTAAAAACTATCAAGGTGGACAGTGTCACCATCACCAATAACACTGTCCAATGTTACGGACAAACCATGGGACAGAACATGTTTAAAATAGTGCCATCGTTGAGAGTCATAACGATGGCAAGAAAGTAAAATGTGGCTTACAGTGATTTGAGTGTCACACAAACTACACACTGGTGCAACAGTTCCAGATAAAAGAAAACGATGAGTTAAAAAAACTGTGACCAATGCGTAGTCTAGTTAGAACAACTTCCTCCTTCCGAACCTGATGGAAGTTAGACAGCCAAAGCCCAATTTGTGGTTTTATTTGAAAAAGCTTGTTGTCGCATTGCTCACTCCAAGTGGACTGCCAGTTGGCACAGAGCCAAGCCTTGAATACAGGACCATCGTCCATGTACGGAATAGGCACAGTGGTGATAGTGCCAGAGTAGACAGATTTAGCTGCCGTGTCTGCAAACTCGTTCCCGAGAATGCCAACGTGGCCTGGTATCCAGAAAAACTGGATAGAAGTAGATGTTAATGAGAAATGGGCCAGTCGGTTTTGAATATCAGCGAGAACAGGGTGTGAGCCAAAGTGAAGCGATTCCAGGGCCAGTAGAGAACTAAGCGAGTCAGTATAAATAGTGCAGTTGGAGTACTGCTTAGCTTCAATATGATCCAATGCAAGAGATATGGCGTACAGTTCAGCAGTGAACACAGAAGCTGTAGAGGGGATTCTGCACACAACCACCGAACCGCAACAAACCATGGCAGAACCCACAGAGTCACCTCATTTGAAACCATCCGTATAAATTGGAATGGAATGATTGTTCGAAAGATGTTCAGTAAATAAAAGACAGTACTTCCAATCGGGAGTATCTGCCTTTTTCAGATGACTTAAAGAAAGGTCACATTTGGGGGCTGTAATAAGCCATGGTGGGATGGGCTAACTCGTGGATTCTGCAACGTTATCCAAGGACAGACCCAATTAATCCAATTGCGCGCCTGGATGGGAAGGCCAAAAGGAGCAATGGCAAATCGTCTGTTTTGAAAAAAGTATGGCCCACTGAAGAAGGAAAACACATATCCAGACGGGATGCTTTGGTAAGGAACGAAGTTTCGAAGAATATAGTAAACGGCAAAGATGCAGAGTAGGTTCATGAGATTCAATGTATAAGCTTTGAATTGCAGAGATGCAGAAACCCTACTGCAGAGTCGAAGTCCTTGATGATGAATGGGGTCTAGCATCTTTAAGGCCGAGGGTCTGGCAGAGCCATAGACCATTGATCCATAGTCGAGTTTTGATTGAATAAGAGCACGATATATCTTTAACATAGAACATCGATCCACTCCCCAACTGGCAGTAGAGAGGACACGGAGAATGTTCAGTGCTCTTGTGCATTTCACCCGTAGCTGCTTTAAGTGTGGTATAAAGGTCAGCTTACGGTCAAAGATAAGCCCTAAGAACTTGGTCTCAGGGACCACAGGCAGCGAAACTTCACCGATACAGAGTTAAGGATCAGAGTGAATACCTCGTTGGCGGCAAAAGTGCATGCAAACAGTTTTAGAGAGAGAAAAATTAAAGCTGTTCACCGTAGTCCACTTCAGTATACGATTGAGAGCAGTTTGTTGTTGCCGCTTAATATATCTCATATTCAACGACTGACACGAGATGTGAAAGTCGTCGACATAGAGCCCGTTTGCAACAGTGAGAGGGAGTTTATCTTTATACTGAAAAGTGTGACACTCAGAACACAGCCCTGAGGGACCTCAAGTTCCTGTAGAAAAGAACGGGAAAGTGTCGAACCCACACAAACTTGGAATCTCCTGTCCATTAAAAAAAATTTAATAAACATGGGTAAATGGCCACGTAACCCATATATAGAGAGGTCTCGCAAAATATCATACTCCATGTTGTATCATAAGCCTTCTCAATGTCAAATAATATTGATACAAGATGTTGTCGTTTGAGAAAGGCTTCTTATTGATGTTTCAAGTCGAATTAGACGGACCATGGTGGAGTGCTATCGTCGGAACCCACACTGGGTGAGCGAGAGGAGGTTGTTTAATTCGAGAAACCAAACAAGACGAGCATTAACCATCCTCTCTAAGGTCTTACAGAGACAGCTCGTCAAAGAAATTGGACGATAGTTTGAAGGAATCTTGGAATCTTTCCCAGGCTTAGAGAAAGGTAAGATAATAACCTGATGCCAGGCATCAGAAAAAACATTCTCCTGCCAGATCCGGTTAAAAACAATTAGAAGAATATCAAGACAAGCACGGAAAGATAGCGCAGCATGTCATAGTGTACATCATCAGGTCCAACAGATGTACTGCCAGACCGATGAAGGGCTATTTTCAGTTCCACCAGTGTAAAGGGGCGATTATAGTAAAAGAGACAGTCAGTTCGAAAGGAAAGAGGTGAACGCTCTGCCCGAGTCTTGATGGCCAAGAAGGTGGAGGAACAAGCAGAAGTGCTAGATACCCGGCAAAAGCTTTCACCTAGAGTATCGGCGATGCTCGGACATCGGCTACTTCTTGGCCATCACAGAGTAAGATAGAGTGGGGACAGAATTGTAGTGCCCACTGACCTTTCGAATCCTGTCCCATATGACCTTGGAACTGGTGGTAGAAGATATGCTAGTTGTGAACTTAATCCAAGATTCATTCTGGCTTTGACGTCTTACCCACCTAGCATGTGCACGGGCCCGTTGGAAAGCGATGCAGTTCGAAAGTGTGGGATATCTACGGAAAGTATTCAAGGCCCGTTTTTGAGCCTTCCGTGCCATGGGGCAAACAGGATTCTGCCACGGACGAGGATATCGTGGAAAACGTGTCGAGGTTTTAGGAATACACTGAACAGCTGCTTGTATGATACAGTCAGCTACCGCTGCCACACAGTCGTCTATTGATGGCTGACTCACGATGATAGGATCAAGTTCTGCGAGAGCAGTGAAAGTGGACCAGTCTATCTGATCCAGCTTCCACCGGGGCACGAGGGTAGGATGGCATCGACCACGGCCAGTCTCTCTCAAACGTATAGGAAAATGATCACTGCCTAGTGGATTATTGTCAACCCTCCATGAAAAATGGGAGAATAATGAAGGGGAGCAAACCGAGATATCAATAGCGGCAAAGGACTGACTAGGTGCGTGAAAATAAGTGGAATAACCAGTATTGAAAAGAGAAAGATTGTGATCAGAGAGCATACGCTCTACAGAGCGAACCCTCCTATCAATAACAGCACTTCCCCAGATGGGATGATGTCCATTAAAGTCCCCCAGGATTAGAAAGGGAGACGGCAACTGTTCAACGAAAGCATCAAGGTCTGATTGATCATATGTCTCTCCAGGGGCAGGTAGAGAGAACAAACAGTCATGGTACGACCCAAGGAAACACGGATGGCTACGGCATCCAAGGGTGTGTTGAGTGACAAAGACATGGTGGGTACATGCTTATCATCCAACAGTGCAACCCTCCAGGTACTCGTCCATCACACACCCTGTCATTTTTGTACAGAGGAAACTGCCGAAAGGTGATTGTATCGGCAGGTTTCAGAAATGTTTCTTGTAAGAAAAGACATACAGGATGGTAGGAAGCAATCAGTATTTTGATGTTATCCAAACCTCGACAGTTCCATTGTATCAAGGTGGCCATTTTTAATGACGGGTAGGCGAAGTAGCTGGAGAACCATTCTGTTTATGACCACATCTTTTTTCCTTACTGTCCTTATTCGGAGGAGGTCTATTGACCTTCATGGATCCTACCCTGGGTCGATTGGGCAGGTATTTGTTGTTGGAAGGGGATTCCAGTGACTGAAAATGCAAACAAATGATTGTTTTGCATCTTGGGGTGGGAGAAAAAAATGTATCAGAAGAAATCGCTGTATTTGAAACCAAAGGATGTGGATCTTGAGGTTTGTTGGAATGTATGGGATGAAAAACCTCTGTCCACCATCTCAGTGACTAGAAACTGGGTGAGGTAAGAACTCCCTAGATCTGCTTGTAGAATCAAGGAGGTAAAGCATACTGGAGAGTCCTGAGGAACAGTATAATGGGTGAACCAAGTTACCTAAATTTTAAAAAGCAAACCAACTATGATTTATTCAATACAATGATCATCAGAGACAGGCAGAGTCCCCTCTAGCTTTATTCATCATAGTCCATGAATGGTGGTCCACAGTAATATGGTACATACCATCTGGTAAGCACCTAAATGGTCTCACAGAACATTTCATTTCTACAGAGACTTTTGCAATCAGTAGTAAGAATAATTAAATTGATGGATAGAGTAGAAATGAATTGACAAAAGCACATACATCTGGGATACTCTCTTTATATACTGGGATCCAGTGAAAGCATGATGTAAGGGATCTCAGAAAATAAAAGAGATAAGACTGACAAAAGTATCCCTCCTCCTTAGAATCCAGCAGATGTTATTAAGAATGGCCATAGGAAAAGGAGGAACTTCCAGAAAAAAGCATGTAAAGAATGTGAGAGAAAAGCACAGGGAGAAGTCTAAATACTAGTCCATAAAATTTTCCACACTAGATAAATGAAATAGGAAGCAAAAGACAATATGCTGAATCTGATAGATACAACTCAGAAGATACTTCTCCTCTAAAGACCAAAATATGCAAAAGGAGTATTAGAGAATCCATCTCTACAGTAAATCAAGAGAAACTAAAGTATCTTAATAAATACACAGTTGAGACAGTGAACACAAAAGAAAATAAATAACACTTCCAGACTTGATAGGCCATAACAAATTATCAGATTACAATCAATTGCAGAGATGAAAAATCAATGGCAAAAAAATTGCTAAGATGGATGTATACCCTTTCCTAGTTATCAGATACTCAGAAAAAAGGACCTGTCATGATACAGTAGGACCACATGGGAGATAGAGTCCTACAAACATGCCAACAATTCCAATTTATGACATTAACATGTCAGTAACCCATAAAAAACATACTTCCACCTGAAAATGGAAAACAATCCAGGCAAACAGACAAAGGAGGATACAAGGTATGACTATCCTGTCATGTAATAACACAGTAAATCTCTTAGTCTGAACCAGAATATCAGGAAGGAGGAAAAACTAAATAGTTCTCCCTCCTCCATCAACAAGGGAGAAGACTGAGAGGGAACAAGGAAAAGGTCCACATCTCCCAAGTCCAAATGATTAATTGGAGAAAAGAAGTAGAATCCAAACTGATCTTCTGAGAAGCCAACATAGTAAAGAAAAGTGTCAGCAAATAGAACCCAAATTCTCCCCAGAATCAATAACAAAAAGGTAAAAACACCCCAGGATACATGAATATTTTCATCTCTTAGAGGTAAGTTTTTAACCTTTCCTCTCCCACTTCTCCATTGCACCAACATTCTGCCAGACTTCAATGTGAAGATTTGGTAGCAAAATGTAGAGGGAGTCCTGTCATATGAGCATACTATGCTACCAGATGCTACTATGGTTACTAAATGAAGCATGATGCTTTGCAAGACACACATATTGGAACATACTAACTCCAAAAATTGTTGAGTGTAATGTTTCTGACATGCGTAAAGAAAAAGTTCACATATAGAGGGCATATCTGAACAAGAACAACTACTCTAAGTTTCCTGATATGTAGATGTATCAGCGTTTGACATGGCAGATTAAATAAGCGCCTCTCTCTCTCTCTCTCTTTTTTTAATGGATTTTTTGGATCATATGGTACTGGTTTTCAGCTACAATACTTCTTGTTGATGTTACAAAAGATGTATATATTTAGTTTGATATGTTATAATTGAATTGCAAGCTAAAACTTTGAATTTATCATTGCTTTACTCGTTGTAATGTTTTAGTAACAAGATTTTGTTTACCAGTGAAATTGTTTATTGTTTAAAATTACTAAGTTCTGAAGTAATTAATTTTACTTATTCTATTATTACTCTAATTTGCAGTGAATTTGACATAATTCCAGTTATTATAGTATGAATTAAAGTGTTCATTTTAAGGAAAGATGTGACTGGACAAAAGTTGTCTATGTTCATATCTGTTTTTCTGAAACACCTTTACTGGTTAATATTTTTCAGAAGTCCCAGTAAACAAAAGAATAAAAGAAAAGAAAAAAAAAAAACAACAAAAATGCAAGATGTAAAACTGGGACCACTAAAATTACACAAGAAATAATTCCAAACTACAGCAAACATTTTGTATTGTTTTGCCAAAACTTAAACTGCATTTACAAAATAAAACCCCTTTATACTTGTCAAATATAATTAGACTTACACTTACTACAGTCAAGGAATTATCCTAGGCCAAAGCTAAATAAATAATTAACTCATTAAAAACCTTCAGTCTTTCATGGAATAAGAATACTACAGGTAAAAAGGTGATAAAGGCTAGTATACATTTTGTTATATTAAATTAATTTTTCTTGATGCTACTAATCTCTTATGCAGTACAAATGAAAACAAAAAGAATTACATATAAATGTACACAACATGTTTGTTCTTAACAAATACAGCTTTTTAATCTTTAACTTGGGTAACATTCAAGTATTCCAAAACTACAAATTTGTAAAAGGTTAACTTTTGCAACTCATTTTAAAATTAGACAAGAACAAATTCCTAAACAACAATGAAGTCACTAATGTGTTCATATACCTGTCTCACATGTACGAGATTTTATTTTATGAGGTCAACATGTATAGACTTTCAATCAGATATATCTGAATGCTTAACAATGTTAACTCCAGTGCACATCATCAATTATGGGAATGTAAAAAGCTGATCACATTAAAGTAACTAATTATAATTATTTCAGCCAGCATTAAACAGCATTATAAATTATTAAACCAATTTAAACCATTACAGGTTTCATGTTTTTATGCTTAAATCAACAACCTGTTCCACTCTTGGTAGTCTGATGTTAGAATCTACCATAATCATACTACATTTTAGTGTTTTTTTTTGAAAATGCATACAAACACCTTTAATTTTTTGCTATCTAAATGTACATGGAGACTCATTTAACTTCAAAAGATATAAACAAAAGCCACATGCATATATATTTTAACATACATTTTGTACAATATATTAAAAGCTTTAATATATTGTAAACAGATCTAATATTAAGTCGTAAAATAGTATTGTATGTTTATTTATTGGTTGTTTTAAGTACAGCAAATTTTAACTCATCTAAAGCCAAAAACATACACATAACTTAGTGTATATACAGGTCATACTTGATAAAGGCCTAACTACTGCTAGGCCTAAGACTAGTGGGGTCTTAAGAGATTTTGGTGTTTGCAATTAGAATGATTTTGTATTTTTATAGAAATCCTGTATTTAAACAAGTACTGTTGCAATAAAGATAGTTATTCAACCACAAATGCTTTGATGGCCTCTGCTAGTTTAAAATAATGTCTTTTAAAGTTTCTTAGTACTAGATGTTCAAATTTTGCAAGGTAAACATTGATACTTACAATAATAAGCCATTCTTTGAGTTTATTAGCAATAACTGTCCATCCTTTGGGAAGCCAACTGGACAGAACTGTAGCCAAGTTCATCAATAACCAGATAACATAAAGCCCACAGCCAGCAGTGTAGAGCTCATGGACTTTGGTTTCACCCATCCAACAAGTCAACAGCTTCCGCCCAATGAACACTAGAAACAACAAATATACATAAAGTTAAAATGACCTCTATCTCTTGTTTTATCATAAAACTATAGAGAAAAGGTACATATCTTAGAATATCATATATTACATTAAAAGAACAAGTGATCCTTAATAAGCATAAGAAAAAAATAATTCTGAAATTTCATGTTGACAACTTGAACAAACTTGATAACTGGAAATACAAGTTTTTTCTACTTTCTACACAGCATGATTAAAAAGATTAGATAATTATAAAACACAAAAACATGTACGAGGGCTGTTCAAAAAATACGCGGACTGACGTCATAAAACAAAATGTACTTTGTTTAGAAGTTACAGGTCTGTGACCCCTTCAAAGTACTCTCCTCCCCAACGCACACACTTATCCCAACGGTGTTTCCACTTGTTGAAACAGTCCTGGTACGCTTCTTTTGTAATGTCCTCCAGCTCCTTCGTCGCATTTGCCTTAATCTCGGGAATCGTATCAAATCTTCTTCCTTTCAAGGGTCTTTTGAGTTTGGGGAACAAGAAAATATCTCAAGGAGCAAGGTCAGGTGAGTAGGGGGGGTGGGGAAGAACAGTGATTGAGTGTTTGGCCAAAAACTCACGAGTTCTGAGGACTGAATTTCGCAGCAACGCGGTGCATCTTCAATTTTTCGGTCAAAATCTCGTAACAAGATCCAACTGATATCCCACACTCTTCAGCAAGCTCCCTGACAGTCAGACGTTGATTTGCCCGCACCAGGATGTTGATTTGTCGACGTGTGGATTGTCAGTTGACGTGGAAGGACGTCCAGGACGCTCATCATCTTCAATGGACTGTCGACCATCCTTAAATCGTTCATACCACTTGAAACATGCCGTACGCTTCATAGCAACATCACCGTAAGCTGTGTTAAGCATAGCAAAAGTTTCAGTCGCAGAGTTTCCAAGTTTAACACAAAATTTCACAGTGAGTCGTTGCTCCTTCAGGTCATTCATTCTGAAATCCGCCAAACGAAAAAATCGCACTTCACTTAAAACCGCGTAGCTAATACACAAATAAAGATATCTGCAATCGGGAAATGGCGTCGTAATCAGCTGATCTGTGCGAACCTAGCAACACCAAGCGAATTTCCCTGGAACCAACTGGAGCCGCGCAATTCAAACAGTCCGCGTATTTTTTGAACAGCCCTCGTATATGTTAGATAACTTTTCCATTCACCCGTGATTGTAAATGTGAGCTTTCCTCAATTCCTTATTGATAAAATATAACTGATGGAGTAAACTTGTCATTATACGTCATCATGGATTATAAATTACTATTATAATCCAATCATTCTAATTCATTACTAAAACCTAATACATATTGAATCCTAGACAGTAAAAGGGCAACTACTGTTAAAAATACATATATAATCATACATGATAAACAGTTCAATATTAAAGCAAACTTCATTTTTAATTCTGTATCAAAGGTTATAAACTAATGGTTTATTTCATACTTAACAGATGTTACTATTGAAGGACCTATCATACCTGGCAAAGTAAGCATCATCAAACTTCCAATGAACAAGCTCAAGCAGATAAATCCCAAGAGACAAACTAGCTAAATAAAACAAAGAACATATGAGATACTACCCTTAAATGTTCAATATTCAACTAAAGCTAAAACATTTTATAAAATTTGAACTGTGTCACAGGAGTTTTAAAATTCTGCAAATGACAGTAGTTACTTAAGGAAGAACAGTAGAGTATACTTGAGGTCAAGCTGTAAATTTATCAAAAGGTCAACATCAGGCTACCATATCCTTTTATTTATTACACAGTTACTGCAGAAAATAATACAAAAACATCAGACAACTTCTGATTACTCCCTTATAAAAACAGCTTCTCATATCAAGATCTCTCCCTTATGCATCATTTTGAATATATTCGTTTCTAAGAAATACTTGGCGCAATGCCACCACAAAAAAGCAACCACCACAAGAACACTTGTTATTTTACAGGCATTTTCAAAATATGCTATTTAAAAAACATTTTCAGTAAAAAATGGATTGTTAAGTAGTATTTACTTATTTTAATTAATGGTCTGAAGATAACTAATGTTTATATGTATTTTGATAGTATTAAAACTAGGCTTAAGTTTCTTACATTGATTGTAGTAGGAAATTTCTAGTAATTAATAAAATATTTTTTCTTTATCAATAACAAAATACAGCTAATTCAAGTGGAAAGTTCTTTAAGCTGGATGTTTAATACTCAATTTGAAAAGCTTCCTATTTTTAAATGGTTTTTCCTGTTTCCTTCATTTTAACTCAAACTAACAAAAAGATCAATTATCAGACAAGGACCTGTAGTACAATAAAACACTGTAAAAGTAATCTTACTCTAAAAGCAAAAAAACGTGGCTGATAGTATGGCTGGAAAGTGACTGGTCCAGCTCCATGGAGCATTTCTTGATGAGCAACCCCTAGGGGTTGTACTTGAAATCCATCTGGCAATGGGTTCCCTTGATCTCCACCAATAACATCAGGCCTTTCTTCTTGAGCTTCCTGTTCCTCCCTTGGCTGTTTTTCATCCTAAATCATGACTATTAATGTCTAGCTTATAAAACTAAAAACAACTTCTACTACTACACATACATTAAGTTTTGATCCTTATTAATACTACATATATCAGTATTCAATGAATAACTCAATAAACAATATATGTAGTTACTGATGATCTAAAAACAATTATGTAACTCAGTAAATGATTCATGTAGTTATTGATGTTTTACTAATGCCTACATAACTCAGTAACTGTTTCATGTAGTTATTGATGTTTTATTAGCACCTACATAACTCAGTAAATGATTCATGTAGTTATTGATGTTTTACTAATGCCTACATAACTCAGTAACTGTTTCATGTAGTTATTGATGTTTTACTAATGCCTACATAACTCAGTAACTGTTTCATGTAGTTATTGATGTTTTACTAGCACCTACATAACTCAGTAACTGTTTCATGTAGTTATTGATGTTTTACTAGCACCTACATAACTCAGTAACTGTTTCATGTAGTTATTGATGTTTTACTAGCACCTACATAACTCAGTAACTGTTTCATGTAGTTATTGATGTTTTACTAGCACCTACATAACTCAGTATGTGTCAGTTATACAAAAAGTGCTTCTAAGACATCACTGGCACATCAGAAGTGTGATGTCACTTGACTGTAAATGTTCTCATGTAAACTTTTACACTGTTTACCTTCAAAGCTAATATGGCACACTTATGAACAAGATTTTATTATTAATAGAACTTATGAATTAACATATTTTATTGTTCAGTAAAAATTCCATTCCTGTTACAATAACAAGATTAGAGAAAAATATAGTTTGGAAAGGCTACTCTGAGTAGAAAAAACAAGTGCAACAGTATCTTTGGAAAATAAGAAATTATAGAGGTAAAACTGTTTTGAATATGCAACAAATTTTTGTACTTCTGAAATTACTGAAAAAAAGAATTAAAACCCACCAGTTAAACATTTGTTGCTTAGTGAAGAAAATTCAAGCTATACACAACAAGATTAATTTATGAATAAAAACTTCCAAGCAAAAGATGTCATTAAATACACTACATTCACAGTTAACATGAAATGTAAATGTACTTCTTATAAAAGGCAACATAATTAAGTTTAATTTTTCTAACTCTAGCCTAATTATTTCATTAGTTAAAATGCAAGTAATTGTGCACTCTTATTATTAATTGAAGACTGTATTCATAAGATGACTGGTATGGGTACTGAAATTTAAGTGTAAAATAAACTGATAAAACGAGAATGCAGGTAACATATGTTGATAATTTATTAGTTGTATTAATGTAATAAAAATAATCCACTCACTGAACTGATCTTCATACAGCAGCACTTTCCCTATTGATGGTCATAATTACTCTACTGATTCATTCATTAAATACTGCTGGTCAAAAACTATCATATTAATCTGAGAAGTTAACCAAATATTAGAATATAGAAACGTACTTTGTGACAGATAATAACCTAAGTAAATCACTTTCATTTTCCTACTATTATATCTAATTTCATTGTCTTTCCTTCCTGAGCTTACTGACAAATATTCTGAATCAGTGTGTGTTGCTGCTGTGTTTTATGAACAAACCTTTTCAGAATGTTAACATTTTCCTTACCTGAAAATGCAGTTTCTATAGATAATACCTCTGTGCACACAGTTATTATTTCTTGTGCATCTGCTTTTAAGATTTTGTGCATGCTGTTAGAGTTGAGGTATCTCCCATGTAAGACACCTGTTATAACGTGAATCGTGCTGTTGCAAGACAATCATTGTGTAACAATAACCAAGAAGTGACATCCTCCCAGATGGTGTAAATCTCCATATGCACTTGCACTCAAAAATAACTTAATTCTTAGACAAGGCAAGAATAATGTGCATCTGTAGTGGGAGGAAGGATGGGAAGAGAAGTGAGTATCTATCAAAAATATATTTTCTGTTAAGGAAAATGTTAATCTCAGATATGACTTCCCTCTCTGAACATTGTAGTTAGAATCCTATGTTAATGCGGCAGAGGAACTGGTGCAATGCAAAAGCAAAAACTTAGATGAGTTCCTTTTAAAGAAGGTACTTGAAGGGGAAATACATGGAGTGTGATGCCTTAGAGTGGGGGCTTATTGTGGATGATGTGCCCATCTTATTCAGGGTATACTCTTTGCCCAAATGGAATTAAAAAAGGGAAAAGGCAAAATGATTCCACATATCATATAAATGTCAGGAAAAACGACATGACCACTGAGCATTTCACACACAACAGATTAGTTGGACATGAAGTGTAGTGTGGCACAGTTTGGTATGCATTCTGCTGTACACTCAACAAATAAGAAATAAGTCATTGTCACACAAAGAGAACACTCTGCGCAATACAACTGGCCAAATCTTTAAAAAACTGCATACTATATAATAGAGGGTGACCTGCACTACACTGAAATGTAAACCACTGCCCTACTTTCCACTGCACTGTGCTCCCCACTTGGGCTTTCTCCACAGGGATTGAAAAACTGGAGAGAAACTTTCCTACTTGACAACTCAGGCAGTTGGAACTGGTAAAGATCTCCTATGCTCTCTTTGATGACAAGGTGGGGTATGAATTAATATTGGGGAGACACTTAAGAGATGCCCAGACCCAAATACTCTAAGTATTGGAAAGATCTTCTATAGAAGAGATAACAGGTTATTTTAAATAGCTGACATGCACAAACCAGGGAAGTTGATAAACACTCCCCAAGTGCAGGATTTTTCCATGATAGTCCATGGAAAATAATTCTCAGGAATGGACTATGAAATACACACACACATTATTACATATGTACCACTGTACTAGTATTGAAAAAAATCTTATCTTAACAGCAGGCACTTTAGGAACCACAGCACTTGGATTTAACACTTTCTGTTACCCCTTACTTGATGCAGATTTAGGAAAATACACATACCCTGTGAGAAATGTGTGTAGCAATATATAATGAAGTTCGAGAATATGAAATCTACTGCATAACTATGTAAGGTTTGGGTTCAATTAAAATAATGCTGAAGAGATGGAAATCTGAACAAGAGGGTTGGGGCAGAAGGGATAGCTGGATGCCAACTGTGGTTTTGGCATAATACACCCACAAAGACAGATCCTTGAGAATGGAAAGTGGCAGCATTACAAGAAAGGACAGAAAAACACAAGAGATCTTCCACTGCTTGCTCAAAGTTCATTGAAGAAGCCCCATGTAAACCTGGCCAAGAGAAGCAAAAAGTTTCAGGGAGGCACGAATCACCAAATGACACAACCTCTACTGCACAAAGTAAAGGGAAAGCAAGAATCCAAGTTCAGCAGACAACTAGTTACAGGCAAGGCTTAACCCATCTGTGTTGAAAACTGGAAAAGTCTAGGAGGTGGATCAAGCATTTCTTCTGAGTTAGGAATGACTTAGAATATACCAGCCAACCAACACCAACCCTGTATCTCAGAACAGCTGGTATGGGTATTAACACTTTTTTCAGGTTAACCTAGGAAGGACAAAATATTGTTCTCTGCTTTATTAGTAAAAGTGTTAATACCCATACCAGCCGTTGTGAGATATATTTTTATTTCAAGTGGGTTTCTCATCATCAAGAGAGCACCAACTTTATGGAGAAGTGATATGGCCTAAAAGGAGGTCTCCCGAGAAGATCTTAGGAGGAGCCAGTCATGAAACAAAATCCAAGACTGTAGTTGTAATAAAATATCTTCATGACTTTGTTGAATACATAAGGAGCTAAAGCCAGGCCAAAGGGGGAAGAGCTCAAAAATGGTTCACCTGATCCTAGGAAATGAAAGGTAGGAAACAGCATAAGAGTAGGGCAATTGTAATATGAAGAAATGCATCTAAGACATTGACAGTGTTCACTCACAGTCTGGGTGAACAGGGCCAATGGAGAGGAAGAAATCTCTCCATCTTGAAACAAAGAATCACCAGACAGTGGTTGAGAGAGAAGAGGACAATGATAGAACACCAGTCCCTGATCTTTTTTTCTTTTTGAGGATAACAAATAGGCAAGAATAAGATCCTAGAGAGTAGAAAACAACCCTATGAATGGCCTTCATCGAATATTGGATGAATAGCTGTGGTGGTAACATCTTCTCCAGTTATAGAGCCTCCAATGATCACAGAGATAGTATAGGTAATTTTATACATACATATATGAAAAACTGCCAGAACCTCAAGGAGATAACAGTCTCCATCACTTAAAAATTTATGATCATTGTAGCAATTCTTCATATCAGAAATAAGTTCATACACACGCACGCATACATATATATATATATAATTAATTAGTGGCAATGTAGACTATAAATCAAAGTTAAAAAGAAATAAAAGAAAGTTAACAAAAAAACTGATTAAGTCATGTGCCAGAGCAGACCCGATAAACCGAGCAGCAGCTAGACCAAACATTTTATCATAGTGACAGTATACAGCATTTTTAAACTTTTATTCGCTCTCCAAACTTTGTTAATAGATAAACTTATAATAGTATGTATGAATAAGTGATAACTGCATAATAAATTGTGTGTGTAATCTGCAAGTATACATATTAGTGTTTGCAAATGATTAATACTTTCAATAAATTACAGCAAAATTACCACAAAATTCAATTTCAGAGCATCTATTTTTTAAACATTTCCTGGGTATTTGTCCCAAATCCCCTAACATTGACATTTTTTGCAACCTATTCTGAGTTGCCTGACCAATCCAAAATTGTCTTCTTCATCTCTGTAGGTTTAAACTTAAAGAAACATCTATTTGTAATAGTCCTGTGGATATGAATAAAGTTAATTTCAGTGCATATGCTTGAGGGGATCTATTGTGCATAATGATGCATCTTCCTCCCACTGTCACATAATGATTATATTATGCACTAACATGTATTTTAGGTGGGATACAGATTAAGGCTAGTGGCATGTGCAAAATCTCAAAGGCAAGCATGCAAGATATAGCTATCATGTCCAAAGAGAGCAAGCCTATAATTTTGGCATTATACACATTTATATTTAACTTCAAACACCTATACAAATTACAAATAAATCTTAAAATTTAAAATTTCTTCTTTTAATACTTTACATTATGTTGTAAATGTGTTTGAACCTCAAGATTTACTTCAATTATTTTTCAAAATGAAAAGGAAACGATTAAAAAAGTTGGTCAAAAAGAAAACATGATAATTTGAATAAAAACAGCTTCAAAAAGTAGAAAAGTTATAATTCTCCAACATTTAAAATGTATTTCTGACAGGTACTTCCACCTCCATACATAGCTATTCTCGTTCAGTGCTGCTCTCCACTTGCAAATTGTTTTCACACACAGGCTTGTAACAAGCCTCTACTAGACCACAACCCACAGGGCAGTCACTGATACTGAAAAGAATTATTTTTTTGTCCCTCAGACTTCAACCAAGATTGCAAATTTCCAAGGTGATTGAAAAATGAAGAGTGGTGAGGCAAAAGTTCCAAGAATAAGTAAATGTCAGACAAAAGCAGGTCTATCCCCCCAAAATGCCAACAAAAGAAATGTGTATTTAAAAAAACATCTGAAGATGACAAATGTGCCAACAAGGAAGTAATTAGGGTAAACCTTCCTGAGAAACCCTCAGGATGATGGTAAATCAACTCTGAGAGAAAGCAGATAGTGGAAAAGTACTGTAGGTTAAATGTAAGGGTAAGACAAAGGGAGGAAAACCTGGGCTTGGGACAAAAGAACAATACAATCAGGATTTACCCCCTAAATGGGTAATATGGATTCTAAGTGTTGCAAATCTGAGAATGGAAAATCCATCTGATGGTTGGTCAAAACAAACTGGTTCACATCTCATGGATGGTGGAGAATGCTTACACCTTGTTTTGAAAAACAAAACACTCAGCATGAATCTCAATATCTGGTGAAGATGGAAATTTAAAATACCTAAAGGAAAGAGTATCATGTAACAAGGAAGGTAGAGGATTACAGGAAATTGAGGAAAGGGATAAAACAAATCATACTTGAGAAATCGTGTCCAAAAAAAGCTATATTAAGCCTAACAAAACCCATAGAAGTAACCAAGAAAGACATGGCATATTCAGGTGGAGGAAAAAGGTTGTCAATTGTTGTCATCCTGAACTGGTTAAGTTTGTTCGCAAGAAAGTTGGGCAACATTGGGAGAAAAAGGTTGGTTCACATAACAGTCAATCTCTTGATAAATAATTGCTATAATTCCAAAGTTTAGTTCATATCATCTGTATGAACATAATTACCATTCCAATCACTACTAATTATCTGGTATTCCAGCCAGCCTCAAGAGCCCTGGTATTGAGACAAAGGCCTTGCTTGCACTGGATATTGAAGATATAATGTGGTTGACATATTACTATACATTTATCTTCACTAGCACTATGATATTAATGTTAATAATAATTAATATAAACTTTTACTACTACCTATATAACAATATAATTACTAATATCAGTATCACTAAAATATATGAAATGCAAGTACTAACTTTATTATTCATAATAATTTTTTCAGAAGTGAATATCTGCTCAGTGATCACCATGATAACATTTTATGTACAGTACAAAATATGCTAAAACTAATACAAACATAATTTTATGTCTTACTTAATTAGTAATTCAGTTGTTTCAAATAAAGCACCTTCTGTGCAAGGTATAACTGGATTGTTAAGATATTTCTGTTCAGTGATAAAAATACACTTACTTCACCTGCTAGAGGCACATCTCCTAATAAATAGGAGCGTAATTCAAGGACACAGGAAACAGCAATGCACCATCCACGAATAAAAGATTTTAACCACTGCCTTGTATGGCCCTGCTCCAGGACAGCTGGAAGAACAACTTGTAGCAGGATCAGTTCTAGAGACAACTCACTTACAGGTGTTTCACTGGAAGAAAGCAGGGAGACTATTATTAATCAAAGATTATTAACCATTGTAACGATAAATTTCATCAGTTCATATACCAACTTGTACAAGGAATTGAAACTGGAGAAATGGCAAAAATGAGTAGTTCATATGGCATGCTATTAAATGGCGTGTCATAATAACAAAAGAAAGAAATGATCTATTTTAAATAACCCATGAAATAGTTCTGAAGTAAAATTATACCAAAAGTGCTCTACACCGACATCTTGATTAGTGATGTTCAATGTATCATCTGTGATGACAAGAAAACTCACTAGTAGAGAAAATTATATATTTAAAAACAGCTGGTATGGGTAGAGAAAGTTCTTCTCTATCAGTGCTTTCTCAACCCAAGTCAGCTGTTTTTAAATATATAATCAATTTATCATGTATTTTAAGAACAAGAATTATTTTAGTCAATTTAACATTTAATAAAGACACTTACCTTGATAACACAACATTGTATGGCAAGAACTCTGGAAACACCTTCATGATTAATTGCACTGGAACCCACACCATCAGCAGAACTACCATGCCAAAGATAACTACCGATGCCAAAAATCTCCGTATGTGTCGTAGAATAGGCAAACGAACCATCTAAAGAATTAATGATCCACTCTTTTCAACATTTGACTCCTAACTTAAAATTTTCATTATTAAAAACCACACACCAAAGAATTACAAAAGTCACTGAATTGTATGTTGAGCTATTTAGAAATTGTGTAATACTGTTATTCAGACTGTTCATGTATTTGCTGAATCAACAAGGAACTTACCTGTGTGTTTCACAAGTAAGTCATAAAGAGCTATAGATTTTTTAAATACAACCATCATTTAATAACATAATAACATACTTTAGTCAAATTTAAATATTTTTTAATAGTTAGAAAGGAGGAAATTTTAAATTTACAAATTTTTCACACAACTAAGAATTTTAATAATTGTTATAAAAAATATCCTAAGTTAGCATTGCCTCAGATAACAGCAAAGCAAAATTATATCCCATTTCATGTGTATTAAACTACTGAGTGATTATAAAATCCTATATTTAAAATTACTTCATGTCAAAAACAATAGTTTTTCGAAAACTTAATTTCATGAGATCTACAATGAACATCACAAGTTTCATCCTGTATAATATGGACATAGTAGTATGTATTGTAAAGTTTGTCACAGCAAATTAAGAATTCCCCTAAATTCTGCTGCTGTTTGCATTGTCTGTACTGGAAAGTGCTATCTGATGCTTGGAATTAATTTGTAATGGCAATTTTCACTTTTTCACCTTCTTGGACTACTATTACTGACATTCCCTCTGAGGAAACCTCACAACCAAAACTTTGCTAGTGCAATGTCAAGGAATCTTTCCATGCAGCATATGAGTACCCAATTTTTTGTTGTTAGTTTAATAGCACAGTTGAAAAACAATGGTACTGGAATGAGCTGTAATAATAATTGTATTACTATTTACTTTTTTTGTGTATTGTATGTTATTAAGAACCCTGTAGCTAACAAAGACAAGAATCCACACATAATGTGGTGTACAAGTATTTATGAGTTTAAAAAATTGAGGGATCCACATGGTCCTAATCAGTATTCCTGACCTTAAAAAACTAATGAATCCACATGGCCATAATCAGTATTTCTGATCTTAAAAAGCTGATACAACCATGTGATTCCCATCAGAATTTCTAAGTTAGTTTGTCCATTTCTGCTCATTCTTGGAACTTTGTTACTTAAAATCTAGTTTGGGGCAGGAATTTAGGTTAAAAAATCTTTCAAGCCAATCCTAAAAAACAAACCAGAGTGGTCAGAATTTTTTCTCTTCACCCTGTGTGGTGAAAAGGTAAATGTTAAATAAATTTTGAAAGAGCCATTGGGCTTACATTACATTTAATTTCAACCTGTACAGTAGATTGTTGAGAGATGCACGGTAACAAGGAAGATGCTGACCCATGGCTCTCCCAGTGTGCTACTAAACAACAGCCTGAACCACATTATTGGTTAATTGTGTTTGTCCACTCTATTAATAGACATGTGTAAGAGTTAGGTATGACCTTAAAGTCAAATGTTTCGTGTAAAAAAAAGATGTTTTGAATAAATTTTTTTCTTTATGCTATATTTACCTTGGTTATTTTTAATTATAGAATTCACATTTTTTCTGTTCATTGTACAGTTTCTTTATTCATTTGATTCTTATTGTTACTACATAAATAAAAGTTAGTGAGTTCTTTTCTTACTGTAATATCAGTACCATTCTGCTACATGGCTTTACAGCTACAGTCATGTGAAAAAGTTAGGACACCCTATGAAGGCCTGTGTATTTTTGTAACATTTTTGGATATACAGATATTTAATCTCAATTTTAACAATACTGAGATATTATAGGAATATAACTAAACAAGTAAAACTGAAGAAAAGACTTTTCAAGATCTTCTGTAAATGTAATTCCACAAAAATGCATATTCTAATTGAGGAAAAAGTTAGGACACCCCCCCATTTATTCCCACTTAAAATGACTCAACTCACATACAGGTGTATCACACCAGGTGCACAAGATTAAAAGATCGTTACACAGCATTTTGAATGAGGCTTGCCCTATTTAAACCTCAGACATTCAGTTTGGTGTGCTCCTGACTGTTGAAGTGAGAGTAAGCACCATGGTGAGAGCAAAGCCTTCAGAAAGAAAATTGTAGCAGCTTATGAGAGTGGTAAGGGATTTAAAAAGATCCCAAAAGATTTTGAAATCAGCCATTCCACTGTCCAGAAAATAGTAAACAAGTGGAGGGCTTTCAAAACAACTGCCAACATGCCCAGGTCTGGTTGTCCAATCAAGTTCACCCCGAGAGCAGACCGCAAGATGCTAAAAGAGGTCTCCAAACACCCTAACATGTCACCACGGGACCTATAGCAGGCTCTGGCTACTGTTGATGTAAAAGTGCATACCTCTACAATCAGAAAGAGACTGCACAAGTTTAACTCGTATGGGAGGTGTGCAAGGAAAAAAACCTTTGCTCTCTAAGAAAAACATCAAGGCCAGACTGAAGTTTGCCAGAGAGAATGTAGACAAAGACCAGGACTTCTGGAATAATGTTCTTTGGACAGGTGAGTACAAAATTGAATTATTGGGACACCAGAACAGAAGACATATTTGGCATAAACCAAATACAGCATTCCAGGTAAAGAACCTCATACCAACTGTGAAGCCTAAAGGTGTCATGGTTTGGGGATGCTTTGCTGCAGCAGCACCTACACAGCTCACAATCATAGAATCCACCATGAATTCTACTGTGTATCAGAGGGTGCTTGAGGATCATGTGAAACCATCTGTACGAAAATTAAAGCTGAAGTGGAACTGAACCCTGCAACACAACAATGACCAAAAACATACCTGTAAATCCACCAAAACTGGCTGAAAACTAAGAAATGGAGAGTCCTGGAATGGCTGAGTAAAAGCCCAGATCTTAATCCCATTAAGATGCTGTGGGTGACTTGAAACGGGCTGTACATGCAAGAAACCTCTCAAACATGCCACAGCTGAAAGAATTCTGCATTGAGGAGTGGGGCAAACTTTCTTCAGACCGATGTCAGAGACTGGTAGATGGCTACAAGAAGCGACTCACTGCAGTTATTTCAGCCAAAGGGGGTAACATTAGCTATTAGGGGGTAGAGTGTGCTAACCTTTTCCTCAGTTAGATTATGCATTTTTGTAGTTACATGTACAGAAGATCTTGAAAAGTCTTTTCTTCAGTTTTAATTGTTTAGTTATATTCCTATAATCTCTCAGTATTGTTAAAACTGAGATTAAATATCTATATATCCAAAAATGTTACAAAATGCACAGGCTTTCATAGAGTGTCCTAACTTTTTCACATGACTGTAAATAGTAATGTGTGGTAATAAATTTCAGATGTTAAGTTTCAGTATTGGAGCCATTTAATGAGCTTTCATATGTCAGTAGATGTTGGGGAAGATGACATAAAGTGTTTACTTATATCAATATGATGTTTTGCAAGTAACAAGGAATCAGTGGTAGTTCATTTTATGTAAAGTTATATTTCAGTCTTATATCTTTACCTTTAATTTCATTAATAGTTATGGAATTAATCACTTCTGTGTAAAACTAGAGAACCCAATCAGTCATCTATGCAAAAAGTATCTACAATGAAAACATCTATTAGCTCTTGCACTCAGTTTAAATGATTTCTAAAACATCAGGTGTAACTGTGTTAGAAAGTACATTAGATATGTTTCTGAAAATGAGGATGTAGTTTTACGTTATAATGCTTTGGCAATTATGCTGATGCTGAAAATGAACTAATATTGTACATATATATTAATTTTGTATTGTAAACAACTTTTTCTTGATGGATGATTATCTGCTTTTAGGTAAGTAGATACAAGTTTCTGTATTCTGTGACTAACACAAATGTTATATTTTCAACCATTAAAGATGGTTCCAAGATGTACAGTTTACAATGAAGACATAGCACAGTAGTTTTGTGTGTGTTACACTAAGCAGGAACAGTATCCAGAAATGAAAGTATCAATAAATGAAGTTCAGAAAATTAATAAAAGTGGTGCCACTAATAAGAACAAGACCAGAAAACCATTTAACTTGTATAAATCAAATGTTAAGTATCTTAGGCTTACTTTACTCAGTAATAGAGGTCAATTTAGCAGTTGTCTTGTTGCAATGCTCCAAGAAACATTGACATTGACAGTACAATGCAAGTTGGACCAAGAAGACCTAAAAGTGTGCATTAAAGTAAGAAAACATTGTTGATATTTTACAAAGACTTGTAGGCTGTTAGGTGAAATGGAAAACAGTGAATGATCAACCACGTCTTCTTATTTTTTATAATTTTTTTACTACAATATACATTATGTGAGCCTAAAGATAGAAAGGACTATAGTTCCTTAACCTACTATTTTTACACAGGCTTTTTAAGATGTTTCAAAAACAGCTGTATACAATGACATTTGCATTTAATTCTTTGTTCAAAATACCTATAAACTGAATCTAATGCATCTACAAGCTCCAAAAAACCTAGTTTGCAGAGAAAAGCTCAGACCTCTGATCAATAAAAAGGCCATGTTGAATTTTGTGTATGACACCCTTTATCCAAATGTATGGCATGGCTGTTTAACATTATGTGAATGGAGTTGGTTTGTGCCCAAATGTAGTTTATATGAAAATATACATAGAAGTGTGTGCTATAATTCCAAATTTATTAAACATATGCTCACAAAACTTAGTAGGCTTTTAATAAGCATTACAATCATGCTGTGTACAAAAAATTACACTTTTAACAAATTAGTTTTACTAAGTCATTTGACTCAGAGTCTGACTACAACATGCATAACTGATTTATTTTCATTAAAGAATAAAAATAGTTTTTCGATCTTACAGTTTCCATATTTCATGTGTATAGCCTCCCACATGAATATCAAATTTTTGGTAAGACTTTATATTTTTTCAGCATCAAGTGTAGTGAAATGATAAATTTAGGGTAAAATAAAAAGTTTAAAAATACTTAAAAAAACTTCATTATTTCTAGATTACTCTATATTGTAACAGATAATTACACACCATTTAACAGCCAAAACTATTGGTTCATTTAGTTTCATTGCTTTATAACTGTACTTAAACCCTCTCAAGACATACTATGATCCATTTGTCACAGATGGAAACCTTTGTTTACATAAATGATTGAGTTATAAGCATATTGTGATTAAATTACAACTGTAGAAGAAATACAAAAGCAAACAATGGTTGAATTTGTTTTGAATCTTGAGCAAAGCTACATGATTGCTATCTGTATTAGTCGTCCCTAATTTAGCAGTAAAAGACTAGAGGGAAGTCACCTAGTCATCACAACCTACTATCACCTCTTGGGCTTCACTTTTATCAACAGACAGTAGAATTAACCAAGGCTGAAAGGGGCGAGATATTCAGTTAAAGGGATTCCAACCCATGACCCTCTTATTACAAGTCAAGCACCCTAACTCCAAGCAAACAGAGAAACTGAGGATATATACTTACTAACTTGGTACATAAATGAACTAGAATTATAACACATCTTAATAGGAGAAATTTCTCTTTCTGTTGATTAAAAGTATCAGAATTGGGACAATTTTTAAAAGATGTAATGAGATAGGAGGGGTGTGGCATGCGGGTTTGCCTTTCCTGGTTTCATCTCAGAAATGTAAGAACTTTGGAGGCAATACATTTACATTATGACTTAACATCTATAACACAAATGTGTAATTGGTGGCAAACTCAAGATGTGATAGATAGATAGAAAGAAAATACAAAATGGACAAATTGGAGAAAAGAAGCATCATGTGATGCAAAAAATGAAAACTGAGAATGTATTTAAATAATTTCTTTTGAAATTACAATAGTAAACCTTTGGTAACATTACAATATGATTTATTAACTATGCTTTTATGCTCCATTTCTCAATATAAGTTGTTTATTTAAATTATAAATGTAACTGAGGAAAAAAATGTAACATGGGCACTTTGACTCTCACTGTACACACAGTATTAACTATAACTGGAATTGGTGATCTCTATTGTATTTATAGAGTCCTGGATTATATATAAATGTTCATGCACCATACTGTTTAATTTTACAGTATGATAATGACCCTACAAGTGCAGAAAAACAATATTTTAACATAAAGAAGTAGATGAAATTTTTCATGCTTAGTGTTATCTCTCAAAGCATAGACCTCAAGACTGTTGATCAAGAAAAATAGCAAAGGCAGTCAGCATCAAGGAATGTAATTATGGGCAGTACATCAATATGTCAGGAATCCAATTATCATCATGTATTTAAAAGTAAACTTCAAATAAATGCACCAAAAGGAATTTTTACACTTTGAATTTAAAACATGGTGGTGACTGAATGGTCTCTAACTTCTGTATGTGTGTATTTCTTATTCCGAGGATATTTCATGATTAGTCTAGTACACAGATTAACAACTAACCTAAATCTCCTAAGCTAGCTAATCGTTGTAAGATATTACCAAGATTAAGACCAAAAATACTGATATTATTGCTGTTGGTCTTGCAGAGACTAATATCAGTAGATATTCATACATTATTTTATAGATGCCAGTTTGGTTGGTTTTCTTCCCTTAGACAAATTTGTCTTTGATTGAGAAAGCCAGGTTCTTAATATAACCAGTCTATACATTAATTATTTTTTTTAAATAAATTGTTCCATTATTTGACTAGACAGACCAGACACACATAAATGATAGTACAACCCCTTTTGTGTTAATAATTTCAGTCAGTGGTTTAATGTAATATTATTATCCATGTAATTTTAGAATTTCTTTATAGCTCTTGGTAATTTCAGGATTAAAACCCCTTTCTACTGTTGTATGATTGGTCAGCAATAACTAACTCACTGTTAACATCTTTGTTTACAACAAAATCACAGCTTTCTGTTTCACATTTTCATTTTTGTGTAGTATCTTACTCAGTAAATGTTTTATAGTATTTTAAAAAACTTATTGTGTAACATTACATGCTAGTTTCCTTCAATGACTGTATTGTTTGTAAAAACAAATATCAAATATTCACAGCTTATTTATTGATCATGGAGATGATTCTTCACAAACACGCAAAATTATTCAATTTCATAATTACTGGTTGTTTTTTAGGTTACAGTTCATTATTAACATTTGGTTTTTCACGCATACCTTTTCGCAATGACACGATACTAAACCAGATCATGAGGCTAAATTTTTCAGTAGTAATTTTCTACTTAGTTCAAGCCAAGTTATTGAAATCAGTCATGTGTATAATTAAGGTAAAGAGCTATCAAAGATAAAATACTGTATTTCATTTTATATTTATCAAAAAGAAACTGGCTACAAATGTTAAGACAAGTCAAATATTCAATATTAAGTTAAAGAGCTATTACAGATAAAACACTATTTCATTTTATATTTATCAAAAGAAATGAGCTACAAATCTTAAGACGAGACAAACAATAAATAAGTGAAGTAGTACCAGGCTTACCTCTTGAATAGGGTTGAAGTCTGGATCATACAAGTTTGGAAGGAACCACAGTGCACCAGGTCGCAGCACTTCTCGCAACAGAAGAATAAAAGAGGCAAAGTAAAAAACATACACCATACCCACCAGCCAGTGAATGAACATGAAGGTACCTGGAGCTGCCTTGAAGCTGGCTTCCCTGTCTTGCAGACTAGTGTCAAGTATTGTCTGAAACAAAGCTAATAATTATATTAAATTCTCAGAAAGTAAAGTTAGTAAATGAAGTAAAATTAAATAACGTCAAACAATACATTTTTGTTTTAAAATAAAATGCATTTTAAATCCTTTTCCACATCACAGCCAAAACTCTAGGTGGGATATTTAGTTTCAATAGAGTCAAGACTTTGTGAAAAACAGTCTTAATGTATCCAGTCAATAACATGGAAGAATCTCATTTCGAACATAATAGAAAGAGCCAGATGAATACTGAAGCAAACTCATGTGTATATCAAATGTTAGTATACAGCATGTTTCCTTAAAAGGTACACACATTACAAATAATCTTTGTCCACAATGGTTGTACTCTTAGGGTCAAGAAAAAGGGGAAAAAAAACCTAATAGCTAAAGAACACTCAAACATGGCTTAAAGCCCTTCAACAATGAAAAAAAAATGAAGAATGAACTTCATTTACACCAACCAATTAAATCCTCATAACTACAAGACATTCTTAACTGTTTGAAAAAATTATAGAAACCAATAGGTTATACAAATTAGTTTGATCAAAGAGAGAATGGAAAAAAGGGAACAATCTATATCAGAGTTTTTCCACAGATAACTTAAATGTGGCCCAACAACTGATTGTGCCTAATGCACACACTCAATAGGGATCACAGTAAAGTATATGCATTAAACTTTTTTAATCATAAGTAAATTTTAATAAAAGTTCTATCTCAGTAACAAGTAATGACATTCCAAGAGTAAAAGGTTGGATCACACTGATCTATGATAATTCAAGTCAAAGGAGAAATTCTAAGAAAAAAACACCTTAAAATGCAGACTTGTATCACACAGAGAAAGAGACAGGAGTAGAGAGAAACCCAAGCAAACAAAACATTAATCAGTGAAAAACTGAAACATGATGAACACAAAAGGCAAAGGAGATTCCAACAAGACTTCACTCAGTATAATGAAAAGCATGAGAAACATCCAATTAAATGAAACTGTGGTCCAACGAAAGACAGCTTACAATTAGGAAAGGAAAAACCAGCAAAGAACACCCCAGCTCAAGAGTGTATGACAAACAAAGTGTACACAAACAAAGAGAAAGAACTAGGGAAACAGCCACAACATGAAAGGTTTTAGAAAGGAAATGAGGGTAGGAAGAACTTAATTGATTCATACCATAATATACTTGCTATGGGGACCTCAGTAAGGATACGGATGTACATCTGGTCGAGTACAAAGATAAATGAAACACTAAACACAAAGAAACAACAGCAAACTGGAACACTTATATGAAGTACATACAAGCAACATACTGAGTCTGAGCTGATAAAAGTCAGACTCAGATGGCAGCACTACTTTGTCATAAATGAAGAAGCACTTGGTAAGTACAAACAAGACTGGTAGCAGACTATAAGGAATAAGATGTGTATCAGTATACATTTTCTGAACATAAAAAAACATCTCATTAATCAACCACCCCACTACAACTACAAAAACATAATACTGGTGAAATTACACTTGTAACTATTAAGAGTAAAAGTCGGCTCTCTATACAAACTAGCCATAGGGCATCTGCAAAAGAGCAAAAGGCCTAAAGACAACAAAGTATCTATGTCATTCACAAATAGCAAATTCCATCTCAACTAGTTAGAATCAGTTAACAACAGGTGCAGTGAGAAAGATCAAAGACCACATCACATGGCTAAGATTTATTCCTTTAGGTACCAGTGCAACCAGCAGATTACACATGGCAAGAAAAAATCCAAAGAAATAACAAGTACAACCACCAGATGTCACTAAAGAATAAAGGACAAAATACAACTACACAATTAGGATAAAACTTATGATATTATACTGATTGTAACAATCAGGACATTTTGGACACTAAATCATGTATCAGTATTTTGACAAGTGTGCAAAGATAGCTTGGTCAGCAAAAGTGGGAGGGGTGTTGTTCATGTATGAAACAATTCTTTTAAAACAATTTGGGGAAGGAAACAAGGACTTTGGAAATACAACTGTAGTGAGCTTGAAACAAGAACAGTTAGCAATGGAACAAAGCCAGTCAAAATGGAATATCATAATACAGGTTTGAAATGATACTCTCAGCTCATTTATACTTATATAATACAGTGCCTTTTGCAAACCACTATACTGTGACCATAATCTTCTTCTGATGCAATTGTGGCTTTGGAAAATGTTTAGGGGGTTCATCACTGTCAACCAAATGAGAAGACCACTTTCTATTGTCATAAAGTATACGCTTTTCATCACGTTAAAAGGCACTTTAATTTACATTTCAAGGAGAAAAAAGCAAGATAAGGTCTCAGAGGATGTTGGCAGTGAAGTTTCTATCATGTTTTCACCAGGTGGTCTGTTCTAATGAGTAAAATTACTATGGTGCCAGCTACTGATGAGAAACACAAAATTATTTCTTGAAAGTTAACATTTTCCTAAACTTACTAATACTTACCTCCACTGACACCAGAGCCATTTCTTGACCTCTATGATTTTCACTCTTTGCATATTTAAGTATTGAAAATACTTGCTCCAGTTTTTTTTATAATCCACTCAAATGCCTTAGGCAAATCATAATTTGCAAATTTCTCTACCATCTTCAATGCACCCTCTTTCTAGGTACTGTATATAAGTGCCTTATCCCGATAATGTAATCACTCTTCTTGAGACACAAAGAACTTCTAGTGTGGAGGTAGGGCAGGAAGAGTGTCAGTGAAGATAAGTATTGGATTGTTTGAAAAATAATGGCAGATTTTTAGACTTTATCTCAAGAAGTAATGCAGAAAAATAACAGTAAGTTTATTTAGTCAAAATAGGCATCTAAAGAGTCTACAAACTTCTGGCAATGAGTAACAAGAGATGTTTTATTCAATCTGAAGTCTTATAACTTAAACATTCCGTGATGGTATTCTCTGCTGCTTCTTGGTTATGGAAGTGTTTTAGTTTCAAAAAGTTGTCCAAATGTTTGAAAAATTGGTAGTCTGTAGGTGAAAGATCTGGTGAGTAGGATGGATGAGGTAATACCTCATAATCCAATTCATTAAGCTTCTGGCAGTCACTCGTGCCACCTGTGGTTGTCATGAAGCAAGATTGGTCCTTTACGGTTGACTAATGTTGGTGCTTTTTCACACAACTTCCTATGCATTTCTTCCAACTGTTAACAGTAAACATCTGCAGTAATGCTCTTGCCCTGTTCAAGAAAGCTGTAGTGAACAGTGCCTTTTGCAAAACACTATACTGCAACCATAATCTTCTTTTAATGCAATTGTGGCTTTGGAAAATGTTTAGGGGGTTCATCACAGTCAACCAAATGAGAAGATCACTTTCTATTGTCATAACGTATACACTTTTCATCACAAGTGATTAAGCGACAATAAATGGTTTATTTTTGTTGCATGCAAGAAGTGTTGCAACTTTCCTGCTATTAACTGACTTAATGTGGAAACATTTTGTCCAGTTTTTCACTTTTCCAGTTTCCTTAAGATGATTTAATATTTTAGAAATTGAAACACCCAATTCCTGTGCCATTTCTTCAGCAGTAAGTTGTGAAGTTTTTTCTACTAACACCATTAAGTTCTCGTTGTCAACAGCAGAATGATTCGTTGTCAACAGCAGAATGATGCCCACTATCCTTCTCATCTTGGAGACTAAAGTCCCATTTTATGAACTTTGAAAACCAATGCTGAACTGTTCTTTTAGAAGTGACTTCATCTCCCCATACTTGCTTTATATTGTGAGTTACCTGAGCAGCACTATGACTAAGTTCAAATTCATGCACAAATATGACTCTTAAATGCACTTTTTCCATCTTGACAAAAGAGCTCCAGAATATTGATAATGAACACTGTAAAAAAAAAGAATAACTGATGTAATGATGACGTATTCAAGCTTCCCATAGTATGCAAACTGATGTAATGATGACGTATTCAAGCTTCCCATAGTATGCAAACTGATGTAATGATGACGTATTCAAGCTTCCCATAGTATGCAAATTGATGTAATGATGACATATTCAAGCTTCCCATAGTATGCAAATTGATGTAATGATGACGATTCAAGCTTCCCATAGTATGCAAATTGATGTAATGATGACATATTCAAGCTTCCCATAGTATGCAAACTGATGTAATGATGACGATTCAAGCTTCCCATAGTATGCAAATTGATGTAATGATGACATATTCAAGCTTCCCATAGTATGCAAATTGATGTAATGATGACGATTCAAGCTTCCCATAGTATGCAAATTGATGTAATGATGACATATTCAAGCTTCCCATAGTATGCAAACTGATGTAATGATGACGTATTCAAGCTTCCCATAGTATGCAAATTGATGTAATGATGACATATTCAAGCTTCCCATAGTATGCAAACTGATGTAATGATGACGTATTCAAGCTTCCCATAGTATGCAAATTGATGTAATGATGACATATTCAAGCTTCCCATAGTATGCAAACTGATGTAATGATGACGTATTCAAGCTTCCCATAGTATGCAAATTGATGTAATGATGACATATTCAAGCTTCCCATAGTATGCAAATTGATGTAATGATGACATATTCAAGCTTCCCATAGTATGCAAATTGATGTAATGATGACATATTCAAGCTTCCCATAGTATGCAAATTGATGTAATGATGACATATTCAAGCTTCCCATAGTATGCAAACTGATGTAATGATGACGATTCAAGCTTCCCATAGTATGCAAATTGATGTAATGATGACATATTCAAGCTTCCCATAGTATGCAAATTGATGTAATGATGACATATTCAAGCTTCCCATAGTATGCAAATTGATGTAATGATGACATATTCAAGCTTCCCATAGTATGCAAATTGATGTAATGATGACGTATTCAAGCTTCCAATAGTATGCAAATTGATGTAATGATGACGTATTCAAGCTTCCAATAGTATGCAAATTGATGTAATGATGACATATTCAAGCTTCCCATAGTATGCAAACTGATGTAATGATGACGTATTCAAGCTTCCCATAGTATGCAAATTGATGTAATGATGACATATTCAAGCTTCCCATAGTATGCAAACTGATGTAATGATGACGATTCAAGCTTCCCATAGTATGCAAATTGATGTAATGATGACATATTCAAGCTTCCCATAGTATGCAAATTGATGTAATGATGACATATTCAAGCTTCCCATAGTATGCAAATTGATGTAATGATGACATATTCAAGCTTCCCATAGTATGCAAATTGATGTAATGATGACATATTCAAGCTTCCCATAGTATGCAAACTGATGTAATGATGACGATTCAAGCTTCCCATAGTATGCAAATTGATGTAATGATGACATATTCAAGCTTCCCATAGTATGCAAATTGATGTAATGATGACATATTCAAGCTTCCCATAGTATGCAAATTGATGTAATGATGACATATTCAAGCTTCCCATAGTATGCAAATTGATGTAATGATGACGTATTCAAGCTTCCAATAGTATGCAAATTGATGTAATGATGACGTATTCAAGCTTCCCATAGTATGCAAATTGATGTAATGATGACGTATTCAAGCTTCCCATAGTATGCAAACTGATGTAATGATGACGTATTCAAGCTTCCCATAGTATGCAAATTGATGTAATGATGACGTATTCAAGCTTCCCATAGTATGCAAACTGATGTAATGATGACGTATTCAAGCTTCCCATAGTATGCAAACTGATGTAATGATGACGTATTCAAGCTTCCCATAGTATGCAAATTGATGTAATGATGACGTATTCAAGCTTCCAATAGTATGCAAATTGATGTAATGATGACATATTCAAGCTTCCCATAGTATGCAAATTGATGTAATGATGACATATTCAAGCTTCCCATAGTATGCAAACTGATGTAATGATGACGTATTCAAGCTTCCCATAGTATGCAAATTGATGTAATGATGACATATTCAAGCTTCCCATAGTATGCAAATTGATGTAATGATGACGTATTCAAGCTTCCCATAGTATGCAAATTGATGTAATGATGACGTATTCAAGCTTCCCATAGTATGCAAACTGATGTAATGATGACGTATTCAAGCTTCCCATAGTATGCAAATTGATGTAATGATGACATATTCAAGCTTCCCATAGTATGCAAACTGATGTAATGATGACGTATTCAAGCTTCCCATAGTATGCAAATTGATGTAATGATGACATATTCAAGCTTCCCATAGTATGCAAACTGATGTAATGATGACGTATTCAAGCTTCCCATAGTATGCAAATTGATGTAATGATGACATATTCAAGCTTCCCATAGTATGCAAATTGATGTAATGATGACATATTCAAGCTTCCCATAGTATGCAAATTGATGTAATGATGACATATTCAAGCTTCCCATAGTATGCAAATTGATGTAATGATGACATATTCAAGCTTCCCATAGTATGCAAACTGATGTAATGATGACGTATTCAAGCTTCCCATAGTATGCAAATTGATGTAATGATGACATATTCAAGCTTCCCATAGTATGCAAATTGATGTAATGATGACATATTCAAGCTTCCCATAGTATGCAAATTGATGTAATGATGACATATTCAAGCTTCCCATAGTATGCAAATTGATGTAATGATGACGTATTCAAGCTTCCAATAGTATGCAAATTGATGTAATGATGACGTATTCAAGCTTCCAATAGTATGCAAATTGATGTAATGATGACATATTCAAGCTTCCCATAGTATGCAAACTGATGTAATGATGACGTATTCAAGCTTCCCATAGTATGCAAATTGATGTAATGATGACATATTCAAGCTTCCCATAGTATGCAAACTGATGTAATGATGACGATTCAAGCTTCCCATAGTATGCAAATTGATGTAATGATGACATATTCAAGCTTCCCATAGTATGCAAATTGATGTAATGATGACATATTCAAGCTTCCCATAGTATGCAAATTGATGTAATGATGACATATTCAAGCTTCCCATAGTATGCAAATTGATGTAATGATGACATATTCAAGCTTCCCATAGTATGCAAACTGATGTAATGATGACGTATTCAAGCTTCCCATAGTATGCAAATTGATGTAATGATGACATATTCAAGCTTCCCATAGTATGCAAATTGATGTAATGATGACATATTCAAGCTTCCCATAGTATGCAAATTGATGTAATGATGACATATTCAAGCTTCCCATAGTATGCAAATTGATGTAATGATGACATTATTCAAGCTTCCAATAGTATGCAAATTGATGTAATGATGACGATTCAAGCTTCCCATAGTATGCAAATTGATGTAATGATGACGTATTCAAGCTTCCCATAGTATGCAAACTGATGTAATGATGACGTATTCAAGCTTCCCATAGTATGCAAATTGATGTAATGATGACGTATTCAAGCTTCCCATAGTATGCAAATTGATGTAATGATGACGTATTCAAGCTTCCAATAGTATGCAAACTGATGTAATGATGACGTATTCAAGCTTCCCATAGTATGCAAATTGATGTAATGATGACATATTCAAGCTTCCCATAGTATGCAAATTGATGTAATGATGACGTATTCAAGCTTCCCATAGTATGCAAATTGATGTAATGATGACGTATTCAAGCTTCCCATAGTATGCAAACTGATGTAATGATGACGTATTCAAGCTTCCCATAGTATGCAAATTGATGTAATGATGACGTATTCAAGCTTCCCATAGTATGCAAATTGATGTAATGATGACGTATTCAAGCTTCCCATAGTATGCAAACTGATGTAATGATGACGTATTCAAGCTTCCCATAGTATGCAAATTGATGTAATGATGACATATTCAAGCTTCCCATAGTATGCAAACTGATGTAATGATGACGTATTCAAGCTTCCCATAGTATGCAAATTGATGTAATGATGACGTATTCAAGCTTCCCATAGTATGCAAACTGATGTAATGATGACGATTCAAGCTTCCCATAGTATGCAAACTGATGTAATGATGACGATTCAAGCTTCCCATAGTATGCAAATTGATGTAATGATGACGTATTCAAGCTTCCAATAGTATGCAAATTGATGTAATGATGACATATTCAAGCTTCCCATAGTATGCAAATTGATGTAATGATGACATATTCAAGCTTCCCATAGTATGCAAACTGATGTAATGATGACGTATTCAAGCTTCCCATAGTATGCAAATTGATGTAATGATGACATATTCAAGCTTCCCATAGTATGCAAATTGATGTAATGATGACGTATTCAAGCTTCCCATAGTATGCAAATTGATGTAATGATGACATATTCAAGCTTCCCATAGTATGCAAACTGATGTAATGATGACGATTCAAGCTTCCCATAGTATGCAAATTGATGTAATGATGACATATTCAAGCTTCCCATAGTATGCAAATTGATGTAATGATGACGTATTCAAGCTTCCCATAGTATGCAAATTGATGTAATGATGACATATTCAAGCTTCCCATAGTATGCAAATTGATGTAATGATGACGTATTCAAGCTTCCCATAGTATGCAAATTGATGTAATGATGACGATTCAAGCTTCCCATAGTATGCAAATTGATGTAATGATGACATATTCAAGCTTCCCATAGTATGCAAATTGATGTAATGATGACATTATTCAAGCTTCCCATAGTATGCAAATTGATGTAATGATGACATATTCAAGCTTCCCATAGTATGCAAATTGATGTAATGATGACATATTCAAGCTTCCCATAGTATGCAAATTGATGTAATGATGACGATTCAAGCTTCCCATAGTATGCAAATTGATGTAATGATGACATATTCAAGCTTCCCATAGTATGCAAACTGATGTAATGATGACGATTCAAGCTTCCCATAGGTATGCAAATTGATGTAATGATGACATATTCAAGCTTCCCATAGTATGCAAACTGATGTAATGATGACGATTCAAGCTTCCCATAGTATGCAAACTGATGTAATGATGACGTATTCAAGCTTCCCATAGTATGCAAATTGATGTAATGATGACATATTCAAGCTTCCCATAGTATGCAAATTGATGTAATGATGACATATTCAAGCTTCCCATAGTATGCAAATTGATGTAATGATGACATATTCAAGCTTCCCATAGTATGCAAACTGATGTAATGATGACGTATTCAAGCTTCCCATAGTATGCAAATTGATGTAATGATGACGTATTCAAGCTTCCCATAGTATGCAAATTGATGTAATGATGACGTATTCAAGCTTCCCATAGTATGCAAATTGATGTAATGATGACGTATTCAAGCTTCCCATAGTATGCAAATTGATGTAATGATGACGTATTCAAGCTTCCAATAGTATGCAAAGTCACAACATAAAGCAATCCCTCTTTTTCAAAATGTGCATGTTAAATCACAGAAGTGAAATCCACCATTATTTTCTGAACAACCTACTATTATTTGAATTACATTTTCCGTTTAAGAAATGTTAACTTCTAAGGCAACTCTCCACCTCCTCAATATGAGATTCTAGCTGTAGTAGTCTGGTGAAGGCGTGAAACATACAGAAAACATATGCTTTTCATCTTGAACATAGTTTATGTGTCAGAAGTGGAATAGAATATGGGTAATCATCAGTATTGGCCACCACCCTCAGTGAGATAGCCGAGATTCCACAACTCAGGATTGGAATAAAGGGGTCATGGTACATATACTCCACACTGGTAGCTATGGTTATTGGACCACAGTGTTATATTTATATATACAAATAGTTGTTGTGAACATAATCTTATCACTGATTTCTACCAGCATTTGGAAGTCTCTTAACCTATTTTAATTCTTCAATAATATTAAAATCATAAATTAAAAATTGTAGCATAAATCAGACAAAGGCACTTGTAACTGTAACTTCTTGTTAAGAAAAAAACAAAAACTGATCACAGCAAACTGGTGTAAAACTAAATGACATTTTAAGTTCTGGAGAGCCAACAGCATAGACCAGTTTTTGTATCAAATTTTGGGACAGCCATACGCATAAATGAATTTATTTATCAAATGTTGCAAATGTTATGGACAAAAGTCTGCAACAAACAAGAATAACATGAAGCTCAGATTAGTGACCAACAGTGATAAAAAATGCAAGTTCTGCTATATATAAAAGGGAGAAACCAAAATAGCCTGAAATGTCTGCAGCAACTTTATCTGAAGAAATCACTCAGTGAACATGAAATGGTACAAAAACTGTAGCAAATGCAAGACACTTTTAGCAAAATGTAATTTTGTATAAATGGATTTGGAAGACAAAATATGTGCTGCTGAGGAGACAGAGAACAGAATATAATGTGTATGCATGTTCATAAAATGACAATAACTGAAAAGCAAACACTACTGATAACAAAGAAAGTTTTATTTCTTAACTATCTAACAAATACACTTGTCATAATTCTACTTACAAGAGAACAGATGTCCAACCACCACCCACACATTAGAGGGAATACACCAATTTCCAGCACAGACAGGAGAGAAACCTTGACAACAACATAACAGAGTCCCAGCAGTTGTTTGGTTTTTCTAAGCTTCACAAGAGATGCTACTCCATGAAGAAGAATAAGCACAATACCAATAACTACATAGCCACTTAAGGTCGTTAGTAAACCTTCAAACTGAGATGCAGTCACCTGTAATATTATTCAATTGTTTACATGGGTAAAATCAAAACTACAAATAAGCTTCTCTTACAGGTTCAAGAAAAGTTAACTTTACACAAAATTTAATAAGTTTTACTGATGTAGGATAATAAAATAGACCTCATTAAATGTCACACAATCTTTTTACGGAAAATAAGAACTAAGCTACCTTCAATATAAATTAACAACTGATACAATACACTTATAGAAAAAAAGTGTACTTAACTTGCATAAAATTTAATCACAAGTTCAAAGATATATAATGAATAACAAAAGCATACAACATAAAGAGCTGAAACAAGCAAAAATTAACTTATTTGTCTTTTTTTGCATCATTTCCATTTCCATAAATGAAATATTTCATTTTAGCCACATATAGTAATTATATGGATAATGTAACAGATATTTTTTTAATGACTTGTATGGTTTTAAGTGTGCACTGAGCAAGTACTTAAATGTTTTAAAGTACATTTCAATTGAACTTTCCCTTAAAAGGAATTGGAATAGTTGAACATTTTTTACACTACATAAGAAACATGTTCAACTATTCCAATATAGCAATCAGTTCTATTCAAATCCTCTATCAATAATTGCAAACGGCGAATATATCTTTTCACATGAAATGTCGAAGACACGATATAAGCAACTATGAAATAAATAAATCTGCGTTCCAGTTATAGTTTTACAAAACATTTTTAAACATTGCACGAGTTTCTCTGAAAAACAATACACAAGAAACATACATCACTCCTTGAACTGCCTTCAAGTAGTGGTGATGGTCCTTACAGAACTATGAGGCGTAGTCACATACTTTCCATCTTAAATGTATATACTTTTTATTGTTTTATATTTTTCTATATATATTGTTTTCAAGCCTACTTTCCATTATTATAAGCTCAATACAAAAACAACTGGTTTCATGTTCATTTCATAATTTTCTGCATATATAATTGTTTTTGTCAAACCGACTTTCTGTTATCATAAGTTTAATATAAAACACCACAAGTTTCTTATTTCATACTTTTGCCTATTGTGTGTTATATTATAAATTCAGTATAAAGTTCCACCATTTTAAATTTTGTTTTCTTACTTTTCTGTCTATATAGTGTTGCTAAGCCTACTTTGTTATTAATAGCTAGTTTCACATTTGTTTCATACTTTTCTATGTATAAATTTTTGTTTTCTATTAAGCCTAGCTTTAGTTATTATAGCTCAATACAGAACTGAAGAGTATTTTTTTTAGTTTAAAAATATTATTTGGATATTAATTTTAATCTTTTAATGATATAAAAACTTATACAAGATTTTACATTCTATAATGTCTAAACATTCTGAGACTAGATGTGTTATATGTTTAAACTTATCTCAAAAATACTTACATAATCCTTTAACCTAAATCCAACCAAGGTAAAATGCCCAATATGATAGGGACAAAAAGCTGTTGGGGGAAGAATAAAAAGTGATTTACTTTCTTTCTACAAAAACTCAAGTGCTAAATTTTTTCAGTTTCAACTTCATCTAAAATGCAACGTTGTATGCAAACTGCCCAGAAAGAATTCACTTCTAATATAAGACATGGCACACTGTCAGGCTGACTCTAATGTAGTTTTGCTTTCTTTAAACTGATTAATTCACATGATACAGAAGGTATCAGTTTTGTTTACCTATATACTTCCTATTTTTCCACAATAAAATGTTCAAACTATTATTTATTATTTCAAATTAAACTTTTTCCAAACAACTAGACTCAAGAAAAAGATAACACATGACGTGTATAGCAAAATATACTGCTCAAGTTCTTCACCTATGATCATAAAACATTAACACATTTGCTTCTAAAATGTAAAACAAGCCTATAATAACATTTGGTATTTTAAAATTATCTCAAATCAGGTTTTTAGTATACATACACAATTTGAATATTTAAACAATTCTATAGCCTATGTCACATTGAACTTTATCAGTTTTATTCAGAACAAACTTCTTAATACTTACCAAATACAAGGATAAACAAAGTGTTGAGAGACACCACCCAAAACACATGTTCCTGTAAGATTACACAAAGTTACAGACTTACATTGCAATTTTTGTAACTTTACAAAAACTAGATAAGACAGAAAATGTTTAGTATTCCGTAACCTAAATTTATGTAAATACAATAGTGCTGTCTGTTGTATGTCCATGTAATTATAATTACTTCACAGTTGTTATGGACTCACTGGGTCCATGGGGACACACCTACAATTTTTCAGTTTTTATAGCCATTTTTGCACTTTTTGGCATTGCCTCAACTCGTCTTGATGGATTTTCACCAAATTTAACGTAAAAGTTTGTTGGGTCCAAAGGGAAGATACATGCAATACTGTGGTTTCACATTTTATGTTCTTCAGTTTTTTTATTGCATTTCTACAATAACATATAAGGTAATTAACTTTTCATGTCCTCAGATAACCTTTCATTAATCATAAATTTACACAACTTTTGATCAGGAAACAGGTACTCCAGTTAGTACAACTTTTGTTCAGGAGACAGGTACTCCAGTTAGTACAACTTTTGTTCAGGAGACAGGTACTCCAGTTAGTACAACTTTTGATCAGGAAACAGGTACTCCAGTTAGTACAACTTTTGTTCAGGAGACAGGTACTCCAGTTAGTACAACTTTTGTTCAGGAGACAGGTACTCCAGTTAGTACAACTTTGTTCAGGAGACAGGTACCCAGTTAGTACAACTTTTGTTCAGGAGACAGGTACTCCAGTTAGTACAACTTTTGTTCAGGAGACAGGTACTCCAGTTAGTACAACTTTTGTTCAGGAGACAGGTACTCCAGTTAGTACAACTTTTGTTCAGGAGACAGGTACCAGTTAGTACAACTTTGTTCAGGAGACAGGTACTCCAGTTAGTACAACTTTTGTTCAGGAGACAGGTACCCAGTTAGTACAACTTTTGTTCAGGAGACAGATACTCCAGTTAGTACAACTTTGTTCAGGAGACAGGTACTCCAGTTAGTACAACTTTTGTTCAGGAGACAGGTACTCCAGTTAGTACAACTTTGTTCAGGAGACAGGTACCCAGTTAGTACAACTTTTGTTCAGGAGACAGGTACTCCAGTTAGTACAACTTTTGTTCAGGAGACAGGTACTCCAGTTAGTACAACTTTTGTTCAGGAGACAGGTACTCCAGTTAGTACAACTTTTGTTCAGGAGACAGGTACTCCAGTTAGTACAACTTTTGTTCAGGAGACAGGTAGTCCAGTTAGTGTTAAATAAATTCCATGTTTTTATTTAGTGCCTGTTTTTCTATGTCTTGAGTATAAATATTAAACAGTTACAAATTATCATTTTCTATTTGGTAATCAAGATAATGGAAACCATTTTAATAAAATACAAGTGTTTTACTTCTTAGTAATACACACGTTATAATCTTTAGTACAGCACATGGGAATAACTTCCTTAAGATACTGGAGCAAAAATAATATTGTGATATACCATTTTGAAAATCTAGTATCCATAACTATTATAATGAGATTCAAATAAATCTTATAAATGTAGTTAAAAGAAATTTAAACAAACTCAGCAAAATGTTTGCAAAAGTTCGTGGTTTTTATGTTAACAAATACAATTCTTGTTGATAAAATTAGAAGTTAGAAGAAAATTCTTACCAAAAACACCAGGGAACCATCAAGCCCAAGAAGCTAAATGCAAGAAAAGATTACTATCATTATAAAAGTTTTATTGTTATATTTAACATACATTTTTACAGGTGATTTTCTTCTCTATTGTTATTTTCTGCTCACTTAGATAATTTGAATATATTAAAATCACTACATTAGAAACTACTACACCTTTATTCAGTTTAGGTTTACTTTTCTCAATTAAAGTGGATTCTTTAATCTTTTTCAATTTATACATTCAATTAAATGTTATCTGTTTTTGGTATCTCATGTTCTTTATAATAATTTTCAGTACTAACATTATTAGTATTGATATACTGGATGTTACATACACGTTCAAATATATCATGTATTGGTTGGCATATTTTTCTAATACACATATTAGAACATCTGCTAAAGATTACTTCATAAACAGCATTCTTATATCATCATCAACCTTGTAGACCATATTTAGTGATTACACACTTATTTTTTGCTTGTTTAGAATTGAAATCAGATGCCAGTTTTGGTATAGCTTTAATATGTAAGTCTGACTAGGTTGAACTTATTAAGAACATAGGCCTGTAAATGTAAACTGCATTGATTTGGATTTAATAATGGATTTACCATAATTCAGCTATGAAGATTTCAAAAATAATATTCATTTTGCTCTGTCACATATGGACTTTTTTTTTACAAATAAGAAAGAAAAAAACTCTTACTTAGACAAAATTATTATTTTTACTACTATGAACATTTTTTATTATTTTGTTTAAGAAAATTGCAAACAAACTGAAGAAAAGGAGAAGAAAGTTGATATCATATGAATATACATCCTCATTTTTTTTGTTAAATCTATGTCCAAAAACTGCTGTGGTCTTTATGTCTTGCATCTGGAGCATCTCATTTCAATGAACAGCAGTAATCAGCCATCTTGCTGGTGTTCCACCTTCCTTGATATCTCCTCTCCTTTTCCTTGATGTCTTGACAAAACCTTTCCCCTTGTTCTTTCCTGATGGCACCAATATTTTCAGGAAAATAGTCAATATGTGAGTGTAAGAAATGAACTTTCAAGCTCATATTATCATCCATATCTTTGAATTAACATGTTATTCACAATATTTTCATAATTTGAGTCCTTGTTGTTTCCTTAAAATTTGTCAATATTATCTTTGAAGGAAATCAATGCTTCATTTTTACTGTTCTTCACTGTCTTTTCAAACTGTTCATCCAAAGTCAAGTTCCTAATCCAAGGCCTAACAAAAACCCTTTCTTTACATTTAACATCTGAAACAGCTGGAAACTGTTCACATAGATACTTTGAAACAGTTGCCATTTTTTCTAGCTTCACCAAGCCCAGTTTTATGTAAGCGGAGAAAACAGGACTTTCTGTATCAGGTTGATTCTGCATGGCCATTGCTTTTTATCTAGTGCTGATTTCATGCTCTGCTGTCCCATTCACACAAAAAACATTAAAACTTTGTGTAACTAGAATGATGACCCAACATCATTCAAAGGACTTTTAAATGTTCACAAAGTAGTTAACCATGTTCTTTGTATTTAACTTTATTAACAAGTACAATATTTTCATAGATTTCATTCAATTAAACAGAATTAGAAATATGAAAAGATGCATATATGTTATGCCACTGTGAAAGAGAATACCTTTTACACATCTTTTGGAGGAATTAATGAACAATTACCACTCACTTGGTTCACAGACTGCAGCTACTAGTAATCCACTGTAATAAACCAGTGAACCTACTTGTAAAGTGTATTGTATAAACTCCTTCTCACAATCTATATTCCAATAAAATGATGTTCTTGGAGAAAGCAAGTTCTTAGCCCAAAGTCTGGACCCCAAAATCATTGAAGAATCCTTTGGAAGGACCACATCTCTTACTAAATCATTAGGTTCATCCTATGTGAAATGTTGTGGTTCAACAGACATTTCAGGTTGAAAACAATCCCCATCTTTATTTGTATGTACATCAGATTCAGATGAAACTATCAAGAGACTCAGGTGGAGTAGGTATAGGTACATCAGGTACATGAGCAACAGGACTTATACAGCAGACTGAAGGCTTAGATAAGCAATTTCATTTTTATTTCAAGTGCTGTGGCATTCCATGTTATGAAAACAAAAATAGCAGTCATCTCTGTTATTTCCAGACTCATGTCAGACCAATGGAATTCCAAAAGGCAAAGACTTTTTCTTACCTTTAAGTCTATTGTCTCAACTCTTCAACACAAATAGTGTAAACTTTATGCAGAGCCCATGATTTGTCTTGGTCTCCATGTTTTATTCCAAAATACATGTAACATGCTTTTTTGACAAATTCTATAATGTTTTGCCTTTGTTTTTTTACAACAAACTTGCTACAAACATACCAGGATATGTTTAGGTCATTAACACAAGTTGCTGATGCCACAGAGAAGAATAAATAACATTAAAAAGAGAAAAATAATGTCAAAGTGTACACACAAACAAATACTTTCCAGAAATATGGCCATTTAAGAGTTTACATACTAGTGGTGCATTTCTCATGGGTTCTAGAATGATTGATAACACTCTCACGTCACAATTGGTCTAGATAATCTATAGCCAGTGTTTGTCAACATTTTAAGCATAATAGAATGTGACCAAATTTCAAAGAAAATGATTAATTTGTTTAAAAGTACATACAACATTTTGTGAAAAATCTGTAAGTGGTAGAGAAAAATGGTTATTTTCTAATTCAGTGCACAGGGATTTTTGTAGAACATGTTAAATTTGAATACAATAAAACCAATTCAAACCTGTGGAATTAAAATCAGATGTTAGTCATGGCACTTTTACAAGTCTAATGTTCTAATTATTCTCTTTTACGTGGGACTCATTGTGACTTGTTTTCTGATGTCATGGGATAAGTTAACTAAGTTGCATATTTGTTCTGTAAATATCTACTTATCCTTACTTCACTTAAGGGTTAAACATAAGTTATTCATACTCATATTCATTCACTACTTACATGAAATTTGTACATACAGTTCTGTGCAAAGGTGTCAGGACAAAACTAATATTTTGTCATTTGATGGGTTAAATTCCTCCATGCCATTACAGAATATAAATTTCAACATTATGGTAATATTTCACTGATCCATGTTGACAAATAAATAAGCCAGGGTAAGAATACTTGTCATAATTTTAGAAATCCAACACACTTGTAACAAAGGCATATCATAAGAGTTCTGCTTGAATGAATATACTAGTCAAATTTTTTGTCTGAAATAACTGTCATATAGTGTCTTAACTATACAAAGAGAAGCTAGCATGTGATATCAGTATATGCTAGAATAAATCAGTTCAATAGCACTCCACAAACAAACCTTGCTAAAACCAGTGTTTAACACTACATATAAAGTTTTGTCATGTCACGGCCCAAACAGCATAAACAAATGTCAGTAGAGCAGAGAGTTTACATAAAAGCTTTAAGTGATGCTGGTTGGACTCTGACAAAGTGCTGCAAATTTGAAATGCTTCCCAACACTGTGAAGTACATCCTATATTGTGAGACAAAGATAAATTTTAATACAAGAAAGCAAGAGGCAAAACACGTACTCTCAATGACACTGTTGTCAAGTATCTTTACTTATGCAGCCTTTGGAACAGAAGGAAGACTGCCACTGATCTCAAGCATGAGATAAACGACCATGTAACAAATAACAGAAAAGCGTGAAGATTAGCAGTATGAAGAATCAATAAGAATGGAAAATTTGGTTGTGTATCAGTTAAAAAAACCTTTAATTACAATAACCGAATATTGTCAAGAGACTGAAATTTGTTAAAAAGTACCTAACTTGGACTCTTGATGATTGGAAAAGGGTGTTATGGACAGATGAGTCCAAGCTTGAAATATTTAGTTCAAAGCACAGGTTGTACGACCAGCAGAAGAAAGGTAAAAGATACTTCAATGCATAGCACCTACCATGAAGCAGTGTGATAGTTTGGGGTTGTTTTTATGCTGAGGCAATGCAAGATATATGCAAAATAAATGAAATAATGGACCAGAGCAAGTATCATCAGGGTATATACACCCAGTTATTTGCATATTAAAGGTAAAGGATTCTACTACCAAAAAGATTATGATTCCAAACATTCATCCAACTTGTGCAGAAATTTCAAAGCTAAGAAAGAAAGTAGTGGAGTCATTCAAATGATACAATGGCCCCCGCAGAGCCCTGATCTCAAACCAATTATGCATATCTGGGATTTGATAGATCAAAAACTTGACAAGTCAAAAGTTACTTCCAAAGAAACTTTATGGGAGTGTATGTATTTAAGCATAAGAAGGGCACATAAAATATTAACTCTTTGCTAAATTCAATCATTTCCACTGAGCTTCTGTTGCACTAAACATGAAAATTATTAAAGTGTTGATGTTTCACGTGTGATTTATCTTCCATTGTTCTTTGAAAATATCCTATAATCTACGTTTTGACTTCGTCTTAAAACTTTTGCACAGTACTGTGTTTTTAATAAAATTAAAACAATAAATAATTAAATTTCCACTACTTGACAACACAATAGACATCAATGCAAACAATAACCCAATAACAACTGTTGATTAAACTATTATTTTTTCATACTTCCATTTCTACCTCCCTACATTCAGGAACACCATATATTTTAGTAATTTAATATGCAAGTAGATATATTTTCTTTGCCTAAGAAGTAACATCTAATACAGTCCTTATGTGTTTTTCATAGATGATTTAGGCAGAGTCTTCATGATCAACAAACAAAGGTGACATGGGTAGCAACTGCCTAGCACAATAAACACTTGTGGGTATGGCTAAGAGGACTAAAAATAGTACAGATGGGAAAGAACGATGTCTTGAGAGGCTTTCACCAAAACGTCATGTTGAACTAGGCTGTTATTGCCCATTTCACTTACATTTGTTCAACATCTCATACAGTTTAACATATCCACATATAACCTGAGTGAAACATGACAAAGAAATACTCACACGTTCCCAAGTCAGCTCTTCGGCAGCCCTGTCCCACTCAATCGGATTCCAGTTGTTATCATCTGTAAATTTGATAAATATTTAGTTTCAAGAGGGAAAATTAAGTATATTTCAATGCAAAAAAATAACATAATTGTTACAAGTTCAAAACTATAACAAAGTTTTTCAACAGATACACAATTAATTTAAAACATTTTATTTAACCTAATTCATGAAGAAAGTCAAACCACAGATATACAAATAGCAATCGTAGGCCTTCTTCTCTAAAGTAAAGTAATGAAGCATTCAACCACTTGCTTATCGGAATGTAGTATAACAATATATTATTAATATAGTCTTGGTTTACTTTGTATAGTGTGTCACTGTGTTACATTTTATAGGGAAAACTTATAAACTAGCTCAGAAGCATATTAATTAGGTATTTTCTAACAAACATTAACAACATATGTTGCACTAGCTTTAAAGGATATCAGCATTGTTATAATTTATAAAATAGGTTAACAACACACTACCCTAGAACATATTTTATCATGTAAAAAATATGTTAACACAGGACACAACTCTAAAGGCATATTAACTTTGCTATAGTTTAATTAATATATTAAATAACATTACCTCAACAGAATGCTTATCTATATAGATCCAGAAATGTTAAAATAATAAATTCTAACATGAAAATTTTTTTATTACAAATCATTTAACTTTGACAAAGAATTACAGCTTCTTAAATCATGCCAAAGTTTAAGATTTAACATCTTAAAGTCACAGAAACATTTGTATCAGAATTCATGTTTTCAGTCAACCCAAAGTAAATTTGATATATTAAAACAGCACACGGTCACTGTTTTCTTGTTTGTTTTCTTTTCAAACACACCTTGAGCGCCATTATTTCCATCATTTACTTCAAGATCTGGACCATCTGCCTCATCAGCATCTACTTCAGCAGCGCCCTCTACAGGTGGAAGTTGTTGATCATTAACGTTATTGTTCGCTGGGACAAGTACAAGATCACCATCTGCTACAGCTAGTGGCTGTGGCTACAAAGAAAAAGTTTCACACAATAGAACACTCTACTGTATATACTATACAACAAAAGTATAATTTTTAAAGATCTGCTAAAGACTTATAAAGCAAAACATTATCATCATCTTGAATATATAACACATTAACAAAATGTTAACAATACAGATTTAGCAAGTATATTAACCTAAATGTACATGTATTCTGTTGGTAGTACACAAACCAGTACATCAAATTTCAAAATGATCCGCAAATGCAAAACCTCTTTACTACAAACTCTCACAAAGGTAAGCAGAACAAAATATCTTATTCCACAAAAAAAGATAATGAACTGTTGGAAATAACCATCTCCAATTATAGCATTTCACCTCATCATAGTATCTTACCATTAACGGTGGATCTTGTTCTTGTTCTAACCATTCGGGTCCTCCACCATGAAGTATCTGTTCTCTTAGCCATACCAAGCTAATAAAGGCACACAGTGTGCATGTCACTACACAGCAGCCATAGAAGCTGTCTGCAATCAGGTTCTCACTGAAATATGTGAACACATAATTACAAAGGAAAATGTTCATTTGGCTCTCACTGTATCAAACTAGATCTTTAGAATAAAAAGCATTATTTAGAAGGATTAGACTGATAATAAGAAAATATGTTCCTGACATTACAAAAACTATTATCAAATTATAACACTGAAAAGGATCTAACTGAGTCATTATGGATCATTTCACAAGGAAAACTCAATAAAACCTCTCAGACGGTGGTGCGTTCAGATAAACCAGTCTTGGGAGAATTAAAAAATAGTGTTTTAGTCAATATAAAAATGTGTAATCTCATCCATTACTAAGAGAAACAAACGCTGCAGACAGTAATGGATATATTTTGTCTAAATGATATGTTATGTCACTGCTTTTTTCAAAACTGCAGTGAGTGTGGAAATACTGATTACATGTGTTGTCCATGATGACTGGTGCAGCAAAGACTGTTCAGCCTATCAGTAAGGATTAAACACCATGGAAGTATATTGCTTGCAAATGCTGTGAAAAATAGGGTAGTAAACACCAGACAGCACTGACTTAGCATCGTTTATTATGCTAAATGCTAATTTATCTTTACTGATGAATTTTTCGTGGTACTTTTGAATATTTTTACGTTTTGATTACTATTATACAAGTATATATGCATAAGTGCAAGAAACCAAAGTCACCAGATAAGACACACCAGTGATTAGAAGCCATAGCATGCCCTTCAATTGGATACAGCACAAAGTGGCATCAGACAGTGCTTTACAACTCCCATCCCCTATTGTATGACTTGTAATTGTTACTGTCACTACATGTGGTTGCACAACAATTTAGTATATTTATTTGAACTACATAATAATTATTTGTACTATGACTGTTATGACAGCAGGGATTCTCACTAATAAATACAGACAAGAACAATTCTAGAATCTAGCAGAAAGCATCAGTAGTGCAAGTAGTGTCATGCCTGCATAATACTGAGATATAGTCCATTCATGAAAATGCTATCTGATCATTCCATTCAAAGCAAAATTAATATCCATTTACGTCACTGGGTAGAGCAATATTCAATCAGAATATATACTTCTCTCACATCTAGTACTTATTGTTATTTAACTAACAGGAGACCCTAAAATAAAAGTGGTAAAGGAAAAGAAAGGAACAGGAGAAAGGGGAATGGTTAATTTTTAAATTGTTCAAAGAAATGTCAACATTTATGAAAATAATAGAATTATAGGTTTACACAAAACATAACAAGGTTATCTTCTGTCAGCCTTGACCATTTGTCAATGTTACATTTTTAAACCCTTCTGGTACATTTACTGAGTTGTATTCAAAATTTAACTTAACCACTTTAATATGAATGTATTTTATTGAAATTACTATCATCAAACACATCATAACTTTAGGATTTATATTACCTAAGTTTTATTCTATTTTAGACAGAATGATCTAAAACAGCAATTAAACCTTTAGATTTCACTGTCGCATGATCTGCTTGCATTTACAAGTCTAAACTTTGCGAGCTATTACATACAATACTTTGAGAATAAAGACTGTCAGCATACAAGGTCAAATTGAAGTTCCATCAGTCCTTAATTACTATCTAGAAAATTTCCAAGAAATACTCAAAAGTGGTTTTACATTCTAATATGTCTAAACTTAAGGTCAGCAATGCCCACCTGCATAGTTAAAGCTGGGTTGCTAGGTTGGTTGATTTAGTGTTTTATGACACAAAGCATATAAGCTATCTGTGCCAAACATCCAGTAAAAAGTTAAAATTAAAGTAAATTTAGTAAAATTCATAAAAGGAAATTAAGGTAAAACAAAAAGTGTAAAAAAACAACATAAATAGCATAAAACCAATGTTTACATCTAGTCTATAACGTTAAGAGAAACTACAGTAATACAAGTTATAAAGAACTTTCTGAAGCATAACTGTAATTATCATAACTCGCCAGGAAGACTAACAGGTAAGTACAAGAACCACCATCAGTCACCTGAAGTTGACCTTTCCAGTTCTGGTTCCGAGTTATTTGATGTTATGGCCATTTTCAAAAAATTGAAGTAATATAAGTTTTAAAAGACTTGTAGCAACATTTTAATAATAACTTGTCAGGATGACTAATGGGTAGTTCAAACAGTAGCTTCATTCACCTGAAGTTGGCTTTCCAGTCCTGGTTTTGAATATTTTGACATTACGGTCATTTTCTAATTTCAAATCAAACACAATGGACTGATTCTTAAAATGTCTAATGTATAAATTAAAAAACTTAAATGGCATTAAAAAGATTAATGGCCTTTAAAAAACTAAAAACATTTCCAAGGTGAACAGAGTCACTATCATCACTAACACTGTCTAATGTAATGGACTACCCTTGGTACAGAACACATTTAAAACAGTGCTGTCGTTGAGAGTCATAACAAAGGCAAGAAAGTAAAATGTGGCTTATTGTGACCTGAGTGTTACACAGACTACACATTGGTGCATCAGTTCCAGATAAAAGAAAACAATGAGTTAAAAAACTGTGACCAATGCGTACTCTAGTTAGAACAACTTCCTCTTTTCTATCCTTATGGAAGCAAGATGTCCAAAGTCCAATATAGAGTTTTATTTGGAAAAGTATTTTTCACTTTGCTCACTCCAATTCAACTGCCAGCTGGCACGTAGCCGAGCCTCGAATACAGGACTATAGTCCATGTATGGAACAGACACAGAGGTGATAATGCGAAAGCATATAGATTAAGCTGCGGTGTTGGTGAGCTTGTTCCCCGCAAATACCAACATGGCCCAGATTCCAGAAAAACTGAATAGAAGTAGATGTTAAAACGAAATGGGCCAGTCGATTTTGAATATTTGCGAGAATAGGATGTGAACTAACATGAAGCGATTCCAGGGCCAACAGAGAGCTAAGCGAGTCAGTATAAATAGCGCAGTTTGAGTACTGCTTAGCTTCTCTGTGATCCAGGGCAAGAGAAATGGAATACAGTTCAGCAAAGAACACAAAAGCTGTAGAGGGGGATTCTGCATACAACCACTGAACCACAACAAACCATGAGCCCACACAATCACCTCATTTTGAACCATCTGTACAAACAGGAATGGAAGGACAGTTTGAGAGATGTTCAGCAAATAACAGATAGTATTTCCAATCAGTAGCGTCTGCTTTTCTCAAATGACATAAAGTCACATTTGGGGACTGTAAAAAGCCATGGTGGGATAGGCTGACCAGTGGATACAGCAATGTTATCCAAGGACAGACCTAATTCATCCAAATGTGCCTGGACATGAAGACCAAAAGAAGCAATGGCAAATCGTCTGTTCTGAAAAAAGTATGGCCCACCAAGAAAGGAAAATACAACCTCAGGTGGGATGTTCTGGTAAGGAATGAAGTTTTGAAGCGTATAGTAAAGACAGTTGCAAACGGCAGAGGTCCCAAGAATGTTCATGAGACTCGATGTATAAGCTCTGAACTGGGGAAGTGCGGAAAGCCCCAGTGCAAATCTGAAGTTTTTAATGATGAAGGGGTCCAGCATCTTTAAGGCCAAAGTCCTGGCAGAGCCATTAAATAGTGATCCATAGTCGAGTTTCGAATGAATAGGAGCACGATATGTCTTTAGCATAGAACATTGATCTACTCCTTAAGTGGTGGAAGAGAGGACATGGAGGATGTTCAGTGCTCTTGTACATTTGACCCATAGCTGTTTGATGTGTGGTATAAAGGTCAGCTTACAGTCAAATATAAGCCCCAAGAACTTGGTCTCAGGAACCACAGGCAGCACAACTTTGCCAATATGGAGTTGAGGATCAGGGTGAATACCCCGTTAGTGGCAAAAGTGCATGCAAACAGAGAGAGAGAGAAGTTAAAGCCGTTTGCCGTGGTCCACTTCAGTAAATGATTGAGGGAAGTCTGTAGCTGCCGCTCAATATACCTCATGTTCGATGACTGACAGGAGATGTGAAAGTCATCAACATAAAGCCCATTTGCAACAGTAAGAGGGAGTTGTTAAGTGATGGCATTAATCTTTATACTGAAAATCGTGACACTCAAAACACAGCCCTGACTTCAAGTTCCTGTAGAAAAGAACTGGAAAGTGTTGAACCCACATGAACTTGGAATCTCCTGTCCTTTATAAAAAATTTAATAAAAAATGGGCAAATGACCATGTAACCCATGTACATGGAGATCTTGCAAAATGCCATACCTCCATGTTGTATCATAAGATTTCTTAATGTCAAATATTGATACAAGATGTTGTCATTTGAGAAAGGCTCCTGTGATTGGAGTTTTAAGTCGAATCAGGTGGTCTATGGTGGAGCGCTGTCATTGGAACCCACACTAAGTGGGCGAGAGGAGGTTAGTTGATTTGAGGAACCAAACAAGATGAGCATTAACCATCCCCTCTAAGGTCTTACAGAGACAGCTCGTCAAAGCAACTGGACGATAGTTTGAAGGAATCTTGGAATCCTTCCCAGGCTCAGAGAAGGGTAGGACAATAGCCTGGAGCTAAGCTTCAGGAAAAACATTCTCCTGCCAGATCCAATTAAAAACAATAAGAAGAATAGCAAGAGAAGCAGAACATAGATGGCACAGCATTTCATAGTGTACATCATCAGGTCCAACTGATGTACTGCCAGTTTGAGTTCCACCAGTATAAAGGGATGATTATAGTCATAGAGACAATCAGCTTGAGAGGAAAGAGGTGATAACTCTGCCCGAGTGTTAATGGCTAAGAAGGTGGAGAAAGAAGCAGAAGTGCTAGATACCTGGCAAAAGCTTTCACCTGGAGTATCGGTGCTGCTCCAGGTATCAGCTACACCATGGCCATCATAGAGCAAGATTGAGAGAGGGACAGAATTATACTGCCCACTGACCTTTCGAATCTACTGGTGGTAGAAGATACGCTGGTTGTGAACCTAATCCAAGATTCTTTCTGGCTTTGACATCTTACCCACTGAGCATAAGCATGGGTCTGCTGGAAAGCAATGTGGTGCAAGAGTGTGAGGTACCCATAAAAAGTGTCCCAGCCCCGGTTTTGAGCCTTCCTGACATAGCATGCAGGATTCCACCATGGACAAGGATATCATGGAAAATGTGTTGAGGTTTCAGAAATACACTGAGCAACTGCTTGTATAATACACAGTCAGTCACTGCTGCCACACAGTCGTCTATTGATGGCTTACAGATGATGGCAGGATCAAGTTCTGCGAGAGCGAAAAAGTACCAGTTTTCTTGATCTAGCTTCTACCTGGGCATGTGGGTCAGGTGGGGTCAACCACAGCCAGTCACTCTCAAAATTATAGAAAAATGATCACTGCCTAGTGGATTATTGTTAACCCTCCATGAAAAATGAAAAAATAGTGATAGGGAGCAAACTGAGAGATCCAAAGCAGTAAAGGACTGACTTGGTGCATGAAAATAAGTAGAAGAACCAGTATTGAAAAGAGAAAGGTTGTGATCAGAGAGCATATGCTCTACAGAGGAACTTCTCCTATCAGTATCAGCACTTCCCCAGAGGGGATGATGCCCATTAAAGTCTCCCCAGGAATAAAAAGGGAGATGGTAGCTGTTCAATGACAGCATCAAGGCCTGACTGATCATAGGTCTCTCTTGGCAACAGGTAGAGAGAACAGTGATGTTATAACCCAACCCAAGGATACATGGATGGTTACAGCCTCCAATGGTGTATTGAGTGTCAAAGACAGGTTGGGCACATGCTGATCAACTAACATTGCCACTCTTCCATGCATTCATCCATCATGCAGTATGTTATTTCAAAGAAAACTGCAGAAAGGTGACTGTATTGGCAGGTTTCAGAAATGTTTCCTGTAAGGAAAGATATGCAGAATGGTAAGAAGCAATCAGTGTTTTGATGCAACACAGATTAGAACGTAAACCTCGACAATTCCATCATAACAAGGTGGCCATTTTTTATTTATGTGTAGGCGAACTGGGTAGAGAACCCTTCTGTTTACATCTTTTTTCTTTACTGTCTTTATTCGAGGAGGGCCTATTGACCTCCATGGATCCTGCCCTGGGTTGATTGGGCAGATCTTTGCTGTTGGAAGAGGATTCTAGCAACTGAGGACGTGAACGAATGACCATTTTGCATCTTGATGTGGGAGACGTTGTACCTGAGAAAATACCAAAGAAAGTGAATCTTGGGATTTGCTGGAATGTATGTGATGGACAGAGATGGGTGTTGAAGTTGAATCATCAACTTTTTAAACCACGAGGGTCAAGACTTTTCAGACTTGAGAGGGACTGCAATTTACATAATGAGGGTCTATTTTACACTCACAGGCATTGTGGTCCTTGCCACTGCAATGAGCACATGTCAAGGAACCATGACATGACATCTTCGAGTGACCGAACTGCTGACAATGGAAACATCGGAGAGGGTTTGGAATGTATGGCTGTACCCAGCAGTTAAGATAACCTGCCTTGATGGTGGTAAGTGGACACTATGATATAAATGTTAAAATAAGGACACTGGTCAGCATCATAATTTCATCTTTGCAAGTAGAGGTACGCCTCACTGCAGAAATCAGTGAGAATCTCTGACTCGGGGATATTCTTCAATTCCCTATCAACAATAACTCCTCATGATGAATTCAAAGTAGCATGAGGTGTACCCTTTATAGGTACATCCCCAATCACCTTTGAATGCTAGAGGAGTTCACTTTTCTCGTAATCAAGAGTTCACTGTCTTGAGATGTGGATGTTTCCACCAACATGTCATCAGATTGAAGCTTATTTACTGACTTAAGAGACCCAGCAAGTCCCTCTCATCAATTCTGAATGAAAAAGCGAGACATTTGCCCTAAAGGTTTGTCTGAAAGAGAATGCAGTATAAGAAAATGAGGTACAGGTGTTACAGATGTTAAAGATTGCTGCTCAGAATCTTCAAGACGTGGTTATTTACCAATGGAATGTTTTTTCACTATTTTATTTAATTTTTTTTGGAAAAAAAAATGAATATTTTGGTGTCCACTGATCTCACCCACCATGGATCCCTATGAGGGGATGCATGACAATGCCAAACAAGGATACTGCAGCAACACCAGGATTTCATGATCACTATACCCAAACATCAGCATCAGTCAATGTCCACAACACCTGTTGAGAACATCCAACACTGGTACTTGGTTGACCCTAGCCAAAGTGGACCAGCCGACTGATCCAAGAAGAGCCACCCCAAGGCTGCCCGTCTACTACAGGAATTCAAGGCCAAAGTGGTGTGTTAGGGTTGGACCTCTCAACCACCAGGATCCACTCCTCTCCTTCACGGATTACCACGCACAGCAAACACGTGGGTGGATGTTTAGATCCCAGAGGAGGTAAAATGAAAGAACAGAACCTTCCTTGAGAGGTCCCCTCATCATGTACAGGGATCCACACATAGGGGATGTTGCTAGATGATAGTGTGAAGTTGAATGACAGTAAAAGGGGATTTTCCACTATTCAATCATAGCCTAAAGAAAGTTCTATCAGGGAATGTATTTGTAGCATGAGATAGAAAGAAAGCTTAGACTATTATCCTCTTGAAGTATATGTAAAATTTGGCAAGTGTTTCTAACCTTATATGTATTAGTTTGTTAAACAGTTAGATTGTATTTAGGTTTTACTTCATATTTTAATTAGCTATGCATAATTTGTGTTTATAAATGCATACTTGAAAATTTTATGATTGCATACATATAACTCAATGTAATTTGACTTGTGGAAATATCTCAGCAAAATGGCTTCATGTGCAAGAATTAGCAAAAATTTGTGGATGATCTTTGCCCTTTAATAATTATTACAAACATAGGATCATGTTAACAGGGACAGGCTGGTATACCTGAATCCAGAAAAAAAGACAAAACTACAAAGGAAAATTAAATATAAACTATCAATGAAAAGACAAAGATGTGAAATTACACACAGGACAAAAACAAACATTACAAAGTAATAATAAGAAATAAGAAATATTTCAATTTCTTAAATATAATAATTTCATTGCACTGTACATTGATGACAATATCTAATGATATAACAGAGAAAACTGAAAATAAAATGTAAACATTCACTGTAGAAAACATTTGATATTCATTTAGGAGGTTCTATAGATGATGCAAATGAAATTTTAAAACTGTAAGATTACAAATAACATTTTTACATTCAATATTAAAATCACATTACTTGTTAAACATTCTGATTTTGAATGCATATAACTACATTAAATAACAATTGTTTTATTTTAAAGAGTAGAAAAATATCAAAATTAAAGTTTTATTTTTCTAAAACTACATTACCTTAGAAACGTGCAAGACAAATTTAAAACTATTTCATCAACTGGTTTAATTTTTATAAATAACTTTCATGAGAGTTGTATACCTACTTCCATCATAAGTAGGTTGTAGGCATTCAGTTAATAGTTTTCATTCCCTTGTTTATGATTTCAGAAAATGCTGAACTCGCCCAAGACATCCAAAAAACTCAAATAGACATTTCACATTTTAGTAGAAATGTGGGTAATAATTAGAGCAAAGAAATACAAATGAATCAAACTAAAGAAAAAACAGGTGTTACACTAAGATCCAAGAGAAAATACACTTAAGATATGGTAATGAAATATTAAAGATATTAAAAATACATATTAATATAGATACATTAAATGTATCTTAACCCTTTCTGCTTTGATATCTTTTACTGTACATGACACAAGATTTTAGCATCTTAAATACAAAATTTTATTAAACTTTTTTTTGTTTATATTATAGTATAGGCTCTTACCTAATTAATCCATATTTTAATAGTATACAAGTTTTAAGTTTGTAATGACAAGAAACTCACTTGAAATAAAAATGTATCTCAGAACAGCTGGTGTGGGTATTAACACTTTTACTAAAATAAAGCAGAGAATGTTTCAACCTTCTCAGGCCATCTTCAGGTTAACAAAAACAGAGTGTGCAACTGACCCTCGATGGACATGTCTTATGGACGAGAGTGTAAATGGATATAGGGTTGTAAAGAGTATCGCAGTTAGATGTTATCACTTAGTACGGGTATAAAGGTGTTCACTTAGTACAGGTATAAAGGTGTTATCACTCAGTACAGGTATAAAGGTGTTCACTTAGTACAGGTATAAAGGTGTTCACTTAGTACAGGTATAAAGATGTTATCACTTAGTACAGGTATAAAGGTGTTATCACTTAGTACGGGTATAAAGGTGTTATCACTTAGTACAAGTATAAAGGTGTTATCACTTAGTACAGGTATAAAGATGTTATCACTTAGTACGGGTATAAAGGTGTTATCACTTAGTACAGGTATAAAGGTGTTATCACTTAGTACAGGTATAAAGATGTTATCACTTAGTACGGGTATAAAGGTGTTATCACTTAGTACAGGTATAAAGGTGTTCACTTAGTACAAATATAAAGGTGTTATCACTTAGTACGGGTATAAAGGTGTTATCACTTAGTACAGGTATAAAGATGTTATCACTTAGTACGGGTATAAAGGTGTTATCACTTAGTACGGGTATAAAGGTGTTATCACTTAGTACGGGTATAAAGGTGTTATCACTTAGTACAGGTATAAAGGTGTTATCACTTAGTACAGGTATAAAGGTGTTCACTTAGTACAGGTATAAAGGTGTTATCACTTAGTACAGGTATAAAGGTGTTATCACTTAGTACAGGTATAAAGATGTTATCACTTAGTACAGGTATAAAGGTGTTCACTTAGTACAGGTATAAAGGTGTTATCACTTAGTACGGGTATAAAGGTGTTATCACTTAGTACAGGTATAAAGGTGTTCACTTAGTACAGGTATAAAGATGTTATCACTTAGTACAGGTATAAAGGTGTTCACTTAGTACAGGTATAAAGATGTTCACTTAGTACAGGTATAAAGATGTTATCACTTAGTACAGGTATAAAGATGTTATCACTTAGTACAGGTATAAAGATGTTATCACTTAGTACAGGTATAAAGGTGTTATCACTTAGTACAGGTATAAAGATGTTATCACTTAGTACAGGTATAAAGATGTTATCACTTAGTACAGGTATAAAGATGTTATCACTTAGTACAGGTATAAAGGTGTTATCACTTAGTACAGGTATAAAGGTGTTCACTTAGTACAGGTATAAAGGTGTTCACTTAGTACGGGTATAAAGGTGTTCACTTAGTACGGGTATAAAGGTGTTCACTTGAGCAACGGGCATAAAGGTGTTCACTTAGTACAGGTATAAAGGTGTTATCACTTAGTACAGGTATAAAGGTGTTATCACTTAGTACAGGTATAAAGATGTTATCACTTAGTACGGGTATAAAGGTGTTCACTTAGTACGGGTATAAAGGTGTTCACTTAGTACGGGCATAAAGGTGTTCACTTAGTATGCGGGTATAAAGGTGTTCACTTAATAACGGTATAAAGGTGTTCATTTAATAACGGTATAAAGGTGTTCACTTAGTAACGGTATAAAGGTGTTCACTTAGCAACGGTATAAAGGTGTTCACTTAGTACAGGTATAAAGATGTTATCACTTAGTACAGGTATAAAGGTGTTCACTTAGTACAGGTATAAAGGTATTCACTTAGTACAGGTATAAAGATGTTATCACTTAGTACAGGTATAAAGGTGTTCACTTAGTACAGGTATAAAGATGTTCACTTAGTACAGGTATAAAGGTGTTCACTTAGTACAGGTATAAAGATGTTATCACTTAGTACAGGTATAAAGGTGTTCACTTAGTACAGGTATAAAGATGTTCACTTAGTACAGGTATAAAGGTGTTCACTTAGTACAGGTATAAAGATGTTATCACTTAGTACAGGTATAAAGATGTTATCACTTAGTACAGGTATAAAGGTGTTATCACTTAGTACAGGTATAAAGGTGTTATCACTTAGTACAGGTATAAAGGTGTTATCACTTAGTACAGGTATAAAGGTGTTCACTTAGTACAGGTATAAAGGTGTTCACTTAGTACAGGTATAAAGATGTTATCACTTAGTACAGGTATAAAGGTGTTCACTTAGTACAGGTATAAAGGTGTTCACTTAGTACAGGTATAAAGGTGTTCACTTAGTACAGGTATAAAGGTGTTCACTTAGTACAGGTATAAAGGTGTTCACTTAGTACAGGTATAAAGGTGTTCACTTAGTACAGGTATAAAGGTGTTCACTTAGTACAGGTATAAAGATGTTATCACTTAGTACAGGTATAAAGATGTTATCACTTAGTACAGGTATAAAGGTGTTCCCTTAGTACAGGTATAAAGGTGTTCCCTTAGTACAGGTATAAAGGTGTTCACTTAGTACAGGTATAAAGGTGTTCACTTAGTACAGGTATAAAGATGTTATCACTTAGTACAGGTATAAAGGTGTTCACTTAGTACAGGTATAAAGGTGTTCACTTAGTACAGGTATAAAGGTGTTCACTTAGTACAGGTATAAAGGTGTTCACTTAGTACAGGTATAAAGATGTTATCACTTAGTACAGGTATAAAGATGTTCACTTAGTACAGGTATAAAGGTATTCACTTAGTACAGGTATAAAGATGTTATCACTTAGTACAGGTATAAAGGTGTTCACTTAGTACAGGTATAAAGATGTTATCACTTAGTACAGGTATAAAGATGTTATCACTTAGTACAGGTATAAAGATGTTATCACTTAGTACAGGTATAAAGATGTTATCACTTAGTACAGGTATAAAGGTGTTCACTTAGTACAGGTATAAAGGTGTTCACTTAGTACAGGTATAAAGATGTTATCACTTAGTACAGGTATAAAGATGTTATCACTTAGTACAGGTATAAAGATGTTATCACTTAGTACGGGTATAAAGGTGTTATCACTTAGTACGGGTATAAAGGTGTTCACTTAGTACGGGTATAAAGGTGTTCACTTAGTACGGGTATAAAGGTGTTCACTTAGTACGGGTATAAAGGTGTTCACTTAGTACGGGTATAAAGGTGTTCACTTAGTACGGGTATAAAGGTGTTCACTTATACGGGTATAAAGGTGTTCACTTAGCAACGGGTATAAAGGTGTTCACTTAGTACAGGTATAAAGATGTTATCACTTAGTACAGGTATAAAGGTGTTCACTTAGTACAGGTATAAAGGTATTCACTTAGTACAGGTATAAAGATGTTATCACTTAGTACAGGTATAAAGGTGTTCACTTAGTACAGGTATAAAGATGTTCAATTTAGTACAGGTATAAAGGTGTTCACTTAGTACAGGTATAAAGATGTTATCACTTAGTACAGGTATAAAGATGTTATCACTTAGTACAGGTATAAAGGTGTTCACTTAGTACAGGTATAAAGATGTTATCACTTAGTACAGGTATAAAGGTGTTATCACTTAGTACAGGTATAAAAGTGTTATCACTTAGTACAGGTATAAAGGTGTTCACTTTATGCAGGGTATAAAGGTGTTCACTTAGTACGGGTATAAAGGTGTTCACTTAGTACGGGTATAAAGGTGTTCACTTAGTACGGGTATAAAGGTGTTCACTTAGTTCGGGTATAAAGGTGTTCACTTAGTACAGGTATAAAGGTGTTCACTTAGTACAGGTATAAAGATGTTATCACTTAGTACAGGTATAAAGGTGTTCACTTAGTACAGGTATAAAGATGTTCACTTAGTACAGGTATAAAGGTGTTCACTTAGTACAGGTATAAAGATGTTATCACTTAGTACAGGTATAAAGATGTTATCACTTAGTACAGGTATAAAGGTGTTATCACTTAGTACAGGTATAAAGGTGTTATCACTTAGTACAGGTATAAAGGTGTTCACTTAGTACAGGTATAAAGGTGTTCACTTAGTACAGGTATAAAGGTGTTCACTTAGTACAGGTATAAAGGTGTTCACTTAGTACAGGTATAAAGGTGTTCACTTAGTACAGGTATAAAGGTGTTCACTTAGTACAGGTATAAAGATGTTATCACTTAGTACAGGTATAAAGGTGTTCACTTAGTACAGGTATAAAGGTGTTCACTTAGTACAGGTATAAAGGTGTTCACTTAGTACAGGTATAAAGGTGTTATCACTTAGTACAGGTATAAAGGTGTTCACTTAGTACAGGTATAAAGGTGTTCACTTAGTACAGGTATAAAGGTGTTCACTTAGTACAGGTATAAAGGTGTTCACTTAGTACAGGTATAAAGGTGTTCACTTAGTACAGGTATAAAGGTGTTCACTTAGTACAGGTATAAAGATGTTCACTTAGTACAGGTATAAAGATGTTATCACTTAGTACAGGTATAAAGGTGTTCCCTTAGTACAGGTATAAAGGTGTTCACTTAGTACAGGTATAAAGGTGTTCACTTAGTACAGGTATAAAGATGTTATCACTTAGTACAGGTATAAAGGTGTTCACTTAGTACAGGTATAAAGGTGTTCACTTAGTACAGGTATAAAGGTGTTCACTTAGTACAGGTATAAAGGTGTTCACTTAGTACAGGTATAAAGATGTTATCACTTAGTACAGGTATAAAGATGTTCACTTAGTACAGGTATAAAGGTATTCACTTAGTACAGGTATAAAGATGTTATCACTTAGTACAGGTATAAAGGTGTTCACTTAGTACAGGTATAAAGATGTTCACTTAGTACAGGTATAAAGATGTTATCACTTAGTACAGGTATAAAGATGTTATCACTTAGTACAGGTATAAAGGTGTTCACTTAGTACAGGTATAAAGGTGTTCACTTAGTACAGGTATAAAGGTGTTCACTTAGTACAGGTATAAAGGTGTTATCACTTAGTACAGGTATAAGGTGTTCACTTAGTACAGGTATAAAGGTGTTATCACTTAGTACAGGTATAAAGGTGTTATCACTTAGTACAGGTATAAAGGTGTTATCACTTAGTACAGGTATAAAGGTGTTCACTTAGTACAGGTATAAAGATGTGTTCACTTAGTACAGGTATAAAGGTGTGTTCACTTAGTACAGGTATAAAGGTGTTCACTTAGTACAGGTATAAAGGTGTTCACTTAGTACAGGTATAAAGGTGTTCACTTAGTACAGGTATAAAGGTGTTCACTTAGTACAGGTATAAAGGTGTTATCACTTAGTACAGGTATAAAGGTGTTCACTTAGTACAGGTATAAAGGTGTTCACTTAGTACAGGTATAAAGGTGTTCACTTAGTACAGGTATAAAGGTGTTCACTTAGTACAGGTATAAAGGTGTTCACTTAGTACAGGTATAAAGGTGTTCACTTAGTACAGGTATAAAGGTGTTCACTTAGTACAGGTATAAAGGTGTTCACTTAGTACAGGTATAAAGGTGTTCACTTAGTACAGGTATAAAGGTGTTCACTTAGTACAGGTATAAAGGTGTTCACTTAGTACAGGTATAAAGGTGTTCACTTAGTACAGGTATAAAGGTGTTATCACTTAGTACAGGTATAAAGATGTTATCACTTAGTACAGGTATAAAGATGTTATCACTTAGTACAGGTATAAAGGTGTTCACTTAGTACAGGTATAAAGGTGTTATCACTTAGTACAGGTATAAAGGTGTTATCACTTAGTACAGGTATAAAGGTGTTATCACTTAGTACAGGTATAAAGGTGTTATCACTTAGTACAGGTATAAAGGTGTTATCACTTAGTACAGGTATAAAGGTGTTCACTTAGTACAGGTATAAAGATGTTCACTTAGTACAGGTATAAAGGTGTTCACTTAGTACAGGTATAAAGGTGTTCACTTAGTACAGGTATAAAGGTGTTCACTTAGTACAGGTATAAAGATGTTCACTTAGTACAGGTATAAAGATGTTCACTTAGTACAGGTATAAAGGTGTTCACTTAGTACAGGTATAAAGGTGTTCACTTAGTACAGGTATAAAGGTGTTCACTTAGTACAGGTATAAAGGTGTTCCTTTATGTTGGTTTAATTATGGGGTTGTAAAGAGTATCACAGTTAGATGTTATCACTTAGTACAGGTATAAAGGTGTTCACTTAGTACAGGTATAAAGGTGTTATCACTTAGAACGGGTATAAAGGTGTTATCACTTAGTACGGGTATAAAGGTGTTATCACTTAGCACCGGTATAAAGGTGTTATCACTTAGCAACGGGTATAAAGGTGTTCACTTTAGCACGGGTATAAAGGTGTTCACTTAAACGGTATAAAGGTGTTCACTTAGCACGGGTATAAAGGTGTTCACTTAGCAACGGGTATAAAGGTGTTCACTTTATACGGGTATAAAGGTGTTCACTTAAATGCGGGTATAAAGGTGTTCACTTAGTGCGGGTATAAAGGTGTTCACCTTAAATGCGGTATAAAGGTGTTCACTTTAGTAACGGGTATAAAGGTGTTCACTTAGTACAGGTATAAAGGTGTTCACTTAGTACAGGTATAAAGGTGTTCACTTAGTACAGGTATAAAGGTGTTCCTTTATGTTGGTTTAATTATGGGGTTGTAAAGAGTATCACAGTTAGATGTTATCACTTAGTACAGGTATAAAGGTGTTCACTTAGTACAGGTATAAAGGTGTTCACTTAGTACAGGTATAAAGGTGTTCACTTAGTACAGGTATAAAGGTGTTCCTTTATGTTGGTTTAATTTTGGTTTTAGTTGTTACATAAGTTAGGCTTCTTTGATTTTGCATTTGTTTCTACTTAGTATCTGGGTTTTTCTACAGTTATGTTATGTTTATTTGATTTGCAGTGTTTCAAAAAGTATGAAGGTGTTTTTTTGTTATTTGACCGTGGTTTTCATTTTTCTGCTTGTTTCTCCAATATAGAAGTTGTGGCAATTGTTGCATTGTATTTTATAAATTATGTTGGTGTTGTGTTTGTAAGTGTAGTTTTTACATTGTATGGACTTTAGTTTTGTACCTGGTTTTTGAATAAATTTGGAGTTAAGTTTTTTCCCAAACATTCATTATATTTTTGCTAATATCAAGGACACTTGGTATATAGCAGTGTAAGGTTTTGTAGCTTGTTATACCTTGAGATTTATTATTTGTTTGTTCTTGGTCTAGGTGTCTGCATATAATTTTTTTCCCATGGTTTTTGGTGGAAATTTGTTGATGTAGATGAAGTTTTGTTTCATTTTGTTGATTTCATCATTAATTTTATTTGGTGAGCACAGTTTTGGAGACTGAAGACCCCTGGTCAAAAAGCCACATGAGAAACTAAGAGATACCAGCAACAGTAGGACAAGCAGTCGGTAAACCCTGAACCTGGGCCCAAGTACTAAAGACCTTTCACTTTCTCTGATACACTTTCACAGAAGAAGAAGAGATGAACTGGGCCAAATGAGAAGCTACATGATGGAAGAAACCAGATCTCCTTACCAAGGACTGGACAAAAGCCAGGTGAGTATATACAAGACAAAGTGTAGGATCTATAGCTGATTAAGCCAGGTGAGTATATACAAGACAAAGTGTAGGATCTATAGCTGATTAAGCCAGGTGAGTATATACAAGACAAAGTGTAGGATCTATAGCTGATTAAGCCAGGTGAGTATATACAAGACAAAGTGTAGGATCTATAGCTGATTACTGGGGTTGACAAAGGAGTTCTGGTAATAAGGGAAATGGTACTGGAGGGGAACATTGTAGGTGGAGTAAATAAAATAAATCCTAGTTAAGCTAGCTAGCAGGGAGCAATCCGAAGAACCCAGTACGTCGTGGTATGGATTAAGAAAACTACCCGATGAAGTAACTGGAGAGAAGAATAAACATATAGGAATTTGTATGCTTAATCCTGGCTGAAGGCATCTATAACCACAGCCTGAGAATGAGGAACTAGGGACCAAAATTGGAGTGAATGGTGACTGAGAGAGATGACAAAACCATGAATGTGAAAAACACCCCCACAGACTGCAAAGCCATCAGAAAACAAGGGGATGAAGGGAACACTTCATCAGGTAAATCATGTGTAAGGGTGGGAAAGCTATCTAGGACATTACACACAGTTAGATGAATGTGTTGCAAGTGGGCCAAATATAGGATACCCAACATGCAAAAACAGAGGAACATGACCCGGTCCACATTGGTGGTTGATATAGACCACCACCATGGAACTGACAGAATGGATCATTACCAGACAATGTGTGGCAATGGAAGAAAGTCAACCAAAGCCCAACAAATAGCTAGGAGCTCTAGAATGTTGAAATGTAAAGATGTTTTGTCTAGAGACCAATGACCCAAAGCCACCTGGTGACTGACCCATGCACCCCAACTCTGAAAGGATGCATCAATAAAGAAATGTCCAGATAAGGAGGTGAAAGAGAAACATTTGCCAACGTGTGAGTTTTGTCCAATCAGTAAAGTAGTTTGTCTACAAAAAAAGGAGGAAGGGTGATAGGAGTTTCCAAGGGATCCTGAACAAGGTTGCACTAATTGTGCATAATCCATTGAAGGGAGCACATGTGCATGGCTGAGGAGAATTAGTGGTTTCACAGAAGACCACATCCCCAAAAGTGACTGTACCTCATATGCAGAAAGTGAGGAAGAAGACAGAGCATGTCAAAACTGAAAATTTCATAGAACAGAGCCTAAGAGGAGAAGGTTGGGCTTGACAGAGGTGTGTGTTGAAAAAAACACCCAAATACACAAAGTAATGGATAGGACTTAGCTGCTTCAAGAAAGAGCTGATGAGTAAGGCAGGCAGATTTCTATTCAGAATGGGTTAGAAACAGCCAGTCATTGATGTTAAAATGGAAATGTAGCCCTATGGCATGAAGAGAAAGGGCAAAAGCTAGTATCCTCCAAGAGAAAATGTACAGAGCTGAAGTCAGCCCGAATGGTAGGGTGTGAACTTGATAAACCATCCCTTGATGGACAAACTAAACAAAAGGACAAGACTATTTAGAGATTAGAATATGAGGTAAGATACTAGAGATGTACATCTTGGTCATCCATAGACATGGAAAAAATGCACACAGAATGATGAGGTAGTTCTCAATGGTGAAACAAAGGAGATGAACACTGTGATAGAGGTAGGAAAGATCGATGACAGGCTTACAGTCCCTGATCTTTTTTTGTGAAAAACAAACAGATAAGTTTAAAATCCTGATTAATGAAGTGGGACAAGTCTGACAGCATGTTAGGTGAGGAAGTCCTGTACCACTTTCAATAGATGTTGGGAAGTTATTGGATCTCAAGGAAAAAGGAAGGAAACAGATACCTGGGACACAAGAGGTGGGGAAAAAAACAAATTTTGAATCGCTCTGACAAAATATGAACACATACAACTGAGGTAAAAGTACATCACCAAAGAATGAAAGTTGCAAGGAAAGTTTCCACTGGGTCTGAACCCACCAAGTAGTCACTGGAACTTTTACTTGTGATCAATTCAGCCTTACACCCACCACTATACTGGTAGAGGTATGTTGATGATACCATTGCTGGATTCACATCTACAGAACACACACTTAGTTTTTTTCAATCATGTTCACTTTATACACCCCAATATTAACTTCACATGCAAACAGGAAGAAACTAACCACAGAGAATTTCTTAACCTCAAGATCACTAGAACTGATACACAATTCAAAACAGAAATCCACAGGAAAATCAACCATACTGGATTATACATTCCCTGGGACTCAGCACATGAAATAAAACAAAAACTCGACATATTAAGAAACCAAACAAACACAGCCACAAAACTATGCTCATCAAATAAAATTAATGATGAAATCAACAAAATAAAACACTTAATCAACATCAACAAATTTCTTCAAAAAACAACAACGTGGAAACATATGGTATACAACAGTATAAGGTTTTGCAGTTTGTTGTATCTTGGGATTTATTGTTGTTTGTTTGTTGTTGGTCTAGGTGTGTGCATATAATTTTTTCCACTTTTTTTTTTAAAAACTTTATTGGTGTTGATGAAGTATTATTTCATTTTGTTGATTTTATCATTAATTCTATCAGGTGAGCATAGTTTTGTGGATATAAACACCAAATTTATTCAAAAACCAAGTACAAAACTAGAGTCCATACTATGTAATAATTACACTGACAAACATAACACCAACATAATTTATAAAATACAATGTGATAACTGCCATGACTTCTATATTGGAGAAACAAGCAAAAAATGGAAATGAGATTCAAAGAACACAAAAATATCTTCACACATTTTTGAGCACTGCAAATCAAATAAACACAACATAATCATAAAAAACTTTCAAATACTAAGTAGGGAAACAAATATAAACAAGAGCAAAATCAAAGAAGTCCTACTTATACAAAAACTAAAACCAAAATTAAACTAATATAAAGAAACACCTTCATACTTGTAGTAATTAATAACCTAACATCCAACTGCAATGCCACCTACAATCCTGTACACATTTTTACTCTTGTCCCTAAGGCATGTGTCCGGCAACAACAGTCACATTCAAACTCTCTTTGTTAATCTGAAGATGACCTAGGAAGATCGAAACATTGTTCTCTGCTTATCAATAAAAGTGTTAGTACCCATACCAGCCAATCTGAGATTCATTTTTATTTCAAGTGGGTTTCTCGTTATCAAAAATTACTGGTGTATTGTGCATCCTCCAGGTAAACAGCAAACCACTGCACAGTGGGAAGGAGGGACAGGTAAGGAATAGAAACAATGAGTACTGAAATAGCTACCACACTTAGCTTTGACTGAGATAAACAGGAAACTGGATAGGAAATGGCAGAGTGTTGCTGGGCAGATGCCATCCAAGATACCAAGGAATTTGGGACTGTATCAAAGATGAAACATTTAAAAAAATGGCACCATACACAAACCATGGAAATAAAGAAATTGTAAATAGGTTTGAGATAAAACAGCATCATGCCTAGAAGGTCCCAACAACAATACCCTGTATGTTGAGCCAGAGCTAAGGATAAGTGAGCCAATGAGGAGGTAAGGAGGGAGAGGTTGTTCCCAGAAAAACCACTCAGTATTTCTGCAAAGAGTCTCAGACAGCAGAAGGATCATGGGAAGGTAATGCAAAAGGGGTGTGAGGGTAAAATGGAGCAGGAAACTTAAGCATGAGTGAGACCAATGGAAGTTTCACATCCAGTTCCCCATACAGACAGAAGTGAAACCAACAGTTGTTGGTCAAGATATAAACAGCTTGCTCTATAAATTGCAAGGGTCAATTGATCTGTTAGCCTGTGAGAGACAGTTTTGGTCAGCATAAACCCGAATGTCAGGGGTCAGGCCAAACAGAATCCTCAGGAAGAGTATGGGAAGGCATGGCAAAAGAAGCAGGTGGAAATAGATGATTAAAGTTAACATGATCAGGAGGAAGAGGAGAAAACACTTGGAGATAAAGACTGACCCATATAATGTTTAATCTTCCTACATAAAAACATGAACAAAACTTCTGTCAGGTTACCATCACCTGTATCGACTGTATGACATCTGAAGTGGTGATATTAACTTCAGAATTTGTGGTGATGTAGTTGACAACAGTGTTTGAAACAAATAGAAATACAGTAAATGAATTGAAATAATATCAATAAAACAGTATTTTAAGTTAAAATAAACATTTTGAGAAAATACAATCTCAAACACAAAAGAACACAATAAAAAAGACATCAAACAAGAAGTGGTGGTTTGGTAGTGATATCTAGAGGGACTCACATGCATCACATGAATATATTATAACCTACTGGTGGATAAGTGATGTGTGAAGATTTGCTCAAGGCACACTGGAATCAGTTGCTTCCACTGAGGAGGGCGTTGTAGAAAACTTATGGCATGCATAGTAAAAAGTGAGTGTACAGAAGACAGCAATAAACGAGAATAGCTGATCTTGTGAGGGGGGGAAATGATGTATTGGAATTGATTATTTTGAACTTTTCTGTTAAATTAATTTATAGACAAACCTAAAACAATTGAGAAAAGCTGAAACTGTATTTAGATAAAGAAATATCAGAAGTCATTTTGATCTTTAAATGACCAGGAATAATGAAATCAGCTACACTGTCTTGTTATGTGAGCTATGTACTTACAGCAAAAACAAGCCCTAAATGCACATTCAAAAGTAAATAAAATGAGCCATAACATAAAATTTAAAATTTTTTGTAAGAGGACTGTTCCAAGATGCTGAAATTTTGTGATATAATGAATAATAAATTTCGGTTATAAGTTCAAATTAAACTTTGCAAAACTGTATGGAGATAATGTAATTAAGTTGCTAAATGAATAAGAGACAGACATGGGTATACAAGTTACACAAGTATTGTGTAACTATGGATTTTTTTTTTGCCACAAGAAACAGAAAACAAAACATTATTTCTACAATAAGATAAGCAAAAGTTAAATGGTATTTATGCACAAACTTGTCATTCTGACATGAGTTGTTATAGTAAACTATACAAGTATGTGAAAATTAAATCCATGCATTTAAACTTCATATAGAACCAGAGAAATATTTTGAAATACAAAATATAAGTGTTTGATACATAAATTAACTTAGCATTTACTACCTAAGATCAAAAGGATCAATGCAACAGATTGCCAATGCATATATATAGTTTGTTATAACCAAACATAAACAAAAATAAATAACAAAACTGCACCAATTAAAAGGGTCCCAAGGTACAGACTATAATATGAGATATAGAATATATCTTTGGTTTTGGAGGTGATTGAAGAAGTAGGAGCTGCACTGTGGTGGGGATACACCACCTATCAGTCTTACTTTCAATCTCATTTCACAGAAAGAAATAAAACAAAGGAACAAAAGAAATTAAAATAATAGAGATTAGAAACAGGACAGTGAGATGTGGGTAGTCAAGCCCACAATGATATCACCCTTTACTGCCTGCAGACAGTTGTGGGAAAGTGACTGCTTTCTAAAGTAAAGAAGACAAAATAAAAGTAAGGTACTTCCATTTGGGGATAAGTAAGTTAAATAAACTTAACTCTAAGTTAGCATTCCAGCCCCCATTAAAGTTAAAAGGTACTAACTGGTCACCTAGAAAATGAATTATACTGGTATGAAGGGTCCCGATCAGTTATCTGAACTAACTAGTATAGCTCCCAGCCCTCACCCATTAAATCTATTGCAACCATCAATTTTTATACTTGAAATAAGTCTTAATATGCAGTAAGGTGTTCATCCATATAAATGCACCTGCATTATGGGACTAGGTTCATATTTCAGCAAGACAATGCATCTATACATTTTTCCAAGGCAACTAGCAGTTAGTTTCAAGAATGGAATGTTGACGTTATGGACTGGCCTGCCAATTCTCCAGACTTAAATCCAATTGAGAATGTTTGGGGGTGGATGTCCCAGCAAGTTTATGCAAATGGGAAGCAATATCAGGATGTTGAATCTCTCAAAAAGCCCATTTTGAAGGCATGGGATGAAGTTGATGCGACTTACCTTCGAAAACTTACTTAAAGTATGCAGAAAAAATGTCTTGAGGTTGTTATTAAGAAAGGTAAGAAGATTAACTATTAAGTTTGTTGAAAATGCATTTTCATTTACGTTATTCACATAGTGGTTACATATATATTTCATTCAGTGCTTGTATGTGTGTATCTTCTTGGCTGCATATCTTATAACTTAGTTTGTGTATCAGAAATCCCTTCGGTAAATACAAAATATAAGGTATTAAGATTTTATTGGCTAAAATTATTTTTTTCTACCAATCAAAGTGCAAGATATATTTGGGAAAATATTGTGGCCATATACTTTTTTTGCCCACTGTATATTTGGTATAGAATATCTTAATAATTTTATTTAAAGTTTCTTTATTAAACCCATTCAATATTAATTTTTGTATCAGTACTTCAACATTACTAATAAAATACTGTAATCTATTACATATTTTATAAAATCTGAATAATTGTGAAGTTATAATGTTTATAACAGAAGGGTATGGTACATTACTATGAAAAGGGGGTAAACCATGAATTGGAAAGGCAAAATATTTTCTTTATATTCATATCCTTATTGATTAATTTTTTCTAAATCTAAATAATGTGCTTCTGTATTAGACATTCATGTATTTTTAATTTCTAAGTCTACCAGATAGTGTTAATACCATTATTTATTTCAGAATTATTTATACTAATCAAATCATCTATATACCTAAGTTAAAGCAAAAATATCTGGGTTTATGTAGTTTAAAAATAAAGCTGTTCTCATAAATGTAAAGATATAAATTTCCAATAAAAGTAGAATAGTTAGCTCCTACTGGAATTCCTATTACTTATTTAAATGCATAGTTATTGAAAAATATATAATTATTGTAAATGCAGAAATTTAATATAACCTTTTATATTTTTAAGAGCTAAGTTTTCTTCCTTCCAGTTCTATGAAAGAATAAAAAAAAACTGTTCTATTAATAAATCTAAAAACAAAAAATTTAATCTTTTAATGGAATTGTGATGTATAGTGTGGTGAAATCAAACATTTGAATGCTATTTATTTGTTCACAAGTTCTTAGAAATTCTATAATAGGCTGATTATTTTTTATTATCCAAAAGGTACGTTTTTTATTATCAACACTTATATTTTTAACTTTACCAAGTGAAGTATTAAGTAAGTTATTTAATAAAATGACCAGTTGTTTATAATTGTTCTTATTGAATTAGAAATAAACCTAAATTTAATTGGAGATTTATGGAGTTTGGAAATAGCATATAGAAAAGGTAAATCTACATAAGAATTTTGTTAATACAGTGACACTGTTAACCAACTTTCATAAAGTGGGCCACTGGCAATAAGTTATCTGAAATAAAGTAGTAATTAAGAACTTACGTTGAAAGCATATCCAGTGGTAAAGTTAGAAGTGAACTTACTGAGCCAGTGAACAAGCAACGATATATTCGACCTAACAAAGAAAAGTATTTTTTGTCAAATAAGAATAAAAATTACAGATCTTCTCACAGAATAATTACTTATCAATAAAAATATTTCATGAAAACTTTACCACTTTATATATATATAGGTTAGCTATATCAATACAGACAAAATGTTCTTTTTTTAAATGGTTACTTACATTGGTAACAATATGGACATATACTACACAAATACACAAATTAAAATTGCAAAATCAATTACTGGTTGAAGAAATGTAGTTGAAAAAAGTATACAAGCAACAAATGTGTCTCAAAGTAAATAATTAACAAGGAAGATGTATCAGCTATAACAAGTAAAAAGTGTGTAACAACAAATGTGTCTCAAAGTAAATAATTAAACAAGGAAGATGTATCAGCTATAACAAGTAAAAAGTATACAAGCAACAAATGTGTCTCAAAGTAAATAATTAACAAGGAAGATGTATCAGCTATAACAAGTAAAAAGTATACAAGCAACAAATGTGTCTCAAAGTAAATAATTAACAAGGAAGATGTATCAGCTATAACAAGTAAAAAGTGTGTAACAACAAATGTGTCTCAAAGTAAATAATTAACAAGGAAGATGTATCAGCTATAACAAGTAAAAAGTATACAAGCAACAAATGTGTCTCAAAGTAAATAATTAACAAGGAAGATGTATCAGCTATAACAAGTAAAAAGTATACAAGCAACAAATGTGTCTCAAAGTAAATAATTAACAAGCTCAAGGAAGATGTATCAGCTATAACAAGTAAAAAGTTTGTAACAACAAATGTGTCTCAAAGTAAATAATTAACAAGCTCAAGGAAGATGTATCAGCTATAACAAGTAAAAAGTTTGTAACAACAAATGTGTCTCAAAGTAAATAATTAACAAGCGCAAGGAAGATGTATCAGCTATAACAAGTAAAAAGCGTGCAACATCAAATGGTCTAATTTGAACAAACTAACGTAAATATTTCTATCCACATGCTATATCTCTGCTTTTAAATATACTGCTTAACAGTATAAAAACTGTCAGACACTCCAGATTAAAATAAAATTATTAACTGTTTGAAAATTAAATCTTAATGGGTATTAGGTTCCCTTTTTGTTCATTAATTTCCCAAATGGACAATGTTTAATTTCACTGATACAAAGTCTCACCAAATTAAGCTATGGAGAAACAGGTTATAGTATGAAAAAGAACTTTTCTAGCACTAAGATACAAATGCCTTTTCAGTTAAAAAATCAACAGTTTAGCAAAATATAGAAAGTGGTAGATCATTCTTTAGTTTTGTTAAGTTTCTGCAAAGAAACATTCTTTTTCTATTGTTTTGTCTTCTTTCTTTCTTCTAAACACTAACTGGATGCCAATCATTCATTCATTGTTGGATGAACTCAATACTTTATAAAGTTATATCCTAGTATAATACCACTTTTTTATTTAGGTCTTTTTAAAGATTTTGTGGGATAAAAGGTCAAACAACTCAAAAATGTAGAATAAAACTTTGACAATGAATCAGAACATACTGATTCAAACCAATTCAACCACACTGGCCAGAACTCAAGAGGGATTATCGTATTTACTATCAATATCATTTTTAACAGTAAGGTCACCCTAAAAATGAACACTTGCTATTAATAATGATCTGGTACATTCAAACTTGATTAAGTTAAAACAACAGATAATGTATAAAGACCAAAGTCTGGGCAAAAACAGAAAGTAAAGAAACAAAAACTGTTCACAAAGGAAAAACAATATACTAATAATGTACAAAATTTAGCAAAATAAAATATAGTTCTGACTTTTAAAGAAACATAACATTTTTGAATGACCAAAAGAAAATCTTATGTTAAATATACAGCTACATCAAAGGCTACCTGCACCTGACCCACAATGAGTATCAAAACCTGATTTTTAATGTTATAATCCCCAACAAAAGAGAAATTGTAAATATGTAGCAGTTTTTTATTCTTATAAACTTATCCAATATTGTACTTTATTTTGAATACATACATTTTATTACAAAGGTTTTTTGTAATTTTTTTCTTTAAGTATAATTTCTAGACATTTAGTCGAAGCATACAAGGTTAAAAGTAGTAAAAGCAGTAATCATTTTATCAGTGATGCCACAATGTAAATAGTCTTATTCTGTAAGTATTAGAATTTTTTAGAGATTTAAATTATCAAACTTTTAAACTTCTTTCACATAAAATTTCAAATATAAACACCTCTATTTATACACAAACAAAACTCATTAGATATTACAAATGTATTTAGATACATTCAGTCATTGGGTTGTAAAAAGTTAACAAGGGGAACTTGTGAAATGTAACCAGATGCATCTTCTTATAATCAGATATTTGACAGAACTTCAAGAGGGTGATTTAACCAAGTTTCACTTTTGTTATTTTATTATGACTGTAACATTGTTTTACAGAACTAAAAACTAAATCATTTCAAATCTCAAGTTGAATAACTAAGCTCTCATTGTCTACTTCATAACTATTTGCCAGATATTTAACTTGCATTTCAGAATTTAAGGTCGCAAATCTCAATCCACTTAGAATATGAAACAGAAGGTGTTATTTGCAGAGGTAATAAAATACCACCTTGTCTTCACTTGGATTTTTTAAAACTGTTTGTTATATCTACACATATTTAAAAAACAAAGTCACAAAAGTTAACACTTTCCTATACCGAAAGTGTGTTTCCAATATTTACCTCATCCTGCAAATTAGCTTAACCCCAACACATTTTTCTTCTCTGCCCATCATAGCATTGGTATGAATCTTTCCTTGCTTGATCCAACCTTTATACCTACTATATTGTCCAAAACAAGTTAAATCTTGCAATTCTCTTCTGCTATGTCAATGCTTCCCTATCTCTGATTCATATATAATATAAAAGCTCCCTGTTATTACTTCCTATTCAGATTTCAATACAGTCCAGTTAGCAGACCTAAAATCAGGCATTTCATGGGGAGGAAAGTAGGATAATGTAAAAGGAAGTAAGTATTAACAGAAATACATTTTGGTACAGGAAAATATTAGCTTCCAAAACTCATCTCTACTCACAATTTAGCTAGAATATTGCACTGATAAGGTGGAGGGGCCAGTGAGTGCAAAATCTACACAGAAAGCATCTGCACAAAACAGAGGTGTGAAGAATGAGATATAGTAATAGCACACTAGTGGGGTCTGCAATATTTTTGTAACAGGTATGCTCTTTGTGCTGACAACATGAAATCTAATTCCTGGATGGTAAAGGCAAAATCCAATATCACTAAAAAAACATGAATTCATTCAGACCCCAACCAGGCACCAAAGTTCCATGTCTCATCCATGGAATTACACGGTTATAGACCCAAACCTAGATCCAAAGCATAATGGCTAGAACATGGTGACCACATTGTATGTGATCTTATTTAGTAATGTGGTATTATTGGTACCCAACCTGAAAGTTACAGAATATTACATCATGTTGACCCATCTGAATTACAAAGAGAAGGCAAGCAACATAAAAGAACCCCCTGCTTTAACATGAAGTGCAAAATACAACAAAACCAATTAGAAATTATCGGATCATGTTGATCTCATTCAACGTGAAAAAATGAAGATTACTTAGCCTTGTATTACAAAGCAAAATCCTAGTTTAACATTGGTTTAAAGTAATTAGGAAACAGTGCAAAACAAACAAAAAAGGAAGATTAACCATCTTTAACTTTTAACTAAGAACGTAAATCAAACATGAATATGATTACAACTTAAAAGTAAACCATCTATTTAAAATTTCTGACAACACATAAAATACAGCAACTGAAAACAACAAAAGGATAAATTTCACAAGGTTTCACTTAATAACCTCAGAACAACATTAGAGTAGGAAATTAAAATTACCTCCCATTACAAAGTTTCAGTGGCATCATAGTTTCTTTAAAGTTAAATATCTAATATTAAACATTCTAATTTACTTCATCTAACTGTTTAAAATGGAAAGAATAGAGAAAATAACCGTACTTATGTTTAAAACGAAGAAAAGAAAGGTGTGTGAGAATTACCATGCAACCTCACTCTTGCCACTAATAACATTAGCAAACAATATAACTGCAAAGAAACTCCATACTTTTAGACCAGGACCAACAACAGTGGATATTGTTATGCTACATCAATTATGTGAAAAAATGTGGAAATATGAAAGAAAAAAAACATCATATATTTATTCACTTCTGAAGTCATACAGTAATATACATAGAAGTAGCCTATGGAATACTTTTAAAAGTTGTAAATTCCTGCAAAATTAAGTTAATGCCTATATGGAGATAGCAGCTCTAGGATGAACAATGAATAGAAGGCAATTTAATGTTGATAAAAAAGTGGCTGTATATTATATATGCAAAAAGAGCAGGTATGTAGAAGCTCTTCTACACAGTGCTTTCTCTACCCATACCAGCCATTTTTTACACACACAATTTTCTCTACAAGTGGGTTTTCTCATCATCATGGATGACCGTATATTGTTTCATACCCTTTTCAGTTGGATTAGAGTAATGGTTAGCAAGACAAATGCTGACTTATAAAAATGATACTGATCTACTAGTTGAAAATACAAGAAAAACAGATACACAGCTGACCGAAGATGAGAAGAAAGGTCTAGGATGGGTGTTGAACAGTGATCTGCATTTATTAGAAGTGGATGATAACCTGGAGTAGACAGCAGAGGACAAAACATGGAGGGCAATCGCTGCAGAGGTGAAGGACTACAAAAGACCTCCCATACCAGAGAAGAAAGTAATACATTATAAGTATATCATTAAACTCAAAAGGTTACCCTTAAGCCAATAGGATATATTTATGAAAGGTAACAAGTAAACGATTAAGATTGCAATATATTTTTAAACAAACCTAATAAAAATACTTACATGCAGTAAGAGGTACAACACCTAACCAGGCAAAAGCCACAAGAGTATAATGTAGCCAGTATCGTACTGCTGTACCAAGGCTCGTAAGAAGACCACTGAAGATATCTTTTACTGGCAATCTCTGGGGCATATCTGGTGAATAAACTTAATAAAAAGAAAAAGTAAAACATAAACTAGCATATGACAGTGAAACAATGCTTTCAAGAACCATTACTATAACTCTAGTTTTTTTTTTAATCTGCAAAATAACATTTATTTGTCCATCTTAAAGTGAAACATATTATCACAATTAATACTTAATCTCTGAAAATGTTAATTTCAAAATGATGGTTTACTTTTAACATCAAAACAATAGACCATTTTTAATACTTACTTGGCATGAAAGAAAACCTGTGGTTACACAACTCACAAAATTCCTTCCTGCTATACTTGAGCCACTGAACTAAGCTAAAACATAAAATTAAAAAATGCACTAATTAGAATGAATGTCAGTGTAACATAGTAAAGAAAACTATACACTGTTTTTGTGGCCAAAGTAAACAATTTAGTCCTACATGATTAATAATTAAACTTTCATACCTTGGTATACAGGCACACCTTTAGTTCAAAATAGTACTGTTAATTTTAAAACCTAATTGTCCCAATTAATTCAATTTTCATTTGACAATAAATATGACTAATGTAAAAAAATGAAATGGTTTACTGTAAAAACATGTTTATGTTATAAATCTAAAATATTAAATTATACCATACATATATTCATGATACTAGGAAATCACATATGCAAAAAACAAATAGTATTATAACAAACACAATAACCTTTATGTTTTCAGAAAACAGACCTTCCTTTCTAAAAGGTAGATACAAACATTCACGTAACATTAAAATTACCACAGCCCAATTAGCAGTAGGTCCTTTCCTACCAAATGTTCAAAAGAACCTTATCGTGTAGTAAGATTAGTAACTGACCGACTGAAGCAGTGTAGCAGAATATTGAAAACCTTCCAGAGTACTGGAGAACTAGAGGTTGTAATTAAACTGTTTTAATCATGTGCTCAGTGGATGTACACTCATATATTTTGACATCAGTTTATCTACAGTGGTGAATAAAAATACACCAGTCTCTGAGAATGTAATATTAATTGTGTCTTGCCATAACCTGAAGTGAAGCCTGAATTTTACTAATCTACCTCAGAACACTTCAAAAAAATCTAGAATTCAGAATCTCACTATACTTATAGCTTATTAGCAAGAAGAATAGCAGCTATTCCAGTACATAAAAACTAATGCACCATGTTTCAGTAAAGAATTCACAACACTGTTAATGTTAAAATGGGTCCTTAGTTGTTAGACAAAACAAACCTCTGTTCAAACTGTGCTGTACGACACTTCTGGTCATAAAGTATTCATGTGGAAAAGTAACAGTACTGCTATCGGATTTTTCTTATTAAGCTTACGTTAAATTATTCCACAAGGAAATACAAACATCCAACTGTAGAACTACAATGTCTCAGTTTTTTCACCATAGAAAATCATATCACATACTTGTAAAGTGTGTAACAAAAGCTATAACCCCTACAAAACCTTTGTATATCACATATTAAAGTGACACCCTTACCATTCTTGATGAATATATTTTATACTTCCTGTACAAATGCATGGATGAAACAAAGGTTTTTCCAATGAACCTTCTGACCTGCACACTCTACAGATATCTGAAAATATAAGTCAAATATTATTTTTCAAAGCTATTCTATTTTTGTTTTTAAAAAAAGGTTTCTAAACCATTTTAAGTGTAATATTCATCCCTGAGCAAAGAGTGGTCAGAGGTTGTTGTTAAGAGTTTTAAAAATATGTGCCATAAGTTCACAAATAAATATTGCATTCATGTGTTTTGTGATGAGTGGTGACAAATAAGACAATAAAAACAAACTGTTCACAGTTTTATCTAGTCCACGACTGTTCAGTTGAGTGTTTAGATAGCATGTTCAGAGTTATAGGTAATGCACAGCTATTCCCACCATCAGTATTGTAGTTGATACCTCAATGTCTAAAACTCAAATATTATAATAAATTAGACTGAAAAAAATGCAGGAGCCAGCATGGCCAGAGGGGTTAAGTTGTTCAACTCCTAATCTGAGAGTCACGGGTTCGCATCCTGGTCGTGCCAAACATGCTCGCCCTTTCAGCCGTGGGGGCGTTATAATGTGACGGTCAATCCCACTATTCATTGATAAAAGAATAGCCTAAGAGTAGGTGGTGGGTGGTGATAACTAGCTGCCTTCCCTCTAGTCTTACACTGCAAAATTAGGGGCAGCTAGTGCAGATAGCCCTCATGCAGCAGCTTCAAGCAAAATTCAAAAACAAAAAACAGAAACACTGAAAAATAAAGCAAGAGGAATAAAAATCATATGCATCAAGCAAACTTTATTCATATCTTAGCCACAAATCTTTTAAGTCTGTTTTAATGTTTACACCTTGGAAAAAAATAAAAAATAATGGTAGCAAATAAAACTAAAACCAATGTTGCTATTAATAAATTCTTCATGATCTTTGAAGCCAAATAGGATCATAACAGATCTACTAGATGTATTGAATATGTGGGAAAATTGCTAACATTCTACATATATACATATGCCAGATGAAGTTCATACAAACCTGTAGTAAGTCTATTACACATAATGCAATGTATAGTAGCTGTTAGTTTTGAATAACTTGTGTTACAACTATGGATTAGTGTATGGGCATATGGTGGTTGATGACAAATAGAGGGAAGGTGCTACAAACATCATTACAAAGATGTAGTAAGAACTAACAAAAAGGTTTTACTTGTAAAAAGTCTTGCTAAAGGTGTAGTATCAAGATGTTTCATTAGTAAAACCCCCTCGATACTACACCTCTACCAAGAGGAGTTTTACGAGTAAAACATCTTGATAGAGGTGTAATACGAAGGATTTTACCAGTAAAACATCATGCTAGAGGTGTAGTACCAAGAGGTGTTTTACTGATAAAACATCTTGATAGAGGTGTAGTACCAAGAGGTGTTTAACTAATAAAACATCTTGATAGAGGTGTAGTACTTAATAGAGATGTAGTCTAGTAAAACATCTAAACAGAGGTGTAGTACCAAGTGGGGTTTTACTGGTGAAACATCTAGATAGAGGTGTAGTACTAAGAGGGGCTTTACTAGTAAAATATCTTGTAAAGGTGTAGTACCAAGAGGGCTTTTAAAATATCTTGTAAAGGCAAAGTACCAAGAGGGGTTTTACTAGTATCTTTATAAAGGTGTAGAACCAAGAGGGATTTTACTAGTAAAATGTCTTTGTAAAGGTGTAGTAACAAGAGGGGTTTTACTTGTAAAACATTTTCAATGCCACATTGAGCCTCATGTGAACTGCTGCATAATCAATATTTAATGCATAATAATCATAAGTACGCGACTGGTCTAACACTGTTACAGTTTTTTAATTTAGCCAGTCTTATTTTTGAAACCTGTAAAATATAAAAACAAACATCTGAAGGGTCAAGACCAAGACTAGTACCAAGAGGGGTTTTACTAATAAAATATCTTTGTAAAGGTGTATGATACTTAATTTCACAGTCAAGATAGCTTGTTCACAGTTCTTACTAGTCTATGGCTATCTGAGTTGAATATCTGGACAGGCTGCAACTAGATATATATATATATATATATATAAGGAAAATTGACAGAGAAAGCTAAGGACTATAAGTGATAATAATTGTAACTTGCAAATTATAAGAACCTATATTATTTTGTCCAACTAAGACATGCTTTTGCATGGATGCAGAATTTTGTGTATGTTACACGTACAATTTTGTGTTTATGTCATTTATGTGTTATGGTTCAGCCCATCAATAATACTTTTATTATGTGAACAAATATTTTCAAGTAAAAGTATTTTTATATCCATATAGCTTTCAACAAAAAAGTAAAGGCTGTGATTAGCAAAATAAACTACATCATAAAATAATCATATCCAAATTTTACTATCTTCTCATCCATTTCCAAATCTTTAAATCCTCTTTCAATGTATCAAATTCCTAATCTGTATGTCATTCTAGCAGCTACACTCTTCCCCTTTACACCATACACTATCCTTCATTAATATGACAAAAACTGGAAACAACATTATATACAAAAAATAATATTCTATTTTAAGATTAAAATTTTTATAAATAAATTAGAAAACCATTTACTAACTCTTTTTATCATTACCAAAAGTTAAATTAAAACTATTAAGCTTTTATCAATAAAAATAACATTGAAATATTCATTCTATATCAGAAGCAAATACTAAACTTATTTACTGTGAAGTAGTCAACTCATCAACAATTCCAAAAGGTTTCAGCTGACCCTTCTAAATGAATAAGCTATACTGTTATACACATTAGTAAGCATATACAATATTTAATTCATATTATGCTTTAAAAATTGCTACACAAAACTATTGTACCTCTAGACAATTAGCATATGTGCATGTGGATAAATTCACGGAGTTTACTGGCATTTATTCTAATTATGTCTTGCATATTAACTAATATACTGACACAGTAACTTAATAAGATTCATAGACAAATAATAATGGATAATGAAAATATCATAATTCATATTTAAATACTTAGAATGAGAAGACATAAATTTAAGATTAACAAAAAAGGTATCCCAGGCCCCAAATAAGTTCTATTTTTTTTAAATGAATGAATTTTCATCACGGCAGACAGCACTTTATTCAAATTTCAGATTCTTAAGAGAAGAAATTATTCAAGAATCAATGGTCTCAAAACTAGAAAACGAAGGATTGATTAAAATTTTTCACTTCTTTCAAAGTTGAATCACTGAATGTGCAAAAAGACCCTTTTAGAACCAAATGACCCTTTTCTGTCGAAATGTTCCGTTATTACATCCCTTGTTCACATATGGTTGATCTAGCCTACTAACACTAAACATTACTTTTAATAATGATATTAGTGTTACAGTGCTCAGAGTCAGACACCACCGCATATTATTATTAATATTATAAGACTAACGTCAATCTTTCTTTTACTAACTTCAGTTTATTTTTAGTAAACATGAATTTCTACAAAAAATGTCTCATACACAGTTATTACCTAAGCTGTACCAACCACTTTTAATTTCGAAAAAAAAACTTTAAATTTGGTACGATTTAAATAATTTCACTTTTACCTTGTTGCGTATCGTCCATTTTACAATGAAAGTTGATTTACTGTTTTGTATAATACGTAAGGTCGCCGCTGGAGGCGCAATAACATCTCATAACCTAATTATGTTGCTAGATGTTATATTATGACCCACTCTATTCGTGTGGTAGAAACATAAATCACCATCAGCAAACATTGTTATTATTATTTTTATACTAAATTGTCAAATATATTAAGAAAAGATTAATCGCTCTTAACGAAAGGTTTGGGAATGGAATTGGATGCTTTTGGGAGGAAAAGTGGCATATTTTATTTGCGGTTTGTTTTTTTGACCTGCTTGTTATTATTATTATTAATCTTATTATGATGTTGTGTCGCACAAACACTCGATATATAACATGGTTACTGATATATTTGCAAAGACTGATCGTTTGTGATCATTTTACGTAATGACGTTGTTTTTTTTTTAAATTTCGCACAAAGCTACTATGCTAGCCGTTCCTTGTTTGTTTGCTTTTTTAATTTCGTCCCTAATTTTGCAGTGTAAGACTAGAGGGAAGGCAGCTATTCATCACCACCCACCGCCAACTCTTGGGCTTCTCTTTACCAACGAATAGTGGAATTGACCGAGAAATTATAACGCTCCCACGGTTGAAAGGGCGAGCACGTTTTGGTGCGACCGGGATTCGAACCCGCAACCCTCAGATTACGAGTCGAACGTTTTAACCCACCTGGCCATGCCGGGCCTATACGTAAGGATGTTTTGTTATAAGCTATATTTTTAATACAGAAATTAATGATAGCTAGAGAGGGAGCTATTCCGGGTCTTAATTATAACGATAAGTTAGGCCTAGAACATTTAAAAAACTGTATGGATTTCACATAAAGTGTTCTTGAACATTTGAACCTACATTTTAAATACATAATAGTTGTGAAGTGTACCGAGTATTTTCAAAACAAAGAGTAAATCAGCTATATGCTATCGGGGCTACTTTATATAAGTAAGTTATTTTGTATAAGTGATACTTGAAACCGTCGGTTCTTGGTGAAACTCCATAATTACAGAATTAAGGGAAAAGAAAGACAGTTGTACGTTTCACAAAATCTTCATTTATCAACGTCCATGGTTTCACCTGTAAAGGTATCGCCAGGTCTTAAATAAATAAAGTTTTTTTTAAGTGTACAATTTTCTTGGATTTTTCTTCTATTTTGTATGTTCTTTTGTTTTAGTTAGTGCTATTTGTAACGTGAACTTACAGTTACAGCAATTATTTTGCGGCAGTACAAATGTTAGAAATGTTAAAAGAGGAAGTACGAGCTGATTGTGAGTTATCTTGAAACAAAATAATGGTACCTACAATCGTAGGGTTAGTTATTTATTTACTTTTTGTCAAAGAAGTAACTTATTATCTATTGGATATTCAAACACATCTGTATGTGCGATATTGTACACAAGCCTGAAAGTGAAATAAAGTCTTCCAGGAGAGGGTGTATATGAATTTTCTTATAGCAAAGTCACATCGAACCCCTGATTTTAGCGGTGTAAATCCCTAGACTTACCGCTCTACTAGCGGGGGGATCCAGGAGAGGGAGACGATATATGACATTTAGAAAACAAAACAAAACTTGTTTTGTCGTGTCCAATGTGATTTATGGGTACTATGAGACCAGTTCATTGGACCCACATACCCAAAAATATAAAACATGCCATAGACTAATAATATTGTTTTCGACGATGTTTTTGAAAGCATAATACCCCATTGGCCACCATAAATGTTGACTCTATGTTTGTTTAGGGACATGTACATTAAATCTTGAATTGATAAAATCATTGTATTACATAGGATACTGAATTGACACCTTGCATATTGACGCAATGCATGGAACTGTACATAGGATTAAAATCGCCCCCAGTGAAACAGAGGTATGTCTGTAGACTCACACTGCTAGAAACTGGGTTTCGATACCTTGGTGGGTAGAGCACAGATAGCCCATTATGTAGCTTTGTATTTAATTCTAAATAATTAACCAATCAATAATTAATGGTTAAAACCCTCAGTGAGATGCGTTTAAATACTTTGGTGGGTTAACAATGTACTATTAACCCATACATGGGTGTGTATTTCAGAAAATGTTAGATATTTGACTTTAATTGAAGAGTGAAATTGAAAATGGTGAAATCTGCAAGTGATTTATATAGGGCTAAAATGTGATATTTCAGTGTTTCATTCTCAAATGTTTGTAATCATAACAGGAATTCCTAAACTTGACGAGTTGTCGAACTCTCGACGAACTTATAAAGTTGTCATTTACCCCAAATTCTCATAACATATGTCATAATAAAGAAACTTTAACGTATAATCAACTTTTATTCATCATAATACAATCTCTAGGAAGCATAAAATGTGAAAAGAAAAGAAAAAAAATTTCTAATGAAATGGATGAGCTTGAACAAGCCTGTGAATAATGACCATTTTTGACACGTTAGCGACACCTAGGTCTTCATTTGCCTCTGTACGGTCTCAACGACCACTTTTGGAAACCCTGTTCCAGAGACTATACGTCATAACCAATATTTTTGTTTTTGTGGACAAATGACATTGGTTTAAAGATATTTATTTTGAATAATTACTATAAATCTTATTTGATAATATAAAAATTGTCTTAGAAACAAAAGACGATTTTGTTTTTGATGAAATTCAATTCATACAATTCGTTTGGTTAAATGACTTCTATTTATCAAAATGTGTTCACCTTAACATGTTCCAAAATGTTTATCATATCTACCGGGGAGCAATTGGTTTTGTAATGTATGTGTCAAACAAAATCAATAAAGAAATTAAATTACACTATGTAACACAAATTTTGTTCCTGGATAGTATGTATTATTTCTTCATTGCTTATGTTGTAAAAGTACAAAAAATGGCCATTATTGTGTTCAAACTTTGCTTTTGTGACCTGTATACTGAAATTTAGAAATTAACCTATTTTCTATGTAAAAATGGGCAAATTTGCACATTTTCAGTTACATAAGGTCTGAATAAAACAACATATGAATCAAGATTTACATGTATTTATACTAAAGTTATACAAAAATGAACAAAAATATTTAGAAGTGAGTAGTTTTTCGAGATTTGCGAATGTAATGTGAATCACTTTCACGTATCAGCCCCTAAATATATTCTTCCATCATGTTTTCGTTATATACTTCCAGGTCACAAAAGCAAAATTTGAAGAAAAAAATAGGTCTTTTTTATTTACTTTAGACATAAGTAATTGGGAAATAACACTTTCTGATCAGGAACAAGGAAAAAGGTAAAAATTTTGTTACATAGTGTCATTTATTTGTGAAGACAAAATGTGCATACTTCAATACAAACATGTTTTATTATGATTCTTTATTAAGTCCACAAGATTTAAATGAAGAAACTCCACTGGATTTAGTCGTATCAAAAACATAAAAGTGTGGTATAATCAGTTGTTCAATACTTAATCAAAATTGAAGGAGGTATTAACATTCTAAAGTCAAAGGGTGCATTCCATTCTACGCACTTTTAGACAAAAAAAAAAAAAAGTGGATCAGGTAGCGAGTGAAATTGAGGTACAAACCATGCTGATATACTTACTACAGGACAATTTGTCAATAGGCCTATTTTATCAACAACAATGATAAGATGCACAGATGCTTTGTTTATAGCTTGGATGCTCAGAAGAAACTGAAAGAATCTTTGGTTAATTCTCAGATGAATCCACTGTACTTCCAATTTCATTGAAGGATGGCACTGAGAAGTGTCATGAGGTGTAAACAAATATCACGTAATAATAAACTGCCAATTACCTGAAGATTTGACTTAACGCTAATTAAAGTATTCTTTGAAAATGTATATAAACATAAAATAAGTGTTTTTCCCTCCTTTCATTTGTTTTAAATATTAGCTGTTCCAATGATAGAGTATCCGTACGTGGAATTTAACTTGCTTTGTTTTAGAGAGTAAAAGTTTTTATTTCCAGTTTCTACAAAGTACAGTGGTTTATTGTTATTAAATCATTATCAAAATTCACCGTTTGTTACTAACTGAAAGTATTCACATTGTTCATACAAGATATGTAGTTTTATAGTATCTACATTCTGTATTTTCTTGACTCAATATTTTGTAAGTTAAATCAATAGGCTATTGCTGGATATTTGAGAAAGAAATCCAATAAATGAAGTGTATTCATGTAACAATCGATCAAAGAGGCATGCATGGAACTCAAAACCCTGTTCGTACTACTGTATATAAGGTAATATTTGGCATCTTTAAATCACAAGAACCAGTCTGAAGATAAAACTGCACTGATTGTTCAGTTTTCTGAAAAGATATCCAAGTACTATTTATGGTTTTGATACCCAAAAACCACAACGGCCACACTTTGGGTTGCACCGATTTATGGAGGTCTATGGGTTTTAAATCTTTAAAAATACGATACAAAACCAGCTGATTTAGTTCATGATGTAACACCATCTACAAACCAAACTTTGTTGGTCTTGTGATATAATTAATAAATGCAAAACGAATCTCATAATTTGGTTATGTGGTATCCAGAAACCACATACGTTAGAATTGAAGCAGATTATTTGTAACATACATTTGTAAGTGTAACATATCCCTCGGTTATGGATACGCGTAGAAATCACACAGTAGTCCGTAGGGGTTTTGAGCCTAAAATAACATCTACTAAACCATAACTTTGTGGCTTATATTTTACATAATATTTCTGAGTATATGAAAAACGCATCTAATACAAATGCACATTGTTTATGTGGTATCCAGCAGTCACATTATCCAAGAAAAAAGTAATTTATTTATAATGCACATGTCCATGGGTAAACACAGTATAAACATTTATGGTGGCCCATAGGGTCTTAAGCCTTTAAAAACATCGTCGAAGACAATACTTATTGGTGTATGGCATATTTTTTATTGTGTGTGTGTATGGGATACGCGTCTAATGAACTGGTATTGTTGTATCCAGAAAACAAATGGGCCAGGATAAAACCAGTTTACTTGTAAAAACATTGTGCCCCCCCTCCCGGAGGACTCTTTTTTCACTTTCAAGCATGTGTAGACTACCACAAATACAGATGTGTTTGAATATCGAATAGATAACAAGTTACTTGTTTGACATTTTAATATCAAACAGGAATATGTAACTAACTTCAAGTCAGTATAGTAAGTCTGTCTTCCTAAAACACAACATTAAGTTAATAATTACTTACAACACAAGCTAACGTTAAAATGAAGAAGATAGACCAATATTCCGTAGGAATATGTAAAATATTCTTTATATTAAATACACTAGTGAAAGTACCTAGCTTTGCTCGGGTTATAAAATTGACATATTCTAGATGATTATGTCAGGATGTGTATTATGAACCTATTTAGTGTGGACATAGTCTTCATCTTGGTGCTTTTGGCTTCTGAAAATGAATTTTAGTCTCTCTGCTCCAGTTTTGACATACATTATGATTCGTCCATTACCACTCAAGTGACAGGGATGCAAGTGGCTGTGAAGCCTTGTAAGTGTAGTGAACGTTGTACGATTTAATGAAATGAATAAATAAACCTGAAGTAAAGACAAATTATAAGATAACTTAGCCTAGAACCAAGTGGATACAGTTCATCATGAAAGCTAAAATATCGATCCATTTTAAACTTAAATTGAGTTAAGGTTGTTTCATCAACATTCTTATTAAACATAAACCTTTTAATCAACGGAGTCTGTAAATTAAGAAATCAACAAATATTTTCGATTTTTTTCTTTATACATTTCATTTTATACCTATATTTTATTCTTTCAGTACCTAAACCATAAATTAGCAACAGTAATAGGTTATATATTTGTTGCTAAGCAAAATGACATGAAAGCTATTACTGGAATGCATTGTTATCAAAACACACTGGATTTTCTATAGGTTAGAAGTTGTTAATCTAAATGACATTCTACAGGGTATACTAGGGAATGGTATTACTTGTGTCGTTATTTTTGACGGGCTATACAGCTATAATAAAAAAGCATTCCGTCTGCCTGTTTATGTTTTATATTTTGATATAAGGAACCATCTCTTTTCTATGTGAGGTTTTGCTAGCTTGCCTCACTAAAAAGATGTGCACGCATATGCGTGCACGACGTGCGTGTATGTCTGTTTGTAATGTCTATTTATAATGATAAAAGGACATGTCTGGGTGTGTGACCACCATAAATCTAAGAGAAAAGAACCACAAAACCTGAAATTTTGCAAATATACCGAGTAGATACTGACGCTGTGCACTTTCATATTACTGCTTATCCATGTGCGTGCGTGTACTCGTCTTTTTGTGAGATAAACAAATGAAAAACCACAAAGAAAAGAGTTTGTGACCACCATAGCTCCAAGAGAAAAAACACACATAAAAACAGCAAATTTTGCACCTAAACTAAGTGGAACCTGAGAGTCTACACCTGGATATTATTACTTATTCACTAGTAGAAAAACAAATTGAAAAAAGTTATTCCTTATATTGCAAATTATCGATGTAAATCACAGACAGACACGCAAGAGCGTGCATGCCCATTTTATGTCAGATCATCCCATAAGTAATGTCCGAAAATATAATATAGAAAGCGCATCATCATTTATGTCTTTGTAGAAAGTTTAATGACTAAAATATGCAGTTGGACGTTTATAAAAATGTTCAGACAAATAAAATAACTAACCGAATTCCACTTTTTCAGACCATTAATCAAACAAACTCTTATGAAGATGGATGTGTCTGAGAAACACGTTAGGCATATAATGCTTTATGAGTTTGAAAAAGACAATAGTGAAGCAGAAGCTACACGAAACATTCAAGATGTTTAGGGTGTGGAGTCTCTTGATGAAAGAAATTGTCAAAGGTGGTTTCACGAGTTCAGATCGGGTGACTACAGCTTAAGTGATGCGCCACGTTCAGGTCGTCCTGTTGAGTTTAATGATGACTTGCTGCTGGCTACACTTGATGAAGATTGTGCTATAACAGTTGAAGAAATAGTACAGAAGCTTCATTTAACCCAATCAACAGTTCACCGTCATCTGCAACAGCTTGAAAAGGTGTCAAAACTTGGAAAGTGGGTCCTCCATGACTTGACAAAAGCCAACCTTAGAATAAGAGTGGACATTTGGACTTCTCTACACTCTCGTGAACGTAGCTCACCTTGTTTTGGAGAGGTAAGTGACTGGAGATGAAAAATAAATATATTATAAAAATGTTTAGCGCCCAGGTAATGGTTCAGTGCAGGTAAACTGGCTAAAGCGCAGCCCAAAATCGACCTTCACCCTAGGAAAGTCTTGTTAAGCGTTTGATGGGATATTGTTGATGTGATACACTTTTAATTGCTGCCACTCAATGTAACGATTACGTCAGACTTCTATTTTCAACAGTTAGAGTGCTTGAATGTTGCACTTAAAGAAAAGAGGCCTGCTTTGATCAATCGTAAAGGTGTTGTGTTACACCAGGATAACGCACGGCCCCATACAGCAAGGGTCACATCTGCAAAGATTGTAAAGAGCTAAATTGGGGAAAAAATTCCACACCCTCCTTATTCTCCAAATCTTGCCCCATCTAATTATTATCTATTCCGAAGTTTGCAGAACTATCTTGATAGAAAAAAGCTTGGAACACATGAAGGTATCAAAACTATCCTCTCCACATTCTTTTCCTTCAAACTCCAAGAATTTTAGAGAAATGGCATTCAGAAACTTGTAAATTGTTCGCGGGAAGTAATTAATCATAATGGAACACACATTATTGATAAAATAAATTAAAAGTGTTTGAAATCCTTTTTCCTTTCCTGAACCTAAAATCGGACATTACTTAAGGGATGACCTGATAAATGAGACAATCTAGCGAGAAAAACATAGAAAAGAAGTGGTTCCTTATATAAGAATTTTTAACACATAGAAAAGCTAGTGCGTTTTGTTAACTATGTGTTCCAGCAATTGCTTTATATCACGTTGCTTAGCAGTAAAAGTATAGCCTAATATTGTTGCTAGGACGCTATGTGCTGGAAGTATAAAATGAAAGTTATAGACTACAAAAGTTTTGCTTTCTAACTTAGAGACTCTGTTGATTAGATAATTTTGTTTTATCATTTCATTATTATTAAAGTTTAAAATCAGAGGACAAGTCAGGAGGAAGGTTATCGCCATAGACCGATTACATCCTTTAAAGGAACAACAAAAGTATGTAGGTTATATTTTTATGTTAGAATGGTATCAGAATACAAGCCCTGACACACTCATCTATAATATGTGTGTTTTCTTATAGCAAAGCCACATCGGGCTATTTGCTAAGTCTACCAAGGGGAAGCGAAATCATCTGTAATAAAACAACCTAATAACCCAAGCGAAGGCGGGTACTTACGCTCTGTGTTTCTTACTAGCTGGCCTCATTAGAAAAGATGCACACGCACGTAGATAAAATAAGTAATAATATCCAGATCCACACTCTCAGGGTCCTCTTAGTATGGGCTCAAAATTTTAGGTTTCTAGTTTCCTTCATCTTGGAGCTATGGTGGTCATGTACACATACAGAGACACACCCTTTTATTATTATAGATTTTATTATACATATAAATCGTTATCTGTCTATTTGCTACTCCATTAGAATACTGTGTTTTCGTATACAGGTACTGACACAGACGTAACTTGTATTACTTAATATCTGGCTATGCCTTATGTTAAGGTAAATAGATTTCTTGAAAGAAGAATTTAGGTCTGTCTCTTATATAACGGGAGTATCGGCACGTTAAATTGGAAGGTAACACCGAATTCCAATAAAAATGAGCCTGTGTTAAGAAATAAATACTGTTAGACAAACGTTGTAATGCATAATGGAAACATTTTTTAAATTATACACTACTACACTGTGGATGCTTTAACTGCAGTTTTGAATTGATAATGTTGGATTTATTTCCTCAATATAAGGTTCCAGAATAACTAGTTCTACTTATTTATATTGATAAAGTCAGGCTTATCCAGAGAAACTGACAATAACACGTGACTGGTCATTTCTATTTAAATATGAGGGACATTGAAGGGTCAAGATATCAATTGTTATTTTCCCATTTACCAGGCACGCCATCAGAGGAAGATAAACGTGTGTAGATCTCGGAAAAGGTATGAGAATGATGTCACCATAAATGCCAAAGTTCTAGAAGATAGCGCATTGTTTGGCCGCTATGACGTCAGAGAAGATGCTGTCATAGTTCGACAAAATATCACCAAAGTTATAGTGCTAGGGGCGCTTTACGGTGTCAGATATGACAGTGCATACGGCATTATTAACGTGTCTCAACATGATTATAATTAATACAATAAGTTTAAGAGACTAATTGTAACGGATTTACTATTATGTATTTATTTTAACATCGATGTTTGTTTTAGCTAAATATATATTTAGAAATGCACGTAATTCATATTGTGAAATGTGTATTGCAAAGGTCTTACGTATTCTCCACATCTGTATAATATTATTTAGTGTTCTCCACATCTGTATAATATTATTTAGTATTCTCCACATCTGTATAATATTATTTAGTGTTCTCCACATCTGTATAATATTATTTAGTGTTCTCCACATCTGTTTAATATTATTTAGTGTTCTCCACATCTGTATAATATTATTTAGTGTAAGAATCAACCATGTACTTATGTCTGTTTGCAATACTAGTAATTGCCAGTATTGTTGTCAACTGCACTTTCAAGATCCTCGCCTTAAAGCATATAAAAAGTAAACAACGTAACGCGGAAAGTTTTATATTGCTGGTTTGCTACAGTCAGGATGCTATAAACCTCGAAGGTTACAACTGTGATAAACGGTTATTAATCAGAAAACAACAGGAACATTTATATATTTCAAACATTACAAACCGTTTAACGTTAGAGAATTAACTTCGGACCTTAGTATTTCTACGAGGACATTAGATATTGTTGTCGGTGAAAAACAATTGTGCTTCAAGCAAACTAGCCGTCAAGAGGAGTGTACAGGTGTATCAAGAAAGAATTAATTTGCTCATTGAGAAAAATTGATAAAATATTCAGTACTAGACTAAATAGAAGACTCAGTATTGTTTATAAGTTTGTAAAACTCTTGTATATTAACCATCATCTGTAATTAGTACTTGCAATAACGTAATTACAAATTGTATTGAAGTTTGTATTTCAAAATATGTGTGTTAAGAAAGAAAAAAATGTATATATCAATCATGTTGGCAAATATCATAAATTTGATACCTATCGACATTCAATTAACTTCTTAATTAAAATTAAAATTTCCGGCTACATGAAAACGTAATACATAATATAAATCGAAAGCTTGTCCAAGATAAATTACAATATGTAACATAATTCATTAGTTAATTATATTAAATACATTTCCTGACCATTCATATGCAGACCATCCAGAAAAGATATGTTTATTTAAATACCTTTCAGTGTTCCAGATTTTACTGTTTTACTAGTTTGACTTTGTGTTATCCATATAACTTAGTCCGTCAGTGGCACAGCGGTATATCTATGCACTTATACTGTAAGAAACCGGGTTTCAATATCTATGGTGGGAAGAATACAGATAACCCTTTGTGCATCTTTGTGCTCAACTACAAACAACAATACAGCCTAAGAAAATATTTCATTTTACACAAGATATATTATAGTTTTCGTTTTACAAGGGTGGATGGTATCTCCGTATTTCCACATCGAATATGCTATCAGTGTTTAGATTTAATGATATTGAAACTATTATTTTAACGAAAATCTTACTGTCCGTAGGATTTTAATAAAGCTGTTGTTGTCCATTATTTAAATGAAATCACAACTTACTTTTTTTTGTGTTAAAGTTAATATAAATCTGTTGTATTTATAATTTACAAATGTGTGATATATTATTGAAGGTTATATACAGATTTTAACATAGAGTAAATTGTATACATTTGACAAAGATGTAGAATAGCTTATTGACATCCTTTTCATTTTCGTCTGGGACTCATTAACACTGAGGAGACACTTCCCTCTGACTCATTACGACCTGTTCCCAATCAGTCTATCTCACTTCAAAACACGTGAGCTGCAAACTTTCTATACATATATAACTCATGTTTCACTAACTTTAATAAACGGTGCAGTAAATCCTTTTCCTACATAATAAGTGTGGTTAATCACTATTATAGAATAGCAACACACACCATTTTTCATAAATCTCTGAAGACTGATCTTTCTTGGATTCAAGTCGACAACATTGTCCACACATACACAGACGAACTGGTTTCATTAAGCACTTTTTTGTTGTAAGTTTGCGTTACAGTTCGTTTGATGGTGTTATTATGTTGAGATAGTTCTAGTGGATTAAAATATTAACCTTTCTCATCTCGACCATATAAATACAGGCCCATTTGTTACCAGGTTTTTGACTCAGATCTAGACTGATGATGTACAATTGGTTGTCTGCATGGTCAGGTAGTTTACCACTGACCAACACACCTCCAAATATCTATCGCATACCCAAATCTCGTGAAAGTACAGAATACATTTCTAAATAGTTCATATCTATTTTCAGACAATATTCCATAGGACGCCTGTTGTTTCGCCCTCATACGTCAACTATACATATTATCAATTGAATATAAATTTTTGTAGATCTGTTTGAGAGTAAACTCCTATTATCTCTTCAATTCAGTTGCGGATTTCAAGTACAGGGGTATGTTTTGTATAGTTCATAAAATAAAGAAACTTTAATTACTTCGGAGAATGTCCCTTATGTTTCACTTATACTGATGTATTTCTTTTATTAATAACCTACAAGAACAAGAATATACCACAGGTATTATTGCACTGGGCTGTAAGTCAGTATAAACGTTTTTAATTTATAAAACGTCAAAAGCAATATCTTTTATTGTAAGAATAAACAATTCACATAATTTATGAAGACTATATTGCTATCACAGTTAGTTTACAGGTTTTTGTTTGTTATTAAAATCTTTAAAAAATAAAATATATGTACATTATATTTGATACTTCTTAGAGAATGTCATAATTCTCTACAGTATTCCAGAAAGTTTCACTGATAGAACCTAATAAATTTAACTGTATTATTCTTTGATTAAATATAGATTGATCAATAATTCGTTCACTGCTGATCTCATGTTTTAACATGTAACAAGAATGGTAAGTTTGACTTAGATTGTATGTTTTACATGCTTCACATTGTTCGTTTTTTCAGTACTCTTAAAATAGACTACATATTTTCAATGTTTATATTAATAAGATCTTGTTTAATATGGTAGCACACTTTCTTTCCATTATGAACTACAGTATGTAAGTGAGTACCAAAATGAGAAACTTGTGCACACAAATTGTACCATTCTGAATCACAAATTGTACCATTCTGAATAACAAAAAGCAAAGAGAATCTTAACATAACGTAATGAATCGGAGACTCGTCCGGGATAAATTGTAATGCGTAACAAAGGGGTTTAACGTAATAAAACATAAGCATTGATCATATGTGAAAGTATAATGATCACCTTTGTAAAACTCATGTAAGATAAAACGGTAAAGTATCACGTGTACAATAAAATATTTTGCAAAGATATTGTATAAAGTCACACTAGTGACAGTGTAAATTTAATAATTGTATATTTACTAGCCATTTTATTGGTGACTGATGGAGACACACTATAAAAATTTGCTTTAAAAACACGATATATGTAGAACAACATCCAACTTTGTAAAACTCGAGATAAACTTTTAAAATATCTTGCATTAAGTAAAATGTTTTATTTTGCACTTTAATTAATTGCCGAATATCTTTAAAATAATCATTTGTTTTATAATTAAGAGTCAAACAGTAAGTTTCAATAATTTTATGATATCGGATTTAAATGTAAATGGTCAGGAAATGTAATTAATTAACAAATGAGTGTTGAGCCTCCTTCTTAGGACGACTTAACTGGTCAGGATATTTACTTAATGAATTAGTGTTGAGTCTCCTTCTTAGGACGACTTAAATGGTCAGGATATTTACTTAATGAATTAGTGTTGAGTCTCCTTCTTAGGACGACTTAAATGGTCAGGATATTTACTTAATGAATTAGTGTTGAGTCTCCTTCTTAGGACGACTTAAATGGTCAGGATATTTACTTAATGAATTAGTGTTGAGTCTCCTTCTTAGGACGACTTAAATGGTCAGGATATTTACGTAATGAATTAGTGTTGAGTCTCCTTCTTAGGACGACTTAAATGGTCAGGATATTTACTTAATGAATTAGTGTTGAGTCTCCTTCTTAGGACGACTTAAATGGTCAGGATATTTACTTAATGAATTAGTGTTGAGTCTCCTTCTTAGGACGACTTAAATGGTCAGGATATTTACTTAATGAATTAGTGTTGAGTCTCCTTCTTAGGACGACTTAAATGGTCAGGATATTTACTTAATGAATTAGTGTTGAGTCTCCTTCTTAGGACGACTTAAATGGTCAGGATATTTACTTAATGAATTAGTGTTGAGTCTCCTTCTTAGGACGACTTAAATGGTCAGGATATTTACTTAATGAATTAGTGTTGAGTCTCCTTCTTAGGACGACTTAAATGGTCAGGATATTTACTTAATGAATTAGTGTTGAGCCTCCTTCTTAGGACGACTTAAATGGTCAGGATATTTACTTAATGAATTAGTGTTGAGCCTCCTTCTTAGGACGACTTAAATGGTCAGGATATTTACTTAATGAATTAGTGTTGAGTCTCCTTCTTAGGACGACTTAAATGGTCAGGATATTTACTTTGAATTAGTGTTGAGTCTCCTTCTTAGGACGACTTAAATGGTCAGGATATTTACTTAATGAATTAGTGTTGAGTCTCCTTCTTAGGACGACTTAAATGGTCAGGATATTTACTTAATGAATTAGTGTTGAGTCTCCTTCTTAGGACGACTTAAATGGTCAGGATATATAATTACTTAATGAATTAGTATTGAGTCTCCTTCTTAGGACGACTTAAATGGTCAGGATATTTACTTAATGAATTAGTGTTGAGTCTCCTTCTTAGGACGACTTAAATGGTCAGGATATTTACTTAATGAATTAGTGTTGAGTCTCCTTCTTAGGACGACTTAAACAGGACTTAAATGACGTTAAAGGATATTTACTTAATGATATTTACTTAATCAGGAATTAGTGTTGAGTCTCCTTCTTAGGACGACTTAAATGGTCAGGATATTTACTTAATGAATTAGTGTTGAGTCTCCTTCTTGGGACGACTTAAATGGTCAGGATATTTACTTAATGAATTAGTGTTGAGTCTCCTTCTTAGGACGACTTAAATGGTCAGGATATTTACTTAATGAATTAGTGTTGAGTCTCCTTCTTAGGACGACTTAAATGGTCAGGATATTTACTTAATGAATTAGTGTTAGTCTCCTTTACTTAATGAATTAGTGTTGAGTCTCCTTCTTAGGACGACTTAAATGGTCAGGATATTTACTTAATGAATTAGTGTTGAGTCTCCTTCTTGGTCAGGACGAGTCTCCTTCTTAGGACGACTTAAATGGTCAGGATATTTACTTAATGAATTAGTGTTGAGTCTCCTTCTCCTTCTTAATGAATTAGTGTTGAGGACGACTTAAATGGTCAGGATATTTACTTAATGAATTAGTGTTGAGTCTCCTTCTTAAGACGACTTAAATGGTTAGGATATTTACTTGTGTTGAGCCTCCTTCTTGGGACAACTTAAATGGTCAGGATATTTAGTGTTGAGCCTCCTTCTTGGGACGACTTAAATGGTCAGGATATTTCTTAATGAATTAGTGTTGAGTCTCCTTCTTGGGACGACTTAAATGGTCAGGATATTTACTTAATGAATTAGTGTTGAGTCTCCTTCTTGGGACGACTTAAATGGTCAGGATATTTACTTAATGAATTAGTGTTGAGTCTCCTTCTTAGGACGACTTAAATGGTCAGGATATTTACTTAATGAATTAGTGTTGAGTCTCCTTCTTGGGACGACTTAAATGGTCAGGATATTTACTTAATGAATTAGTGTTGAGTCTCCTTCTTGGGACGACTTAAATGGTCAGGATATTTACTTAATGAATTAGTGTTGAGTCTCCTTCTTGGGACGACTTAAATGGTCAGGATATTTACTTAATGAATTAGTGTTGAGTCTCCTTCTTAGGACGACTTAAATGGTCAGGATATTTACTTAATGAAATGAACTTAAAGTCAGGATATTTACTTAATGAAGTTCTCCTTCTTGAGTCTCCTTCTTGGGACGACTTAAATGGTCAGGATATTTACTTAATGAATTAGTGTTGAGTCTCCTTCTTAGGACGACTTAAATGGTCAGGATATTTACTTAATGAATTAGTGTTGAGTCTCCTTCTTAGGACGACTTAAATGGTCAGGATATTTACTTAATGAATTAGTGTTGAGTCTCCTTCTTAGGACGACTTAAATGGTTAGGATATTTACTTAATGAATTAGTGTTGAGCCTCCTTCTTAGGACGACTTAAATGGTCAGGATATTTACTTAATGAAATAGTGTTGAGCCTCCTTCTTAGGACGACTTAAATGGTCAGGATATTTACTTAATGAATTAGTGTTGAGTCTCATTCTTAGGACGACTTAAATGGTCAGGATATTTACTTAATGAATTAGTGTTGAGTCTCCTTCTTAGGACGACTTAAATGGTCAGGATATTTACTTAATGAATTAGTGTTGAGTCTCCTTCTTAGGACGACTTAAATAGTCAGGATATATAATTACTTAATGAATTAGTATTGAGTCTCCTTCTTAGGACGACTTAAATGGTCAGGATATTTACTTAATGAATTAGTGTTGAGTCTCCTTCTTAGGACGACTTAAATAGTCAGGATATATAATTACTTAATGAATTAGTATTGAGTCTCCTTCTTAGGACGACTTAAATGGTCAGGATATTTACTTAATGAATTAGTGTTGAGTCTCCTTCTTAGGACGACTTAAATGGTCAGGATATTTACTTAATGAATTAGTGTTGAGTCTCCTTCTTAGGACGACTTAAATGGTCAGGATATTTACTTAATGAATTAGTGTTGAGTCTCCTTCTTAGGACGACTTAAATGGTCAGGATATTTACTTAATGAATTAGTGTTGAGTCTCCTTCTTAGGACGACTTAAATAGTCAGGATATATAATTACTTAATGAATTAGTATTGAGTCTCCTTCTTAGGACGACTTAAATGGTCAGGATATTTACTTAATGAATTAGTGTTGAGTCTTCTTCTTAGGACGGCTTAAATGGTCAGGATATTTACTTAATGAATTAGTGTTTTTTACCATCTGTATTTATTATAGTAATGTTGGGACATCTTGAACAAGTTTGAGCAAGTTCAAGACTTTATTGCTCCCGTGTTATTCGAAAACTACAAAACTAACACAAACCAAGAATTCTGAAAAATCATATATTAAGAATAGGAATGTTGAAAACGTATGACGAGTCTTCTTACCGCTGGAAGAGTAACACGATATAAAGGCGTGGATTGAGGTGTACAATATCAAGATAGGGTATATTGTACGATATATATTATGAGGATTGATAAAATAATACACACTGTAACCCATAGAAAGGTTGGCAACAGAGAAAAGGGTTGAGACATCTAGTACTTTCTTTCTTAAACCCTACATTCTACTTTTAAGTTAATATAAACCCCAGCAATAAGTGGGATTAATTGCAACATTAGTGTGTGTTTTTTTGTTTACATCGTTTTGTGTGTATTTAGAGAATATTATTACAAACTGTAACTAAGAACCATGGCGTCATAAGCTATTTGATGCTTAAATAGTCTTCAAAAATGTGTTAAAAGTCGATAGTGTCCAAAACTAATGCTAGGATTAAACGAAATAGATATTATTTTTAATAACACGATGTACTCATTGCAGCAAGCTTAGTTATTTTTGCAGAGAAACTAATTGTAACTTGTCTTATTCAATTTATTGGAATTTGTATTTTCTAAAAGTGGTCAAGGTGTCGAGTCTTTTTCTAAATAAAAAGGGTTTTATTGTCATAAAACAACATTTACCCTTCTAAAGTAATTGATGTTTTAAATTTTACCTGAAAATTGTTTACCGACTCTCAATAACATTATATAATAGTGACTTACAACAAGTTTAGTTGAAATACTATTATATCACATCCAAGTTACGCCTGTTCTCTAAATTTGTAGAAGATTCTCGAGTGTAAGAATCAACAATATGTTGTAGGGAAAGAATAGCGTGTCTTCCAATATTGTTGAATATTTGCGAATCTCACCTTTAAGTATATAAACCGACGTGCCGAGAGATAAATTATTGTTGGTCAGCTACAGTCAGTATACTATAAGCCTCCGAAGCTATAATTGGGATTAACGCTTCATAACCGGCAAACTACAGAATTTGACCAAGAACGTTTATAGATTAACATTACGAACTGTTCAACTTCACTTAATTAACTTCGGAGCTTAGTATTTCTACGAGAATATTAAACATATTCGTAGGTAAAACGTAAGCTTATAAGCAACATCAACTTTTGTATGTAAACCAATATTTTTAATAACTATTTCTAATAACCGTTATTATAAATTATATTTTTGTTTGTATATTAAGATATTTGTGCTACGAAAGAAGATTGCATGTAAACTTGTTGGCTAATATAAATTTAATACACGTCGACATTTAAATAACTTGTGATTTCCAATTCATTTGAAATCATAATGTGTAAGGTACGTAACATAATAAGTCAGAGACTCGTCCGGGATAGATTATAATGCATAACACATAATTACTGTTATCAAATTTTCGGTATCTGTCTATTGTTATGGACAAGGGTTCTTCAATATATATCATGTTCATACTTTTTTAAAAATTGGTTGAAGAACATTTTAGGGCTTCAGTCAACTTCCTCGTGCTGAACAGACGTCGGACGTTTGGTTCAGCACCATGAAAATGAAATGAAACCTTACATGAAAAAGCCGACAAGTAAAAACAGAAACGCGTCTACACGTTAACAAGTAGTATTTTATATTCAGCCTATCTGGCAAATTGTGTCAAGCCTGTCTTCTAGTTAACAAACATTACTTTGTGTTTAACCTGTCTAAATGTTCATAAGTCGTATTTGGCATCGAGTCTGCTGACATATTATTACGTAATATTTGTTATTCAGCTTGTTTATACGTTGAAGTACGGGGACATTTTCTACCCCTTTAACTTTAAAGTAATTTTCAAAATTATGTTATAACTAAAGGTCGGAAATCCCCTTTGACCAATTTTTTTTAATTAGCGGGTTAAGTTATTCTTAACCAGATTTTTGATGTGGCAGAATGATCACAGAAAAGGTTTCCTTAATAAAACATAGAAAAAACAAACAAAATTAAACAGCTATTTGTTTTAATTTCATAATTAAATCTTATAGAATTATCAATAATGTTAAAGTAATTAGCAAAACTGAGTATTTCATATATATCATGTCGCCAAATCAAAAGTGTGTCATCCAATGTATTCAGTCTTCAGTTTCAAACTGTCTATAAACAAGTCACTGGAAACTATCTTATTTTTAGAAATGCATATTACATAATCTTTGGTTTTAAAATATTCAAGAGTCTTGTTTTAAATATACGATATCATGTGGTTTGAATTTCGCGCAAGGCTACATGAGGGATATCTGCGCTAGCCGTCCCTAATTTAGCAGTGTAAGGCTAAAGGGAAGGCAGCTAGTTATCACCATCCACCGCCAACTCTTGGGCTACTCTTTTAATTAGTTACCTTTTCTCTAGTCCTACAGTGCAAAATTAGGGACGGTTAACGCAGATATCCCTCGTGTAGCTTTGCGCGAAATTCAAAACAAACCAAACCTTAAGATATGACTTAACCTATCAATGGAAAGGATCACTGTCTACATTTATATAATAATGTAGTAGCGTTGTTGTTTTTCCTTAAGTGGTTCTTACAAATTAGTTAATAAAAATAATTCAACGTTCAGTCCAGATAATGATATCAAATTAGATTACTTCCTCCTTTAACTTTCCTACTATATTAAGTACAGTGATAACTTTAAGCCATATTTACATCCACGTTAACTTCATGGCAGATTGATCTAGTACTTTAAGACAAAACTCGAACTGATTCACTGCTAACTGAAACTAAATCAATGTTTGTTTGATTCATTCTACTGAGTAGAAAATTCTCTATATTTTTTATGCTTCACTGAAGTTGCTATTTATGAATCATTATTTGATTTTTTATTTTTTTACAAAACTTGACCGTAAAAGTTTTAAAGCCTCCTAGACTTACATTGTTAAACTTATTTATCTCAATATTATGTGCTTTCTAGCTAACAATTCAATTACAACAAAAAACTATTCATCTCATAACACTGTTCCCTCCTTGAATTGAAAAGTCTCCCAAACGATCCTAAAACAAACAAAAGTTAAAACATGACACTGCAATGTCCATCATCAACTCTTTATGATGTTTTTCCTCTTCTGATATACATAGTATACAGGTGGAATGATGTTTTGTCCCTCGTCTGGATGTCTTGTTGCTGAAAGTTGTTCTCGTAGTCAACAGAATCTACTGGTGGCTCTATCCTTGATTATTCTCTGGAATCAGTCTGGAGGAGGTTGAGTTCTACTCATGTGTTTTTTTCCAGAGTATCCAGTTGATCATCAACACACTTACAAAGATGATAAGGTTGGATAACCTTTGGCTTGAATCACCTGTCCTTCTGCCTCCATATTACACGCCATTGATTCTTTTTAGGACGACGTTTGGCCCTTCTAAACATATATTCAACTTTGGAGTTTGTTCTCTGTTGCGAAGGGAGCTCTTGAGTTGTGCCATATCACCTAGATGGAATCCAGTTGGATTATTATTAACATTTTAGTGTCCTTTCATTTTATCACAAGTTGATTTAACTCTTTCCTAGTTAAAGCCATGCATAAAGTCAATAGATTAAGAAGTATTGCTTATAACTCCTGGTATGAATATTTTACTTCTTGATGACATAATTTCCACCTTATTTTTTGTCACTGGAAAGTTATCCTTTGGTATGGTAATTGCCGTGTAGCACATGGAAGATTTCATGACCATAAGCTGTTGGGATAATTCAAAACAGATTAATCTAGCATCCGTGTGTCCGTAAGAAGTTAGTTCACAACTTACACACTTTCTAGATGTTAACTACCTACACAACATGAGGTAGAAAAGTTTTCTGTTGTAAATATAACTTCCAACTTTAATTTTGCTGGAACTTTATAACTATCTGCTGCTCGCACAAGTCCCTAGAAGCAGGGTCTGACATGGCCAAATTGTTAGGGCGTTCGACTCATAATTTGAGTCGCGGGTTAGAATTCCTGTCACAATAAACATGCTTGTCTCTTCAGCCGTAGGGACATCATAATTTGACGGTCAATCTCATTATTCGCTGGTAAAAGTGTAACCCAAGAGTTGGCGATTAGTTGTGATGAGTAGTTGTCTTCCCTCTAGTCTTGCACTGTTAAATTAGGGAGAGCTAACGCAGATAGCTCTTGTGTAGCTTTGCGCGAAATTCAAAAAGAAACTAAACAAACAAACAATCGACGATCCAGGTCCACGGCGAGCAAATTAATTCTGAGTTGTTATTGTCACATTTCGCTTAAACCAGCCGGTTCAGTTGACTTAATGCCGTTTATAAGCTGATGTTTACCGTTGAAGATAGTTAATTTTCTCGTAGAAATGCTGACGTCCAAAGTTGATTAACTGAAGTTGAAAGGTTTATAATGTTTGAAATCTACAAACGTTTCTGGTATAGTTTTGTGGGTTTTTGATTAATAGACATTAACCACAATTATATCTCTCGAGGCCCATTATACACTGATTGTAGCTGTGTAATATTAATAACCTTATTTGTTTCTCGGCGCGTCGATTTTTATATACCAATTATACCTGACGCAAGAACATTCAACAAAATTCTCTAGACGACAATACTATCAATCACTAGTATTACATACACAACTAGTACTTTGCACTTTCTTATTCAAGAATCTTCAAAAAATTTCGAGAATACGAGGGACTTGTCCAATACACAGTTATGAATATACGTAAAATTCAAAAAAGAAACAATACAGAAACAAGCGAAGGTACTAAAATAAATGTATAATGGTAAATCCGTTACAATATCACGAAATCAAAACTAACGAAATAGTAATATTGTTGTACATGAGGATGTTAAATAAGCGTCCTTTTCCAGGACATTAAGTGGTTTATATGTGAATGGTCAAGAAATGTAAGTAAATATAGAACTAATGAAATAGTGTTTTATACTGACAGTATTAAATCTAGCCTTTGATGAAACACATTGATCTACTTCGTGAATGTCATTGTCTCTGACATCATGTTAACCTATTATAGTGGCCTAGCAACACGCCCCTAGCAATGCACCCTCTCTGATATCATCGCTGAGTGGCGCCAGCGCCATCTGGTTCTTGTTCATGAAACTCTGATATAATTGTCTCTGAAGTTTTTTTCTTGTTCTCTTTTCCTTGCGGCTTAGCAATAAAAAGCTAGTAATACGCCCTATTCTCGTGACATCATTGCATCTCCTGAATCCTATGGCAGTGGTCAACATATGCACTCGTAGCGTGCTCTAGTGGCGTGTTTCGCGGTATCCTTTCTAAGTACTTTTGGATTATTCTTTAAAATTATGGCATTTTAATCCTACTATAGCTATTATAGGAAATATTTTGGCAAATGGGATCAACTTAGATGGCCCTAACTGACTGATGTGTAAATAGACTAAAAAGCGACATATATCTGGAGAAATTAGGAAGAAAATAACAAAGAAGCTTTGTTTACATGATACTTGATATTTTCAATCCAGATGGTACCTAATGCGACACATGGGGCAAGTGGCCAGGTCATAGATCTCAAGATTGAGACATAGCTAACCCTAACATTTAAAATGGTGACTACAGGAAGGGCGATCAGTTAGCAGTATTCAGAGCCTACACAGTTTCTCGTAACCAAGAAGCAGGCTTGATTGTCACTCAGGTGAAGTATAAATGGTGTTTAGTGATGTGAATTTCAGATCCTTAGCCCAGCATGCTAACGACTAGGCCATGCCTAGCCCTTTAGTTCAACAAAGATCAACACTTTACCAGAAATTACACGTTCCTTCCTGAGCGTGTTTAGTTTGTTTTGACTGTTGTGCAAATGTACTCGAAAGCTACTTATGCTAGCCATTCCTAGTTGTGTAGTGATAGACTAGAAGGAAGGCACTTACTGAACAATGCCCTGTGTCAACTCTTGGGCTGCTTTTTTTTTTTCTAACAAGATTGACCTTGACCACCACACTATAATACTCCCATAGCTGAAAGGGTGAGGATGTCGAAAACTAGATTCAAACCAGCGATCCTCAGGTTGTGAGTCGTGTGTCCTGACCATCAGCTCTGTCAGTCGTTTTCGAGAAGGATACATCATTGATGAAATATGTATATATATTTGTGTATTTTACAACTAACCACAACTGTTGACTCTGGTTGTACATACAATAAAACTGTTCTATACTATTTAGCATGCCATAAATCGATATCAGTATTAGAATTTGGTTAATATTACTTTCAATGATCTATCAAAATGAGCATGGCTGATGTTAAAGAAATGGTTCGCCATGCCTATCAGTAATTATGCTGTCTCTAGTTCTCTGAGTAGAGTTCTGTGACTGGACAATGGCACATTTACAGTGCCAGTGAGAACAGCGTCACTGGAAATTGAAACTGATTCAAGGAAGAAATAGTCCTTCCGTGGTAATCATAGGAAACCAGACAGTCATAGACACGACATCGGTTGCACATAGAAAATGTCAAAATCGTGAATAATTGGCCTGCTTACCTTCTAAAAACTGAAACATAGGTTGCATGTCATAACCTGTCAGTACAACCAGTATATTCTAAACTGAGACTGACAGAACCCATCCAATAATCAAAAACTTCTACCTGTGTCCGGTTACTATAATAGTACTCCAGTATCACTGAAAAATAAGGAAGAAGTTGAATTGAAGTTGGAAGCTACTGTTGTAACTAGATTTTAATTTGGAAGTAGGGACAAATACGTTAAGTTTAAGGTTTCTATGCAAACTTGCTTTGTTATAAGTTAAATACCATTTGAATAAAACAAATATATCTAAGCCTGGTTTTCCTTTTCATTTAAAGATTATTATGTTGTTAACACAGAACATGGGATATAGTTACACAAGTTTTTCAAGTTTTATGAAATTCTAGAAATCAAGTTATCCTGTTTAAAATTACAGAAAAAGCACTAGTTACATCAAAGTTCCTTTCATGTAATGTATAGTTTAAAAGAACCATAATTTCTTTCGGTGAAAATTGACGTAATTAGGAATGGTTCATTTTAAAAATATTTGAAACACTACATACATAACAAATTATTCTATATATATATTTACATAACATACAAGACAAAAATAAGAATATATTGTAAAACGGACGTACTGCCATATGCGTAAGTAGAACAATGCTGCATAACAACCAAATGTATATACTGCTAGCTTAAAACAGACTTATTACAATTATACATTTTTGGTAATGTTGCGTGTTATAACTTATTTCATACGAGTAGTTTCCGATTTACTGTGTTACGTATTACTATTTCAAATAAACGAAAGTTTGAATTTAGAAGTTAATTATATTTATATTATTTACCGACATGATTAATGCACATAAATTTCTTTATTATCACAAATATATTGCAATATCGAACAACAACAACAAATATAATTTATTATTACGGTTGTTACTAATGGTGGTTTACATACAAGAGTTTTACAAACTGTACTGAGTTTTATAATCAGTCTAGAACTGAATATTTTATCGTCGATGAAGGTCTGCGACGAGCAAATTAATTTCGAGTTGATATTGTCAAACCTTCCCTAAGCTAACATTGTCTTTTCTTTGCAACCTCACATGGCCGTGTGGCTGGGGCGTTTGACTCGTAATCAGAGGGTGACGGATTCGAATTCTCATCACATCAAACATGCTTTCTCTTTCAGCCATGAGATAGTTATAATATGGCACTCAATTCAACTATTCGGTGGTAAAATAATAGCCCAAGAATTGGAGGTGAGTAGTGATGACTAGCTACAAGCCAATAAAATTTTATGAAAATGACTTTAGGAATGGATGTAACATCTACCTCATCCATAAGAAACGAGCTTTGGGATTGGATGTAGCATCTGTGACATGGTGGATCATGCCTTCCATGGTAACAGTTTTTTTCTTCAAATTATTGATTATTTAGATTTTGGACCATCACGGCGACAGCACGTGGCCCAGAGTTACCAGCATTATCTTGTACTAATCACTTCATCTCTTTATTATTTTGATGTGTAATGTTTGTTTGTCTGCAATGACATTTTAGTAATGTATATTAAGAATATGTTAAACGAGTTCAATCTGGAATATTTTGAGAGCTTAATCATGACCTAAATTGTAAGTGATAGAAGATCGATGTTATCAGGAAATACAGGTCACAAGTTAATACTGTCCACTGGACAAAGAAAGCAAGTTAGCATTCTGAATCAAAGCCCAGTTTGTTTATCTAGTTTTTAATTAGTCTAGCTACAGAGAACGCTTACTTTCCACTAGAAAATATTCGTCGAGACGAAAACATTTACTGGGAAGGAGGAAAATGATGTCCACTCATTCATTACGGGTATGAATAATGAGTTTTTGTATTTTATTTAAAATAAAAAATTGGTTCACTCTGTCAATAGTGTGCAGACTCAAAATGGAGAAACCTCAACTATCTCAATAAAAAAAAAATTCTCGTAAATTTCCTGCGTGAAATCTACATTTATTGTGAATTATTTTATCAAAAACATGTCGGAAAATCGGTTCTAACTGAAAATAAATATGATACATTTACTTCATTAATAAGAAGCAGCTTTATGAAATAATTTAACGTCTGAATTTAAGCCAATAGCATAAGAGAAAGGTGTAATATTTACGTACTGTGTCACAATGTGTCGGTTTGAAAAGAAGTTACTGATTAAATAAGGAGACATTCCAGTCATACAATATATACAGCACTGTAGATCTCTTGCAGTGAACATAAATCATTTTGAAAAATCTTAAATGTTTTATATTCCTGATTCATGAATAGCCACTACTGATATTATAAGTCTATTGTCTTTTTTTCTTCTTCTGAATTTCATGCTCGCAACTGGATTATAATAAAGTTAGTATTTAATACAGCTATACTAAGTCTTTAATTAATTATTCGTAAAACCACCAAGAGAACTATCGTTTGTAAACACTAATTCGTTGTAACAGTAGTCGACAGATTTTTATGTGTCTCACAACGGCTGGTGTCAGTAGAAACACTCCGAGATACATTTTTATTTCAAGTGGGTTTCTCGTCATCAAGAATCAAGTCGACATATTTAGCACCGTAGCTAGTTAGGCTACGTTTACTAACATTATGCTCGGATCCTGATACATATCGGTATATCCCAGTAATACTGGCGTTAAGATTAACATCATGGTTTATCTAACAGAACTCAACACAGTGAAAAAAAGCTTTATTTGTAACGAAATATGTGCAAAACGTTATAAAATCGTTGAATTGAGTGTCACATTATAACCATCTCATGGTTGAAAGAAAAAGCATGTTTGATGTGATAAGGATTCGAACCCGTCACCCTCTGATTACGAGTCAAACGCCCCAGCCACACGGCCATGTGAGGTTGCGAAGAAAAGACAATGTTAGCTTAGGGAAGGTGTGACAATATCAACTCGAAATTATTTTGTTCGTCGCAGACCTTCATCGACGATAAAATATTCAGTTCTAGACTGATTATAAAACTCAGTACAGTTTGTAAGTTTGTAAAACTCTTGTATATAAACCACCATTAGTAACAACCGTAATTTCGACATTTTCTTCAAATAAATTTGATTATGATTTTGTGTATTTGTGTACATTTTGATTGTCTATTTTTGTTCTTATTCTAATAAATACAGCATAAACAGTACAATAACTTTATTCACCAACATCTTACTTATCTGGAGTCAAGCAAGTATAACATTATGCTCAAACTTTATATATAATTAAGGAACTCCGTGTTCACCATGTCTAAGCCAGAATACCTGCTTAAGCCGGAAATGTTTATCGATCCCATGCAATTTCGCCTTCGACAGGTTTTACTGTATTAAAATGTTAAGCTGGTTGTTTCCTGGTTGGTCAGTGGTGAGTTTAAGATTTTACAACTTTTAAATCCGGGGTTCTATTCCCTGCGGTGGAAACGGCAGCTAGCCTGACGTGGTTTTGCTCTGAAATAAACTAAGTGAGTTTAATCAATATTCGTGGCTATTATATTTAAATAGATTTGAATATTATTACATTAATTGTAAAGTTATGACTATCATTTTGCATTGTTAACTTAACGTATTCATTTTTAGAAGTGACCTAAATATTCTACCTTGGCTGAAATTCATAAAACAATATCGACATAATGATCGAAAACACTGCACACAGAGAAGATACCCTATAAGATTTTATTTACTTATGCATTAATTCATGACACTGGGTAAGTTTTGTTAATTTGTTGTATATGATTGGCTTCATTAAACTGTAAGTTACGTTTTAGTTTCGATCAGAAAACGCTGATGTTCTTCCTTGTAACTAAAGCCAGTTAAACCACTTTTACCAATTACGTTGACTAACCATAAGTCATTACCAAATTGTTTTATCCGGTTATTTAACATTGTGCTTGTTTGCTATCGAAGGGATGTATGAACTTAATTAATTCTACAAAATATTCTCTTGAAATTAGAATAAAAACAATTTACGAAAGTTTGTATCAAACTATCCAAACTAATACTTATTTCTAATGAGTGATGCATAAACACAATTGCAAAAAGAAACAAGTAATTCATTCAGAAAGAGGAAGGATTTTCAAGTGATTATTGTGTCGGGAAATTTTTTCTCTGCATTTTGGGGCTATAGTTGTGGTATAAGAGTAGCCCACAAATTGGCGGTAGGTACTGTTAACTATCTGTCTTTCCTATGAACACTTTGCATCAGAAAGAAATATTACATAATCTTTTTTAAAGCGATTAGTTTTCGGTGTCATCACACCATCTACAAAACTTCTAACAATGTCTAAATGTAGTTCTGATACATTCCGTTTCACCACTATTTTATATCAACTGTGGGTTTCAGATAACCTGATGATTTTTATTTTCAAAATCGCTTTAATATAACTTACCTAACCTTCTGTATGTATATATGGAAATGGAAGGACATAGTTACAAAATTATATCAGTGGTTAAATTCTGAACATATGTATTGAGATCATGTATAAGTCTCTTAATTCTTAAAACTTACACATAATAGTTACACATTATTTGAACTAAAATGTGTGAAAAGTATTAATTTTTGTACAAACATTTTATTCAAAATTTTATTTAAAACATTACTTTCAAAGATGGAAGGCTGAAACCTATATTTTGCCACGCCTACGAAATACTGTTAAATTGAATGCTGTCCATTGCAAATACAAGATTAGACAAAAAACACTCATCACAAATTCTGGGTACACACGTTAATCGTGCTTGTGGAGGGAGGGGCAGAACATGCAGTTGTCCACCACTTGAAAAACAAAAAAGCAGTAATATAAAGTTACAACTATATTGTATCAACAATGCTTAAAGAGGTTAACAATGTAAACAAATAATCTGGCAAATTGTAGTTAATATTTAATAAAATAGAATAAATAAAGTCTAGGGCAACGAAGCATAACTTGTTAACTGATGTATCAAAATATTTAATTAAAATTATTAACAGTCTTATCGTGTTGCTATAATACATACATTACCAATCGTTCTTACTTTGAAAATTAACTTTCGTTTCACCATTTTAATTTTGGAGTATTAAATTTTGAAATATTGATCATTTTACGACTTTTAGTCACCATCAAGTCAAATATTTGTTGGTTATTCAACTTTCTTTTATTTTACTGTTAACAAATAAATGTGCAGTTATAAATACGTAATGCACGTTTTATATTTTATAGTGTGTTTTTTTTCTTACAGCAAAGCCACATCGGGCTATTGCTGTGTCCACCGATGGGAAGTGAACTCCCTGATTTTAGCATTGCAAATCACTAGACTCACCGCTCTCCCAGCGCGGGACTTCTGTTTTATAGAATATAATGAAGTGGAAAGTCTTTCAACAAATAGATACCGTGTGAAAGTCATATCTAGATGTCAACTTGATTATATCGCTCCTTTCCCAGTGTGCCTGGCATGGCCAAGCGCGTAAGGCGTGTGACTCGTAATCCGAGGGTCGGGGCGGGTTCGCGCCAAACATGCTCGCTCTCCCAGCCGTGGGGGCGTTATAATTTGACGGTCAATCCCACTATTCGTTGGTAAAAGAGTAGCCCAAGAGTTGGTGGTGGGTGGTGATGACTAACTGCCTTCCCTCTAGTCTTACACTGCTAAATTAGGGACGACTAGCACAGATAGCCCTCGAGTAGCTTTGTGCGAAATTCCAAAAACAAACAAACCTTTCCCAGTGGCACAGCGGCAAGTATGTTGGCTTAAAATGTTAAAAATAGGGTTTCGATACCTATGGTAAGTAAATCAAAGACAGCCCATTACGTAGCTTTGTGCTTAACAAAACCCACAGCCATTTAAACCTACTGAATTCAGATAACTCTATGTTGTTAACAAATGTAACTTTATTCAAAATGTTCTTAACTGTCACGTCCTAGATATATAAAACAGTCTGTGGACACGTACTGTTCAATGTGTATATAATTTTGTATTAAACAAACAAAAAAATAGACGTGTTGAGAATCCATAAGTTAGTATAAGGACACAACTCTCTAAATATCTCTAGCTTTTTGGTGTCCCTTTTACACATAGTTGACGTAGTATGTATATAATGTAGAAAACTATTACAGGAGATGTAACATTAGTCAGATCACGACCACTTCATGTACTTTACAGAACAACAAATACAACTTATAAAACTTTCATCGGAGAAAAATATGATGTATCCGTGGAATATAAGTTCCCAAACGTAACAATAAATATGCCTTCACCTACGATGTGGTTCCTGTCTAAACATATATCAAATCTGTTTAACATCTGTTCTGCGGTTTCCGAAAGTTTAGCTACCATGAATCAACATGGTATCTCACAAGTGAATTAATTATCGTATATGTTTGTTTGTTTCAGCACAAACGAACACGATCTGTATTTTTACAGAGCGAGAAAGTGAGCCCGGATTTAGTGTTTTAAGTCCGTAAACTGGCAGCTGACCCACCTAGGGGAGAGGTAAACTGACCTAGGGGAGAGGCTTCTCACAAAAGTGAAAAACCTAATAATGAGTAGGTATATCATGTGTGCAACAGTCATTGTAGATCGAATGATGAAAACAAGGAATATAATAGGAAAACTTCAGTCAATCCTGTATCTACTAGCAGCGGGGACATTTATTTTACGATGTCACGTGCAAGAAGAAAATCACAACAGAAACCGTAGTGAAAGTTGTTTGAATTAAATGGTTTTCTTTTCAGTCAGTCGAACGTTTTCTTTATGGAAATAACAATGTATAGAATGTTAGAGTTTGTTTTTCTCATTGCGTTCATACACGGCTTCAATAAAACACAAGTGTTAAAAATACTTGCTTCAAGTTCTATGTATCTTTTTCGCAAGAACTACTTGTGCAAAGAAGTCTTTAATGTTGCACTAGTAGATACGGGAACTTTTGAAGCACTCTTAGATGACCCAAAAGTGGACTTTGACTCTTATAGCGCACCCACGGGCTCAAATTGAGGGACACGTTTTTGGAGAAATGGAACGCGAGCTTGAATTCTCGGATTTACTGTCCGCGTACTCTTACCAATCGCAATACACCCGGTCCTAGAAAACACAATCAAAGCATTTTATTGTAAGTTCTCTTATTTACTATACAAATCACAAAATTACTTTAGGATCTTTAGGTTCAATGTTGTTTGTGAGCCGGACTTGTATTAATACTCAGTTGATTACCGTATATGTTGGAAGATAAAGATAATATTTTTCTTTTTAGTTTGCAGAGTAAAGACACAGTAGTATCTACTGGCTTACACCGTTAAAAACCGGATTTCAATACTTGTGTTGGGCAGAGCATGGATAGCCCATTCTTTAAAGCTTTGTGCTTAACTTCGAACAAACAAGCACTCGTTATCTTTTCCCAAAAGGGACAAAAAATAGTTGTAAGATGGATATTTTGCCAAGTCCAAATTTCCCATCACATGTATTACTTGCTATTTATATGGAGGTAAAAGCTGTGAACGTGTTTTGGGTATTTGATTCCTAAAAAACATTACCCGTTATGTTTATAGATAAATGAGTCAACGTGACTCGTTAGTTGACTTGTATGAAGAAATTACTCCTTCAGAATAGAAACAATAGTCTATAGTGTGCATGGTACAGCGATAATTGAAAGTATCATTTGTCTAAAACTGCATATAATTTATTTTTATTGAAGCATATTCATAATAATAAAAGTGTGGTGTAAAAATAAGTTAAATTGTTATTCTCGACATAGATTACATACTATATATATATATATACTATTACAAAGTACTGATATTTGTTTGTCAATGTTTCTGTATCATGCTATCCTGAAACAAGACCAAATAGGGACTCGTAGAAATAACTAAAAATTGGGTTTTTAACTCATTTGAATATGCGTGTTTTGAATGGTACGTATATGATGGAGGTGATATAAAGATGATGAGATATCGCACTAGGATCAGTCTGATTCAAAAATGGAATGCGTATATAATCCTGGAACTCTGTTCTGTCTCTTTCTTACCTCGTTTGGTTTGGTTTGGTTTGAGTTTCGCTCAAAACTACTCGAGGGCTATTTGCGCTAGCTGTCCATAATTTAGCAGTGTAAGAGTATAGGGAAGGTAGCCAGTCATCACCAACTCTTGGGCTACTCTTTTACCAACGAATAGTGGGATTGACTGTAACATTATAACGTCCCCACGACTGAAAGGGCGAGCATGTTTGGTGTCACGGGGATTCGAATTCATAAGTCAAGTGCCTTAACCACTTGGCCATGCCAGGCCTTCTTGCCTCGTACTGACGTGAAAAATCCTGCTCTACTCTTACAAAAACGATAAATATTCTCACAATGAACTGAAAAGTCAACCAATAAGTTAAAAATTTACACTGTTTAGAATGAATAACTATCACTACTTTTACATTTTCTTATTTGTTTTCCCTTCGTATTCCAAACTCATATTTTTGTTCTCTGCATTGACTTCCAAACTTGCATTTAATGGATACTCAATGGTTTTCTGATTAACATTAGAGTATGTGCATGCAATATGAGCCAAATGCAATAGGATACAGAGAATAAAAACAGTAACTTTTCTTAAAAAATAAACTTTATTTACGCAGTAACTTAACTGTAAGGTTGTGCATTATGAACTGTATTATGTATTCCTAGTCTTGATCATCTAATGATCAGTATTGTGTTGTATTTTACTTAAGGAAGAGTACTTATTAAAATGTATATTATCTGTAATAATGAAAAAAAACTATATGCTTTTATCCCTCAAGTTATATTGGAATTAGTTATTGATTTGTACTAGATAATACTCCTAGGATTGCAAGGACAGACACTGGCTCTAATATACAGGTAAGGTGCCTTACAAAAACATGAAGAGCCGAACTGTTATCAGTGGTCTTTTGGTTGTATAGTATCTTACTGATTCGTCTTTGTTTTTTGGTTTTTTTTAGACCATACAGTACTTTATTGTTCAACAATCTAATTCATCTGAATGTTGAGGAAAACCATCCATGGTTGTGGTTAGTAATGCAGAGAAACTTGATATCCTTTCGGTACAATTGTGATAGATGTGATATAGGTGCTTTTCTCCTGCAGGGTGTGGCATATATGTTCATATCATTCTTTTTTAACATGCATTTGTCTTGTTTTCTGATAAATAGGAAGTGCAATCAATATAACATTTACAATTGACTTACAGACAGTATACATAAAATGGTTTATCTCCAGATGGATGGCAAGAAGCAAGGCATTGTGGCTTTACACTGCATCTTTGTACTGCTTTTGGAAAGTTTGATGGTCAACAAGTCAATTAAAGATTGCTATTGCTGTACAAAATTATAGATGCTCAGCTGGTTCTCATGCTACCTGTGATGCAGAACTATCTGTGGCTGCCTGTTGACAAGTGATTGTCCATCACGATCTCTAATTAAATATTCACTCACAGGGTTTTTGTGCTTCACATTTTACCCAGTTTTGCAGTTTACATTTTTGTTGATTTCTATAGATCCCAGTGGCGTCAACTCTTCATTCCAAACAGAGAAATCTGAGTGATGGAAATAAATAATATTCTCGTTGATAACTGTATAGTAACCATCTACCCTTGGTTTTTTACTCAAGGTGCTCTTTGAACAATCCCCTTCTTGGTTGATGTATACAGGGTGTTTGTGGAAGTTTGTGTCCTAATTAAAAGGTTTAGTGCTTGCGATGAAATGCACAATCTTTAAACTACAAGAACCTAGTAAGGAACTGTACATGTAGATATTTAGACCGAGATTTGTTAGGTGCAACAGAGCCTTTATGATCATGGTTGAATCTGATAACTTAATCAACCAGTTTTTCACTATGTTGAGTAATGACAATGTGTTAAAGTTGATATGTTGACATAAATGAAAATATTTTTATATCCAACAAACAAAAAATATAGTGCAGATGAAAAAGCAATTTATATTACCGTGTTACTATTCACAGTTGAATTGACTTCTATTGAACTTATAGAATTATCTTGAAATAACTCTTTACTCTATGATCTCTAAGTAGAATTAAACCAAGGACCATGCCTAGATTGAAGATAACTTTGGTTTCTTCATTCAGTCATCAGCGTCAGCTCGTGGTTTTCTTCATAATATTGGTCAATTATTATATTTAGATATTTTCAGCTTGGCCAGCAAAGGATATGACCACCTTAATAATTTAATCTCAGCTACTACCTGTTATCTACGACAAAGAACAAAGGAACATAACAACTATATATATTCATGCACAAAACACACAAGAAAACAAAAATGAATAAATCCCTGTTTTTGACATCATTACAGAGGGTACTCAATATAAAATATACATAATAAAGCTCAATAATCAATAAATACAATAATCATTTTACTTCATGCACCTCACCTCTGCCAGTAAAGCATTTAGTGTTGTTATATTTTTTATTTAGGTTATGGGTGTTTCGAGATCTGCTTATTTGTTAACCAAGTTCTACTTAGGTTTGGCTAGTCTGTCTCACCCCTCGGTGTGGATTCCTGTATGTGGTGAGGGGACCTCCCAGATAAGGTTCTGTTATTTCAGTTAACCTCCTTTGGGATATAAACATCTATCGATTTGTTTGCCATGCGTGGCGACCCGTGTAGGAGAGAAAAGGTTCTTGGTGGTTGAGGGGTTCAACCCTAACACACCCTTTTAACTGGTCCACTAGGGCTAGGGCCAACCAAGTACCAGTGTTAGACGTTCTCAACAGGTGGTGTGGACATAGTGTCTGATGCTGGTGTTCGAATATAGTGCTAAATAAACCCTGGCGTTGCTGCAATGCCTTTGTTTGGTATTGTACTGCATTCCCTCTTAGGGCTCTATGCTGGGTAGGATCAGTGGGCACGAATATATTATTTCTTTATTATGGATCTCTCCACTCAAAATAAAAATAAAATGATAGAAACAAATCATAGGTAAACGACCACGTATTGAAGATTCTGAACAACAATTTTCAACTTATTCAACACCTGTACATCATTTTCTGACATTACATTCTTTATAAAGAAATCTTTGGTGCAAATGTCTCCCTTTTCATTCAGAAGGGACTAAAGGGGCTTGCTGTCTCTCCTAAAAAAGTTACGTTCTGGAGACATCTTTGTGGAAATATGATCTCCTAAACGGAGTTAACTGTTTTTACATTCGAAGGCCATTGGGGATATACCCATTGAGGTTATTTCTCTTGTTACTTTGAATTTTTCAAAAGCTGTTATTGTTGAGAGGAACATGAAGAACATCCCGAGTCAGAGATTCTTACTTGTTTCTCCACACACGGATTTTCTACAGTAAGGCATATCTCCAATCGCAAAGATGAATCATGATACCGACTAATGTCCTAGTTTTGACGTTTACATCACCACGTCCATCCGCCACCATCAAAGAAGGTTTTCTGAATTGCAAGGTACGGCCATATATTCTGGTTGGTTAATTTGGTGTTTTATGGCATAAAGCAGTTAGGCTATCTGCGCCAAATATCCGGAAAAAAGTTAAAATTAAACTAAATTTAGTAAAATTCATAAGAGGAAAATAATGTAAAACACAACAAAGTTTAAAAAAACATAAATAATATAAAACCATTGTTTGCATCTCATCTACAACGTTAAGAGAAAACTACAGTAATACAAGTTATAAAGAACTTTCTGTAGCATAATTGTAATTATCATAACTCGCCAAAAGGACTAACAGGTAAGTACAAAAACCACCATCAGTCACCTGAAGTTGGCCTTTCCAGTCCTGGTTTCGAGTTATTTGACGTTACGGCCATTTTATAATTTCAAATCGAGCTAGATGGACTGATTTTTAAAATGGAATCACAATAAAAGGTCTTATGTATAACTTACAAAAAAACTTAAATGGCATAAAAAAGATTAATGACCTTTAAAAAACTAAAAACATTTCCAAGGTGGACAGTGTCACCATCACCAATAATACTGTCTTACGTTATGGACAAACCTAGGGACAGAACATGTTTAAAATAGTGCCGTCGTTGAGAGTCGTAACGATGGCAAGAAAGTAAAACGTGACGTATTGTGATTTGAGTGTTACACAAACTACACACTGGTGCAGCAGTTCCAAATAAAAGAAAACGATGAGTTAAAAAACTGTGACCAATGCGTAGTCTAGTTAGAACAACTTCCTCCTTCCAAACCTTACGGAAGCTAAATGGCCAAATCCCAATGTAGGGTTTTATTTGGAAAAGTATTTTTCACTTTTCTCACTCCAAGTTGACTACCAGCTGGCATGGAGCCAAGCCTTAAATACGAGACCATAGTCCACGTATGGAATAGAAACAGCGGTGACAGTGCCAGAGCAGATAGATTTAGCTGCGATGTCGGCGAGCTCGTTCCCGTGAATAACAACATAGCCTGGTATCCAGAAAAAACTGGACAGAAGTAGATGTTAAAGAGAAATGGGCCAGTCGGTTTTGAATATCAACGAGAACAGGGTGTGAGCCAATTTGAAGCGATTCCAAAGCCAGTAGAGAACTAAACGAGTCAGTATAAATAGTGCAGTTTGAGTACTGCTTAGCTTCTGTTGATCCAGAACAAGAGAAATGGCGTACAATTCAGCAGTGAACACAGAAGCTGTAGAGGGGATTCTGCATGCAACTACAGAAACAAAACAGCAAACCATGGCACAGCCCACACAATCACCGGATTTCGAATCATCTATATAAATAGGAATGGAAGGATGGTTCGAAAGATGTTCAGCAAATAACAGACAGTACTTCCAATCAGGAGTGTCTGCGTTTCTCAGATGTCTTAAAGATAGGTCACATTTTGGGACTGTAAGAAGCCATGGTGGGATAGGCTGACCAGTGGATACAGCAATGTTATCCAAGGACAGACCTAATTCATCCAAATGTGTCTGGACACGAAGACCAAAAGAAGCAATGGCAGATCGTCTGTTCTGAAAAAGTATGGCCCACCAAGAAAGGAAAATACAACCTCAGGTGGGATGTTCTGGTAAGGAATGAAGTTTTGAAGCGTATAGTAAAGACAGTTGCAAACGGCAAAGGTCCCAAGAATGTTCATGAGACTCGATGTATAAGCTCTGAACTGGGGAAGTGTGGAAAGCCCCAGTGCAAATCTGAAGTTTTTAATGATGAAGGGGTCCAGCATCTTTAAGGCCAAAGTCCTGGCAGAGCCATTAAATAGTGATCCATAGTCGAGTTTCGAATGAATAGGAGCACGATATGTCTTTAGCATAGAACATTGATCTACTCCTTAAATGGTGGAAGAGAGGACACGGAAGATGTTCAGTGCTCTTGTACATTTGACCCATAGCTGTTTGATGTGTGGTATAAAGGTCAGCTTACAGTCAAATATAAGCCCCAAGAACTTGGTCTCAGGGACCACAGGCAGCACAACTTTGCCAATATGAAATTCAGGATCAGGGTGAATACTCCGTTAGTAGCAAGAGTGCATGCAAACAGTTTTAGAGAGAGAGAAGTTAAAGCCGTTTGCTGTGGTCCACTTCAGTAAATGATTGAGGGAAGTCTGTAGCTGCCGCTCAATATACCTCATGTTCGATGACTAACAGGAGATGTGAAAGTCATCAACATGGAGCCCATTTGCAACAGTAAGAGGGAGTTGTTCAGTGATGCCATTAATCTTTATACTGAAAAGTGTGACACTCAAAACACAGCCCTGAGGGACTCCAAGTTCCTGTAGAAAAGAAGTGGAAAGTGTCGAACCCACATGAACTTGGAATCGCCTGTCCATTATAAAAAATGTAATAAAAAATGGGCAAATGACCATGTAACCCATATATATATGGAGGTCTCACAAAATGCCATACCTCCATGTTGTATCATAAGCCTTCTTAATGGCAAAGAATATTGACACAAGATGTTGTAGTTTGAGAAAGGCTCCTCTGATTGACGTTTTAAGTCGAATCAGGTGGTCTATGGCGGATCGCTGTCGTCGAAACCCACACAAGTGGGCGAGAGGAAGTTAGTTGATTCGAGGAACCAAACAAGACGAGCATTAACCCTCTTTTCTGAGGTATTACAGAGACAGCTCGTCAAAGCAATTGGACGATAGTTTGAAGGAATCTTGGGATCCTTCCCAGGCTTGGAGAAAGGTAGGGTAATAGCCTGGCGCCAGGCATCAGGGAAAAGATTCTCCTTCCAGAACTGGTTAAAAACAATCAGAAGAATAGTAAGAGAAGCAGGAGATAGATGACGCAGCATTTCATAGTGTACATCATCAGGTCCAACCAATGTACTACCAGACCAATGAAAGGCTAGTTTGAGTTTTACCAGTGTATAGTCATAGATACAATCAGCTTGAAAGGAAATAGGTGTTCACTCTGCCTAAGCCTTACTGGCGAAGAAGGTGGAGGAAGAAGCAGAAGTGCTAGAGACCCGCAAAAGCTTTCACCTAGAGTATCGGCAATGCTCCGAGTAGAAGCCACGACCTGGCCATCACAGAGCAAGATCAAGAGGGGGACATAATTATACTGCACATTGACCTTGGCGAATCCTGTCCCATATGACTTTGGAACTGATGGCAGAAGAAATGCCATTTGTGAACTTAATCTAAGATTTCTTTTGGCCCCAACGTCTTACCTACCGAGCATGTGCGCGGGCCTGCTGGAAAGCGATGCGGTTCGAAGTGTGGTATACCTACAAAATGTATCCCATGCCCGTTCGTCAGCCCTCAGCACCACGTGGCAGGCAGGATCCAACACGAACGAGAATACTGCGGGAAACGCATCGAGGCTCCAGGAATACATTGAGCAGCTGCCTGTATAATAGTCAGTTACTGCTGCCACATAGTCGTCCATCTATGACTCACAGACAATGACAGGATCAAATTCTTCGAGAGCAGTGAAAGAGGGCCAGTTTGCGTGACTCAGCTTCCACTGGGGCACGCGGGTCGGGTTGCATCGACCACGGCCAGTCTCCCTCAAAAATACAGGAAAAGGATCATTGCCTCGTGGATAACTGTCAACTCTTCATAAAAATGAGAGAATAGTGAAGGGGAGCAAAATGAGAGATTAATAGCAGTAAAGGACCGATCAAATGCATGAAAACAAGTATAAAAACCAGTATTGAAAAGAGAAAGGTTGTGATCAGAGAGCACACGCTCTACAGAGCGACTCCTCTCATCAATATCAGCATCCCCAGAAGGGATGATGACCATTAAAGTCCCCCAGGACCAAAAAGGGAGACGGCAACTGTTCAATGTAAACACCAAGGTTTGATTGATCATATGTCTCTCCAGTGGACAGGTATAGAGAACAAATAATGATGGTACGACCCAAGGAAACATGGATAGCTATGGCCTCCAAGGTTGTGTCGAATGGCAAAAGACAGAGCGGGCACATGCTGACCAGCCAACAGTACCATCCCTTCGTGCACCGTCCATCGCACAGCCTGTCACCTCTTTACAAAGAAAACCGACGAAAGGTGACTGTATCAGCAGGTTTCAGAAATGTTTCCTGGAAGGAAAGACATAAGGATGGTTGGTTGAAGCAATCAGTGTTTTGATGTCATCCAGATTAGAACGCAAACCTCGACAGTTCCACTGCATCAAGGTAGCCATTTATATTTATGTGCAGGCAAATTGGGCGGAGAACACTCTGTTTACAACCACGTCTTTTTTCTTTACTGTATTTATTCGAGGGAGGTCTATCGACCTCCATGGATCCTGTACTGGGTCGATTAGGCGGGTCTTTGTTGTTGGGAGAGAATTCCAGTGAATGAGGAAGTAAACGAACGATTGTTCTGCATCATAGTGTGGGAGAAGAAGATGTATCTGAGGGAATGGCTGTACCCAGAACTGAAGGAAGTGGATCTTGGAATTTGTTGGCATGTATGTAAGGGACAGAGATGGGTGTTGAAGTTGACTCATCAACTCTTCCCACCATGGAGGTCAAAATACTTTTCATTTGTCTTGAGAACGATTCCTTTGAGATGAAGTGGTGGACAGTAACTTCCGAGCCTCAGGGTAAGTAATGTTATGAATCGTTTTCAAACACTCTACCTCTCCTTCTTCCAACCATTTAGGGCAAGAACGAAAGCAGGACAGGTGAGAGCCACTGCAACCGATGCAATGAGGTCCTGTTTCACACTCATAGGCATCATGGTCCTTGGCACCACAACGAATACACAACGTCAAGGAACCACAACATGACGTCTTCAAGTGACCGAACCACTGACACTGGAAACATTGGAGAGGGTTTGGAATGTATGGTTGTACTCTGCAATTAAGATAACCTGCCTTGATGGTGGCAGGTGGACGTGGTGATGTAAATGTCAGAATGAGGATATTTGTCGGTATCATAATTCCATCTTTTGAAGTGGAGATACGCCTCACTGGAGAAACCACTGGAGAATCTGAGAATCTCCGGGGATGTTCTTCAAATCCCTCTTCACAATAACTCCTCGTGATGAATTTAAAGTAGCATGAGGTGTAACCTCAATAGCAATATTCCCATGTTCCTTTGAATGCATGAGGAGTTCACTGTGTTGAGATGTGGATGTTTCCACCAATATGTCACCTAATCGAAGCTTCCTTACTTACTTTAGAGAGGCAGCAAGTCCCTCTAGTCGTTTCTGAATGAAAAAGGGAGACATTTACCCTAAAGGTTTGTCTGAAAGAGAATGTAGGATAAGAAAATGAGATACAACAGTTGTTACAGATGTTGAAGATTGCTGCTCAGAATCTTTTAGACGTGGACGTTTACCTATAGACTCTGATTTCACTATTTTATTTAAGTTTTTATTTGGGGAATCCATAATAAAAAAAGGAAATTTCGATGCCCACTGACCCCACCCACTATAAAGCCCTACGAGGGGACGCACTGCAATGTCAAGCAAGGACACTGCAGCAACGCCTGGGTTTCATGAGCACTATACCCAAACACCAGCATCAGATACAATGTTCACAACACCTGTTGAAAACACCCAACATTGGTTGACCCTAGCTTAAGTGGACCAGCCAATTGACCGAAGGGGAGTCATCCCAAGGCCACCCGTCTAGAGTTATTCAACACCAAAGTAGTGTGTTAGGGTTGGACCCCTCTACCATCAGAATACTCTCCTCCCCTTCACGGGTCGCTACGCACGCAAACACGTGGGTGGATGTTTAGATCCCAGAGGAGGTAAACTGAAAGAACAAAAGCTTCCCTGGGAGGTCCCCTCAACACGTACAGGAATCTACACTGAAGGGCCATATATTCTTAACCCTCTCAGATGTTTCCAATGTCAGTGGTTTGGTCACTCGAAAACATAATGTCGTAGTTTCTTGACGTATACTTGTCGCAGTGGCAAGGACCATGATGTCTGCCAGTGCGAAATTGGCCTTCATTGTGTTAATTGTAGTGCCTCTCACCCATCTTATTTTTGTTCTTGCACCAGGATTGGTGGAGGATAAAGAGGCACAGCATCTAAAACCCACAATGTTTCTGGCCTTTAGGCTTCAAAGTTACTGTCTACTACTCTGTTTCGGATGTATGCTGCTGCACTCTGTTTTATTGCAACAGTGAAAGTGCAGAAAGATCTCTTTGTGTCTTTGACTGAGTTTTTTCAAACCATGTGAAGAATCTTTGGCCCTTCAGGATTAAAAGAGTTGACGATTTAACGTCAACGATTTAACAGCTGCACTATCTATTCCTGAAACCTCGACACGTTTGCCACTGTATCCTCGTCTGTGGTGGAATCCTGCCTGCCACATGGTATGGAAGGATAAAAAAAGAGCCTGGGATACCTTTCATAGGTATCCCAAACTTTCAAACCACCCTGCTTTCCAGTAGGCCTTTGCACATGTTCAGTAGTTAAGACGTCAAAGCAAGAAGAAATCTTGGATTAAGTTCACAACTAGCATTTCTTTTTACCACCAGTTACAAAGTCATATTGGACATGACTTGAAAGGTCAGTGGACATTACACTTTCGGCCCCTTTCAATCTTGCTCTTCAATGGCCAGGAAATTGTCGATTTCCAGAGCATCAAAAATGCTCTTGACAAAAGCTTTTCTCGTGCATCTAGCACTTTTGCCTCGTTCCTCACCTTTTTAGCTATAAATACTCGAGCAGAGTGATCACTTCTTTCCTTTTGAGTTGATCGTCTCTATGAGTGTAATAACCCTTTTACAATGGAAGTACTCAAGCTTACTCTTCATTGGTTTGACAGTAGATCAGTCGGACCTTATGATATTCACTACGAGATGCTGCGCCAGCTCTGTCGTGCTTCTCTTGCTGTTCTTGTGGTTGGTTTTAACCTACTCTGGCAGAAGAATGCTTTTGGCGCCATGCTATTGTCTTCCCTTTTTCTGAGCCTGCGAAGGATTCCAAGATTTTTCAAACTATCATCAAATTGCTTTGACTAGCTGTCCCTATAACGTCTTAGAGAGGATGGTTAATGTTCATCTTGTTTGATTCCTCGAATCAAACAACCTTCTCTCGCCCACCCATTATGGGTTCCGACGACAGTGCTCGACAGTGGACCACCTGATTCGACTTGAAACAGCAAACAGGGAAACCTATCTCATGTGACAAAATCTTGTTTCTGTATTTTTTGACATTGAGAAAGTTTATGTTACTATGTCGAGGTATGGCATCCTGTGAGACTTCCTCTCATTCGGGTTGCGTGGCCATTTGCCCATTTTGTTAAACATTTTTTTAATGGACCAATGATTCAAAGTCCGTGTGGGTTCAACACTTTCCAATTCTTTCCCAGAGGAATTAGTTCAATAAAACAAGGAGGTAAGAAATGATATTTCTGTTGAGACTTGGATTTTCTTTCATACTATGTAGATTTTCTTTCATAAATAATTTACATATGCTTTAAATATGTACTAAAACCAAACTCAAGTTAACTGTAACATTTGATCTATGATTAGCAATTAGTTCTGTACTTATAATTCAACTCATTATTTTATATGGAACGAAGAACAAGGAATGGCGAAAGCAAGTCCTGACATCCATTTCTTAGCTAAGGAGTCAAAAAGATAAATTTGTTTAGTTTCTTGGTTCAAGAAAAATATGGTCAACTCATACTAAAAACAAACAAACACACTAACAAGAGAGTCCGACAAAAATAATTTAAAATGGAGAATCGTTTCATCTCAGAAAATTACTTCGTTTATTAACCAAGAGGTGCAAACATCTTGCCAAAATGGAAACTGATTAAAATCTAACGAATTTAGTTAATATATCTTAAATTGTGTTGAACTATGCTAAACTGTATTAAACTGTGTTAAACTTACGGACTTCAATGTTTCCCCACCAATTAAACTGAGAAGCAACAGTGGACCGACCCATCCAGCGGTACTAAACCAATCAGTTGCTTAGAATGCACTTATTACGATTATAAACAAATAATTACACGAAAAAACCAAATCTCGAGTGAAACACATCATACTATAGTAGAACTCTTGCTTATACGATAGTGGAAAAAGTTATTTATTACACAATGTGTAGCTCCAAAATTTGCAAATTTTTTATCCTGTGTGCATGTAGATTTGCATAGTGGTCACTATTTTCCCGTTTTGTCTTCGTTTCTCGTCACGGAGAACTTTATTATTCTCCATTCTCAAGTTGCAGATATGACATCATGAATACGTCACACGATGATCTAAAGCACTGGCGCTATGGGTAATTAAAAAAATAATCTTTTTGCTTACGAAATAGCAGAACAGATCTTCCAAAAAATAACTGTTAGACTAAATAGGTAGGTGTATAAACATCATTGTGATCACTTGAAACTCTTAACAGACTGTGAAGGTTTTCAACACAAAATAAACGTTATTTACTTTTATTACGTAAGTAGAAACACGTGAAACTTCTTGTTTAGTTAATCAAAGATTTTTGATGCACTTTATTTACGTGGTAGTCATTTAAACAAGTGTATAAAACACTTAGTTTTAAGACAGTTCAATGACTAACTTCTTCAAAATTTAAACAGTAAAACAATATGTTGACTACTTGGCAATATCTATAAACATAAGATATAAATATTTATGTATATGAAAATGAAGATACATTACCTATTGTGTTTAAGATAATATCAAAATTTACATAATGTGATATCTCAGGGATAAAACCTAGTACATTTACCTGATCTTTGCAATAATGGAGATTCGTGGACCAAGAGCATATCAATTTGTTGTACGTGGACTTAAACTTATAAGACATCGTGTCTCGTGAACGAAAAATGAAAACTGTTTTCTGAAGTTAAACCAAATAAGCCATCTTGTGGCTAAGCGGTAAATCTGAAAACGTATGGCCCAGCATGGCCAAGCGTGTTAAGGCGTGCGACTCGTAATCTGAGAGTCGCGGGTTCACATCCCGGTCGCGCCAAACATGCTCGACCTTTTAGTCGTGGGGGCGTTATAATGTGACGGTCAATCCCAATATTCGTTGGTAAAAGAGTAGCCCAAGAGTTGGCGGTGGGTGGTGATGACTAGCTGCCTTCCCTCTAGTCTTACACTGCTAAATTAGAGACGGCTAGCACAGATAGCCCTCGAGTAGCTTTGTGCGAAATTCAAAAAAACAAACAAACAAACTGAAAACTTACAACGGTACAAACCTGGTTTTATACCCGTGGTGATCACAGCACAGACAGCCTATTTTACAGTTTGGCACCTGACTACAAGCAATAAACTAATGAAAGACTGATAGTCTGGTTAGGTGTTATGGGCTACTGTATAGTTATATCGATTGAATTAAATATCTTGCATCTAACTTCAAAATAAATAAAAACTTTATTAAAAACATTAGCTAAAATGACTTTTTATTTGAGAATAAAAACTGGAAATGACTCGGTTGCTCAACTAAAAGGAAAGACACACATATGGCCAGTGAAGTATTATGAAGACAGTTGAAACACACATATGGCCAGTGAAGCATTATGAAGACAGTTGAAACACACATATGGCCAGTGAAGCATTATGAAGACAATTGAAACACACATATGGCCAGTGAAGCGTTATGAAGACAGTTGAAACACACATATGGCCAGTGAAGCGTTATGAAGACAGTTGAAACACACATATGGCCAGTGAAGCATTATGAAGACAGTTGAAAACAAAGACGATACTTTCCACTTGATTCTTACCTTCTCTTCATTAAAGTCCCCCCCCCATTGTCACAGCGGTATGTCTGTGGATCTATACTGCTAGAAACCGGGTTTCGATACTCGTAGTGGGCAGAACATAAATAGCCTTTTGTGTAGCTTTGTGCTTAAGGACAAACAACAATAACGCTTCTTTATAAATGAATCTAGCTCAAAGTGACAAAACTGTATTTACAATTCACCTTCTTTCTGTAGCTGGCCAATCAGAAAACTGTGCCACTAGAATCTGTAATCAACTATTCAACTGAAACTGGTGGCTCAGTATTATTATACGCGGTATAAAGTAGGACACAATGCAACTGTTCTATGAAACGAATATGGTTTCTGTGACTGCGTCTGCTACAGAACGTCACATTTAGGGCTGAATTAGCTGATGACAACTGGATTTAATACGTTCGGAATTAGAGCGTCAGTAAAATGTAAGTATTTTATAAACTTGAAATATACACTTCAGGTAAATGTGTTACATGGTATTTCCATACCACAGTATGCAATACAGAAACATCAGTTAATCAGACATGTTCGTAGTTTGTTCTTAGTTATAAAGGTACTGATTACATAAACAAATCTTAACTAACTCGATCGCACAAAGTTAAAAGTTCCTAGACTGAAATAACAGTTTGTCATTTAGTTTGACAGTTTTATCTTATGTGTATACTTGTTAAATATTAGTCAATTTTAAACATAATATTCATTCTAATTGTAAAAAAAAAAACTACAATAATGTTAATATTAACACTAGTACACGTTTTCATTCATCAAAAGCTCTCACTTTAAATGTTGCTTTTAAATATACTCTTCAAAACAAGAAATGCAAAAGAGATATTTTTTGTTAAAGAGAAATATATGTAATAACGTTACAAGCTCAGAGTATGTGATGTTATACGTGTTAAGGCACTGATTTACAGACCAAAATGACAATAAAAGTTGTGCACTTTGAAAACGGAGGAAAACATCGGATTTTTTGCCAAAACGCATTCGTGTCCAATAAATTTGTTTGAGAGATCTGCATGTTCTGCAAGTGCAACATGTGCAAAATCCCTATAAAAGTGACGGGTTCTCAGTTTCCATAGCTCAGTGTTAAGCCACCGACACGCAATAGACTGACTGAAGCACAACGCAACAACGCCATTGGTCGCTTGGAAGCAGGCGAATCTCGATCAGATGTTGCCAGAGCTGTGAATGTCCACCCAAGCACTATCACAAGGCTATGGAATCGTCACCAACAACATGGATCAACTCGTGACCGTCCACGATCTGGCAGACCTCGTGTGACCACTCCCGCACAAGATCGCTACATCCGGTTGCGTCACCTTCGGGATAGGACCACCACTGTGACGTCTACTGCCTCAACCATACCAGGGCTGCGTAGGATTTCCGATCAGACCGTACGCAACCATCTACGAGATGCAGGAATCCGACCTCGACGTCCAGTCAGAGGCGTCATCCTCACCCAGCAACATCGTCAAGCACGGCTGCAGTGGACTCGGGCGCATCGGGTATGGCCTCATCAACAATGGAGGCATGTTTGGTTCAGCAATAAATCACGTTTTATGCTTCGTAGGCAGGATGGAAGGACCCGTGTTTACCGTCGCCGAGGTGAACGTTTTGCAGCAAACTGTGTGCAGGATGTGGACAGATTTGGTGGTGGCAGCGTCATGATGTGGGCTGCCATCGCCTACAATGCCAGAACAGACCTTTTGCACATTCGAGGGAATCTTACGGCTCAACGATACGTCGACGAGATTCTTAGGCCACGTGTACAACCCATCATGGTGAACGTCAACGACGTTTTTCAACATGACAACGCCCGTCCTCACACAGCCTGACTCACCACTGTCTTCTTGAGACACCACAACATCAACGTTCTTCCCTGGCCCTCCAGATCACCAGATTTAAACCCCATCGAACATCTTTGGGACGAGTTGGACCGACGTCTGCGACGGCGACAACCTCAACCGCAGACTCTACCTCAGCTTGCAGCAGCTTTGTAGGCTGAGTGGACAGCCATTCCACAGGATGTGATTCGGCATCTTATCGCTTTCATGGGCAGGAGATGCCAAGCAGTTATTGATGCTCACGGGGGCATACTCGTTATTGACGTTGAGTGACGTTAAACTTCAACTAGTGAGCGTGGACTTCGCCTTTGCAGACTTTGGATGTTCAGCAGTGAATGTGCAAAGTTTCATACATGTCATACAGAACTACCCGGAATAAACTTGTTAACAATATGTCTCAAATTTTGCCTTTTGCGTTTCTTTTTTTGAAGAGTATATTTATCATCTTGTTTCGGATACACTATTCTATTATTGTAAGCGATGTTTTCATACGTTTTGATTTATATGTTTGCTAGGGGGGAGGGGGGCTGCTGATCGTGGTGATAATGTAATAATCGCAAAAAGCGGATAATATCTATATTTGTACATTAAGTATAATTATGAAAAGTTATTTCAGTGATTTAGAATTCAGTAAAATACTCAGAATGGAGGAATCAAGTAATTTTTGGTCGAGAGAAAACTAATAATGTTAAGTTATTCAGTAATAGTGCTAAAGAAAGCTAATCAGTAAGTTAGTCAGCGTTTTTTATCATTCAATAAAGGTTCTGTTAAGCCTTATTAGTGTATTAGGCCAACTTTAGAAAAGTTGTTGTTGTTGTTGTTTTTGAATTTTGCACAAAGCTACTCGAGGGCTATCTGTGCTAGCCATCCCTAATTTTGCAGTGTAAGACTAGAGGGAAGGCAGCTAGTCATCACCACTCACCGCCAACTCTTGGGCTACTCTTTTACCAACGAATAGTGGGATTGACCGTCACATTATACACCCCCACGGCTGGGAGGGCGAGCATGTTTAGCGCGACGCGGGCGCGAACCCGCGACTCTCGGATTACGAGTCGCACGCCTTACGCGCTTGGCCATGCCAGGCCTTTAGAAAATTGAATGCAACTTGTAGAACTCGTTATTGAAGAAATAAATTAATTAAACTGTATTTAGCATTACGAGGGCTGTTCAAAAAATACGCGGACTGTTTGAATTGCGCGGCTCCAGTTGGTTCCAGGGGAATCCGCTTGGTGTCGCTAGGTTCGCACAGATCAGCTGATTACGACGCCATTTCCCGATTGCAGATATCTTCATTTGTGTATTAGCTACGCGATTTTAAGTGAAGTGCGATTTTTTCGTTTGGCGGATTTCAAAATGAATGACCTGAAGGAGCAACGACTCACTGTGAAATTTTGTGTTAAACTTGGAAACTCTGCGACTGAAACTTTTGCTATGCTTAACACGGCTTACGGTGATGTTGCTATGAAGCGTACGGCATGTTTCAAGTGGCATGAACGTTTTAAGGATGGTCGACAGTCCATTGAAGATGATGAGCGTCCTGGACGTCCTTCCACGTCAACTGACGACCCACACGTCGACAAAATCAACACCCTGGTGCGGACAAATCGACGTCTGACTGTCAGGGAGCTTGCTGAAGAGTGTGGGATATCAGTTGGATCTTGTTACTAGATTTTGACCGACAAATTGAAGATGCACCGCGTTGCTGCGAAATTTGTGCCTCAGAACTCGTGCGTTTTTGGCCAAATACTTGATCACTGTTCTTCCCACCCCCTACTCACCTGACCTTGCTCCTTGCGATGTTTTCTTGTTCCCCAAACTCATAAGACCCTTGAAAGGAAGAAGATTTGAGACGATTCCCGAGATTAAGGCAAATGCGACGAAGGAGCTGGAGGACATTACAAAAGTGGCGTACCAGGACTGTTTCAACAAGTGGAAACACCGTTGGGATAAGTGTGTGCGTTGGGGAGGAGAGTACTTTGAAGGGATCCCAGACCTGTAACTTCTAAATAAAGTACATTTTGTTTTATGACGTCAGTCCGCGTATTTTTTGAACAGCCCTCGTATTTTAAACAAATATTCCCGACTTTATTGTCATACATACTTTATTGTATGTTACAACACAGTTATAACGATTCGGATTATTTTGTTAAAAACAAAATTAAATTGTAACTTCAGACTTCAACTGGAAAAAGACAATCTGATAATGAAGCATTATTGAAAATGATGAAACAATAAAAAAATCAAGGAGAGAGAGGCAGAAAATGAAAATAAGAAAAAAGAAAGTGCCAGAAAATTATTAAAAGGTGCTAGAAATCTTAAAGAAAACGAAACTTTAAGATACGGGAATTTAAAAGACTTAAACGAAAGAGGCGTGGCGTTTTAAAAAGAAAAACTAATATATATTTGACTGGATAACGGAAAGTCGACAGTACTGGGATGTACAGGCGGACATAACAAAGAATTACATGAAGACACCAATAAAATAAAACAAAAGACATAAAGACAACAATGACAAAACTGTAAAAGTACAGAGAGATTATAAAAGTAAGATTGAGGTAGAAGATAGCATCAGTGACAGAAAATGAATTGATAAATGAAATGATCAAACCAACCACAACGCTTTTTCTAAATACCCAAGAACTCTAACATAAAATACCATTTACTATTGAATATAAGAACCTATTTAGTGTACACTTGTTACCACTACAGTCGTGACATCTTTCTGGACTACTCTAGCTATGTCACCACTCAATCCAAAAACTAACATCCTATGATGTAAAAAATACCATGGGAGACATATTACGTTCTTTTTTAAATACTTTGCTAAATGAACAAGTGGAACAATGAACAATAAGCTATTCATCTTGTTTCCCATTTAATGAGGTCAGCTTTGACAACATTAACCTTTCGGCTAAGATCCATAAGAACTGTCAAGCATTTGTGGCTGACTTATCTAACAGGTTTGGAGTGATGTACCAGAAGAAAGTATCCAGAGTAAAGTTCTAGAAGAGGTGATAAAGGAAAGAAGAAACTTTAACCAGATTTGCAAAATATTTGGAAAGGCTTGCTCAGTTATCATATATGTCGTTCTTCATGAATAACCTATTCTTTGACAAGTGAAAAATTTATAGATGTCATAACGGACGATGATAAAAGAATTAGGTCAAATCAGTGTAGATATAAAACCTTTAAAGAAAGTTCTGTAGTTTGCAATGACATTTAAATTCATTAAAATTGCAGAGACTACTAAGAGCACCATCTAGACCTTAAATGGATCATCAAATCCTATGATAGTACTGAGACATTAGCTCCCCTCATCCTATACGATAGTAGTTTATAAGAACACAAAAAATTGATAAGGCAATTAATCACACAGATAGAGGAAATGGACCACATAAAAAGGATATTTCAAATATAGCGTGAAAGAACATGCTGAAAGGACCTGTGAAATAACTTCCGCCGAAGGACACTAGAAACAAATAACTGTTATAATATGCTGAAGATGTATCTCAAAACCGAACCAGATCAAAGAAGAAACAAAGAGCTAAATATGCATAAAAAAGACAAGAACTAGCAATATTCATGGAACGAAATTCACCTGTGAATACTTCATCTACCCCAACTGAGGTGAAGAGTTCATTATCTGAAGAAGGTTGTCCATAAATCTATGGGTTTGTTGATTGAAAACCTTACAAAATTTTGGTTCTACAGCTACAATTGTTCGACCGTATTTGTAATTAAAGGTGGGAACTGCTTCCAGCTATGAATTAAGAGGGACTGACGCAAACAGAAAATGTATATAAAATTCCAGCAGAACTAATTGGAAGTTACCTTTACTTCATCCCTATACTTCATGATGTGTAGATATTTGACACTGAGGAAAGATGCATACTTAGAACTGATTTTATATTGAGACATAAATATGTGATCATACTAGCTTCATGGTAGATAACAAGGAAATTCTTTTGTACTACATGGAAATTACTACATCATATTTTTAACTTATAATGACAAGTAGGACAATTATTGTATCACCAAGGAGTGAAATACTCCTGACAGATGTTGTTAGCAACAGATGTACATCAAGTAATGGAGTGATGTTCTGAGGGTTTAATAAATAGAAGGACACTCATGGATCCGAAGAATAAAGATGTTATACATGATTTTACCCTGGAAACACTTAAATAAGCTAGTGATAAAATGAAAAGTCGCTATAATGCTAATAATTCTGTATTCCATCAATGAGACATAGTATAGCTGTACATTTTCTGCTCCAAGGAAAATGAACTACGAAGTTAAGCATATGTTGCGAATGATCATTTGTTGCATTGGAAAGAATGAATGACTTGGTTTACATAATCCAAAAGGATAGATAGTCCAAGCCAAAGGTCATCTACTGTGATCATCTTTTGAAGTACGTTGTTAAGATAATTGTCAACTGGTTAACTCCAAAGAATAATTTATCAATGGAAAGTCAACCTGCTAAGGAGCCTAGAGTTCCTGTCGAGACCACTTCCAGAGAGTTAATAAGGATAAAACCGCCAATGGATTGACTCGACCTCGAACCTAGAGGAACTCTCCCACTGACAAGACTGCAGGAGACAATGAAGAACAAGAAGTGATTCCATCTGCATACCATAGACCTTGGAAGAGAGAAGAAATATATATTGGAAATTAAAGTTTAGTGTGGTGTTTTACTTTTACATTAAAATTGTTCAAGCAATTTCACAATCGTATAAGGGGTAATGCTTTCACTCTGTTTATTTAGATGTTTTCTGGAATAATGGGTATATCCTGATGGTGATAATGTAATAACCGATAATCTTTGATTAATATCTAGGTTGATACATTAGCTATAGATATAAGTAATTAATAATGAAGGGAAAATAGTTCAGTTATTGATAATTTGGCGGAGTATTCAGAGTAAAACTCTTCAGTAATAATTAGTGCTAATGTAAGCTAATCATTAAGTTAGTTAGCTTTAGTTATCAAGTAATAAACTTTCTATTAAGTGTTTAAGTGTATAACATTTATAACATTTGTAAAAATGAAAGTAGCCTCTATCTTTGAATGTGTTTTTCCATAAGGGCCTTTCTTTGGAGTTTGCTCAAAGTTTCATTGCATATTATGATAGGGAAACCTTTCTTAGTTAAGGTTTGCTACTGGTCATGGATTGTGAGTTGACTGTTTATTGCTGTATAAAGTCTGCTTGTCATTATATTAATTACAAATTCGTGTCAGTGAACTGCCTTGCGTAGGGACTTGCACATGTATGACTGACAACTTTAAATATCCAAACAATAATACCACATACGATGATAGTGATGACAATATGATGATAGTTTTTGTGAAAACGTAAACTAAAAACAGACAATCCTTTATGTATACACTATTGATATATGTATGTAGCATCTGTTGTTGTACTTGATTCATCCAACTACAATCATTTTGCGCTTATGTAACTTACAAAGTTATTAACCATTTTAAGGACAGATCGCGAAAAGTACTACACAGGTAGAATGTTCCATGAAATAAAGTGATGAAAGCTAGCCATTAGTCAGGCTGTCTTACGAGGACACGAAGCAACAATAAAGAAGTTTGTTTTTTATTAACTCATTTTATAAAATCGTACTTAATACGCGTGATGACTGTCTGCTGCATTTTCATTTTGTTTAAATGCGGCATGCCCGCCAGGAACATGGGAACCCGGTTGGTAGGTCGGCAAACTTCTTACTATGCCACTGGGGCACGTAAGTATTGGCATATTTAATAGGTTTTATACGCTTATAACTTTTTATCTCTTTAACTGGAATTTGTTGACCTCGATATTTAGATTTATTTTTCAGTAATTCACAGCTGACACTACAACATATTCACAGACAGCGAACAAGATTTTATTGTTATTTGAGGTCCTCATAAGTTATTCCAAATGGGGTGTTTGGTTTCATCGAAAAACTCCTACGGTTATTCAAGCGCTATCTGATGTGTATCGCAGCATTTAAATGATTTTAGTAAATAAAACTAAATGTTTGTTTAAGATGTTTATTACCTATCCACTAAAACAAGTCAAACTTATTAGGATAATAACCTAATTGACGCTTGTAAGGCACGGAAATAAGGAGAGCTACTAACAAAGCGGCAAATGTTTGGACAAACTTAAAATGTCTTTAAATAAATGTCTTTGTCACTTCAAAGTATGGTTATACTGAAACAGCTGATAAAACTATTGCATATAAAACTTACCTACATTTGTATCGATTAAACACTGGTACAAGTTGATTAAATATTGTTGCAGTTTGATTAAACAATCTTGTAATTTGATAAAAAATATTGTAATTTTAACTCTGTAAGAATTAGAAAAAAAGCTGTTTGTTGTTTTACTTTTGCGCAAAGCTGCACCAGGGTTATCTGCGCTAACCGTCCCTAATTTATGAGGGTAAGACAAGAGGGAAAGCAACTTGTCACCACTACCCGCCATCAACTCTTGAACTACTATTTTACTAACGAATAGTTCACGTTATAACGCCCTTACGGCTGAAAGGACAAGCGTGTTTGGTGTGAGGCGGATTCGAACTAGTGATTCTCAGACTAGGAGTAGAGTACCCTAACCACCTGGCCATTCCGGGCCCAGAGAAGTCTGATATTGATAGGAACGTAAACCTAAGAAATAACATATCTTGAACTTACAGAAGCTAAAAATTGCAAAATAATATTGTTATCTTACCTTTTAAATAGCTTAACGGGTTGACAAAATGGAGACGATTTTGGGTTTTGTTATTAAGTATATAGCTACAGAATGAGCTTTTTGTGTTGTGCCCACCGTTGTTTTTATCTTTCTAAATCTAAAGCCTTACAGCCGAACCACTAGTGGATAAATGTGAAGCACACATATTCTACAAGTGTACACTGGTATAACAACTATTGGGTTGATTTAACAATTACACAGATATTATACAAATAGCTTACTATCATTAAAAAAAAATCGTGAATTACTGCCGTAACACACATTGGAACAAGATTTGGCTCATACTTCAATGATTAAATGGTAGGATGAATAACATATTAAATGGAATATCAACTTCTACACCGCTAATCAGCAAATTCAATGTACGGAATAAAATGATATGTTTGAAAGAAAGCCTGTGTATTTGTGTAACATTTTTAGATATATAGATATTTAATCTCAATTTCAACAATACGGAGAGATTATAGGGATATAACTAAACAATTAAAATTGAAGAAAAGACTTTTCAAGATATTCTGTAAATGTAATTCTAACTGAAGAAAAGGTTAGGACACCCTACCCCCTAAGAGCTAGTATTACCCCCTTTGGCTGAAATAACTGCAGTGAGTCGCTTCTTGTAGCCATCTACCAGTCTCTGACATCGGTCTGAAGAAAGTTTGCCCCACTCCTCAATCCAGAATTCTTTCAGCAGTGAAATGTTTGAGGGGTTTCTTGCATGTACAGCCTGTTTCAAGTCACCCACAGCATCTTAATGGAATTAAGATCTGGGCTTTGACTCAGCCATTCCAGGACTCTCTATTTCTTAGTTTTCAGCCAGTTTTTGGTGGATTTACAGGTATGTTTTTGGTCATTGTTGTGTTGCAGGGTCCAGTTCCACTTCAGCTTTAATTTTCGTACAGATGGTCTCACATGATCCTCAAGCACCCTCTGATACACAGTAGAATTCATGGTGGATTCTATAATTGTGAGCTGTGTAGGTGCTGCTGCAGCAAAGCAGCCCCAAACTACGACACTTCCACCTCCAGCCTTCACAGTTGGTATGAGGTTCTTTTCCTGGAATGCTGTATTTGGTTTACGCCAAACATGTCTTCTGTTCTGGTGTCCCAATAATTCAATTTTGTACTCACCTGTCCAAAGAACATTATTCCAGAAGTCCTGGTCTTTGTCTACATTCTCTCTGGCAAACTTCAGTATGGCCTTGATGTTTCTCTCAGAGAGCAAAGGTTTCCACCTTGCACACCTCCCATGCAAGTTAAACTTGTGCAGTCTCTTTCTGATTGTAGAGGTATGCACTTTCACATCAACAGTAGCCAGAGCCTGCTGTAGGTCCCGTGATTATATGTTAGGGAGTTTGGAGACCTCTTATAACATCTTGCGTTCTGCTCTCGGAGTGAACTTGCTTGGACGACCAGACCTGGGCATGTTGGCAGTTGTTTTGAAAGCCCTCCACTTGTTGACTATTTTCTGGACAGTGGAATGGCTGATTTCAAAAATCTTTTGGGATCTTTTTAAATCCCTTACCAGACTCATAAGCTGCTACAATTTTCTTTCTGAAGGCCTCAGACAGCTCTTTTGCTCTCACCATGGTGCTCACTCTCACTTCAACAGTCAGGAGTACACCAAAATAAGTATCTGAAGTTTAAATAAGGCAAACATCATTCAAAACGCTGTGTAACGATCTTCTAATCATGTGCATCTGGTGTGATACACCTGTGTGTGTGTTGAGCCATTTCAAGTGGGAATAAATGTGGAGGTGTCCTAACTTTTTCCTCAATTAGAATATGCATTTTTGTAGAATTACATTTACAGAAGATCTTTAAAAGTCATTTCTTCAGTTTTAATTATTTAGTTATATTCCTATAATCTCTCAGTATTGTTAAAATTGAGATTAAATATATATATATCCAAAAATACACAGGCTTCCATAGGGTGTCCTAACTTTTTGACATGACTGTATGTTGGCAGATCAATCCACTAATAGGATATCGTGCACAGCAAACATCATTTATAAACCAAATAAATTCGTTATCATTACGTGAACTGTACTTAATATTATTTTTACGACATATTTCAAACAAACCTTGCGTAAATATAAAACACTATAACACTGCAGAGGAATAATATTGTAGTAAATTATGTGCACACACACACAAAAAGAAAAACTAAAGAGAAAAAAGACAAGAACAAAATAACAAGACCTTGGATGTGTTGTAAGGCCAGGCATGAATTAACGGTGTGTTCTGTTAACTTCCAGCCTTCAAAATTAGAAACAGTTAACGCAGACAGCTCTTGAGTAGTTGAACGCAAACAAACCCCCCCAAAAAACATGTCCAGACTTGTGTAGTGGTAATAGGGCCTGGCCGGTCGCCTTTCTGGGGTGGGCTGTTGGATTAAAAGTTTTGAAAAATACTAAATGTTATACTTTTAAAACTATTTTTATCTTATATAAAAGTTAGTGACGACAACAGAAAGTGTTTCAATTGGTATTTTTTTGTTTATCAAGCCAAATATTTGAGGATAGGTGGATGTAAGATGTTGGTGAAACAGGAATCAGGAGAAGTTGAACAGGAACGCTGCCAAAATATTTATCAAATAAAAAGAAGCTATAGATTTGTGATGTAAAATCTGTATACTTTTTACAAGCCCCCCGCTAGTCTCCGGATTTAGAACGCTAAAATCAGGAGTTCGATTCCCCTCGGTGGGTTTTGCAGATAGCCCGATGTGGTTTTGCTATAAGAAAACACGCACACTTTTTACAAGTACTGTTACTTGAACAATAATGCAACCTCATTACCTTCATTCTTGTCAGGGAATGAATGCAGCAGAAGACGAGGTCATGATCCCTTTACTTAAATAGTTAAGCAGCAGGCGTTTCATGGAGAATAACAAAACCGAACAGCAACAAAATAATAACGGGTCTTTAATGCACACTAACATCTGCTGTAACTGAAAATTGATACCGTATATTAATATTAGCTTCTGATAAAAAAAAAAAAACAACAGACAACTTACACAGCTGAGGGCTTAAACCAGCCCATTAATAACTAGTTACCCTCCGTTACGTAACGCTTTTCCTTCAAACTTTTAATATATTTAAGTTGCCGAAAAAGAAAAAAAACGTTATGTGTTTCTACAAGCAATCTCTGACCCACTTTGACAAAACCTGAAGGCATGTAAATATTGACTACCCTATTTATCTCAAGGTCTTTCACTCTCGAGTTCTAATCCAGTCTAATCAACTTGTTGGAGACTTGCCTCGTTTTGGTCCAGTCATTTTTACTGTACGTCTAAAACTTATGCAAGTTCTTGAACTGCAGTAAATTAATATCTGCAAGTTAATTAGAACATAATAGTTTCGCCAAATCCACAATAATAGATCGAATCAATCATTATATAAAATGGAAAAAAAACGTTGTTTGCTGTTAATTTCCATATTCATTATATATCGTATTTGCCACTCGAACGATTCTTCTTTTATTTAACAGTAAACGTCTATTTATATTAAAACATGTTATTAAGTTTTGCTTACAAACTAATTCACATAAAATATTTAGGTGATAAATAATACAAAGTTTGTTTTTCGAAAATTAAATGTATAATAATTAAAAACTAGAATACAAACACAAGTTAGATTATTTAAAAATACATTACATTATTTTAAAACACACAGATTATTTAAAACTCGAGATTCTCGAGTTTTGCTTTCTTGTGCTGCCTGTTGTTGCTTGAAAATCTCTGGTATGTTATTCGATAACACAGCTACAATCATTCTACGTTCTCAGATAACACAGCTACAATCATTCTACGTTCTCAGCATTCTGTAGGTAGAGTTATTTCTTTGATCACGTGATCAGAAAATAACAGTAAAATTGTTTGGATTTGTTTGTTTTTTTCTGCTACAGACTTTGTTAAAACAGCTTTTTTTTTTCTTCTCTAAAACCCCAGTCAATAAATGGAAAGCCAGATAACGTTATCCAAAAATGGAAAATTAGTTTAACGATCCATATTTTACTAACTCCCTCCCCTTTAATGGTCTAACACCGTTTGCTTTTCATAGTGTAAGCAAAATGTGTTTTCTTTATTTTGTCTATGAGATATCTGGTAAAATATCTGACATTTAACAACTGCCGATATCTGGGCTGTGTAAACCCACTCATCAATGTGTATGTATGTACAAGGTGATTTCCTTGGTGAGCCTGGGTGAAATAAATACAAACATTGGCTCAAATTCCTGCCCTAAAGCGATTTACTGACCTCAAAACCTTCCGTTTTAGGAAGTATAGTTTTGTTACCCTGTCCACAAACCCTCATTTTCAGTCACTATGTCTGACACTGAGTATTAAACATCGTGTTACGTACGCTGAGCTTACAGACTACTGTCATCAGCCTATGAAATGTTTGAATGAAAGCTTCGTTTTTTAGAAGAATGTTTTAAATTAATTCGTTAGATCGTTTACAAGTTTGGGTGTGTTCATCTACTAATAATTTAGGCCTGAAACTTTCAAACTTGCATCCATTATTATTATTTTTCGTTACTACCACATGTTATCGTCTGACAGTGATCAAGATGACCTCTCTACAGTGAGTAAATTTTTTTTTACCTAACGTTAACATAATTAAATAAATCGTAGTTTTTATTTTTTTAGTCACGATCCATTTTATTTAAACTTCATCTGTTTTAACAATCTATAATCATACCTAAAATACCTACTAATAGTAGGTAGATTATGTAAATATATTTGACTCATCTGTAAGAAGTATGTACTACGAAATGGTAATTTGAATTTCAATAGCTCAGTAACACTTCAGTATTTCTTCTGACTGTATTAACAGCATCCTGTGAATATTAATTTCAACGATGAAATGTTCGATATATGACAATACATTCCTAACGAGTATTGCATGCTTCGTAAACAACAATGATAAAACTAAAATATTTTACACCAATGAAATGTTCGCTTAACACATAAGCTTTTACCATTGTTCTTTTCAAAAGTATTTGTCACAAATTGAACAAGCCGTCTTTACGGAGTAAAACGTTTATTGTGGACCATATACACTGTGGCAGAAAGTTCACCGAGTATTCCTCAAAGACATAATTGTTAACGAAATCCTCGTACAATAAGTAGATCTGTTATGAAAGTCTGAGTAATTTTGGTTGATCATTTACGTCACTAAACTCGACAGATCACGATTTATAAAATGCAGATAGCCCTCGTGTAGCTTTGCGCGAAATTCCAAAAACAAATAATTCTCGTTATTTACCATCTTATCCTCACTCATGAAAAGCTTTTCTTTTGTCTGCGAAGGACAAAAATTTTTGCCATCAGCTGTTTGGGGACTTGAATCTATTAAAAGAGCAAATGGACTTTCCCGACACCCCTTCAGCACACTGTAACAGTAGGTGAGCTGGAAGTAACACAGGACACCGCAAACCTTTTCCCATCTTGCGTTAAACAAATACTTCTGTGCATGGCGCTTTCTGAAATGTTGAAAACCAGCAAAAATGCTATACAATTGAATCGCACAAATTACTGCATAATTGTAAAACTCTATTGAAACTATCTTGAATGTATTGAGGTTGGATCTTTTGCCATAATAATAACTTGAACAGTGAACTGTAAATTTTGTTCGATTGCAACTTCTTTGCCATCTGTAATTTCTTGTTGGTATATTATGGTAGTCTGTGGCCACCTTCGTCTGTTAACCGGCCAGATGGTGGTTCTGTAGGCCTGGATAGTTGGTTTTGTCACGTTCTTGCTCTCCTTCTTAGGACCAATTTCAGATACAACAGGCCGTAAGGATTTATTCATTATTTCTTATCAGGGTGTAAACGCAGTACTGTGGTATAGGAGTTCATTTATGTCATTAATTTACATTCTTTATTATATTCCCCTTTCTGGATAAACAATTATAAGGTACACCTCCTAAATGGAGAATGTTCATTCCTTCCACACCATTATAATTCACATCAGCTTGAGTGATTTTTCACTGCCTGAGTTAGTAAACGCATACAGAGTATCTCGTGTAATATTATTTTTACTTTATCATTAGGAGTGAAATGTGAAATATCACTCGTCAAACCACATCATTCCATTGTTCGTTGTCATAGATATGTTTAATATAAATTTTAATATACAAAAAAAAATTCAATTTATAAAAACTTTTATCACAAATAATTATTTATATACAAATTTTACAAACAATATCGTTTGAAACTGAATATTTTATTATCGGTCCAGGTCCACAATGAGCAAATTACTTTTTTGTTGATACAACGAAACAATTCGCTTGACGATAACGGTAATTCGCATGCAAGTTTTTCTCGACGAAGATATTTAATGTCTTCGTAGAAATACTAACGTCTGAAGTTAATTCACTGATGTTCGTAATGTTCAAAATCTATAATCGTTTCTGGTGAAATATATTTGGTTTTCCGATTAATGAGCGTTTCTGAGTTGTATCTTCCGAGACTTATAGTTTATTAACCGTAGCGAACAAACAATATTCTATTATCTCTCGGCGAGTCGGATTATATACTTTAAAGCGAGATTTGGAAAATTTCAACAGTAATTTAAGACACGTTAGTGTTTTCGTAAAATATATATTGTTGATTCCTATACTCGAGAATCTTCTACAAATTTATAGAATAAGCGGGACATACACAATACACTTCTAACAATATACGTCACGTGCATCAAACTGAAGCAAACGCAGATACTAAAATAAATGTATAATAGTGCATGTGATAGAGACTACCTAGGAGTACAATAATCGTAATGCATCGATTCAATCATCAGTTGGGTATCCGCGCTGTTAATGACATTTACGTTAGTAATTCCCAAAGTACTTTGCTAGATTCAGTCGAGAGATTTAGGTTAGTACAGATGTGGTCAGTGATGTCTCATGATACAGCAGGATATATATATGACAACTGAGAAAAAGTTTGCATAGTGTAAACCAGGTGTGTCTGCTGTATAGCTACCCCATATTTTAACTTTCGAGGTGTTGGGTTAGAGACATTACTAGTATTAATTAGGATTTGTTTCTCTTTTAAAACAACATTTAATTGAAAATGATATGAAGTCCACGCTGCCATCTATCCATTGTATTTTGCATCAGGAAAATGTATGTGCTCAGATGTCTAAAAGTGATGAATTGAAAAATTTGATGGACATTGTTGTAAAAATTGTGAATTTATACAGATTATAAGTGGAAGCTCTCTCATTGATCGACAGTTTGTTAAGTCTTTGACTGTACTTTTGATGATCTTGCTGATTTTGCAAATGTAATATGTTTAAGTAGAGGAAAAAATCTTTACTTCCTTATTTCCTCAAATAAATGAGTATTGTGTTGAAAAAGGCAAGTTGGAAAATTTCCCTGAAATTGAAACTTTGTCATTGCAGTGTGATTTGCACTTTCTGTGCGACATGATGGCTCACTTGAATAATTTGAATACGAAGCTTCAGGGAAGAGGTAAAATAATAAGCGAGTAGTCGCAGTCTGTTTGAATTTCAATTAAAGCTAAACCTCCTTGCGGAACAATTACAAAAGAATGATTTAACACATTTGCAAAGTTGAATAGCTTTCTAGAAAGTAATGAGGACTATGATTTCTCTGATGCTAAAGATGATCTCTATGTAAACTGGATCAAAATCTATCTTAAAAATTTGAATCACGTTTCTCTGAATTTAAAAAATTGAAATTGATATTTTTGCATGATGAATTTCACTTTGATTTGGGAAATTTCAGTAAGGAAATTACATCTTTTTTTTTTTTTGTCTTTGGATAAGTGTGGATTTCAAGACGAGATGCTCACCCTGCAAAGTGTAGAACGCACAAAAGGTAAAGAAAAATGTTCTATCGGAGAGACGGGGCTCACTATTCTGATAAATGAGTCTTCCAAATTTAAAGATAGCAATTTCGAAAGTATTTTCCATCGTTGGATCCACATGGGTGTGCGAGTCAACATTTTATACGCTAAGAGTTTCTCAAGTCTAGATACAGATCTCGGGTTACTGACATAAATTTAGAAGCAGAGCTAAGATGCTCATTGGGCACAGATATTAAGCTAAATTTCACGAAACTTGTTGATGAAAACCATCAATTTCCACATTGGAGGTTAGTTGAAATGCAATTATTTTGATTAAAATAACATTTTTCATGTTTGAATAGTGTGGCCAACGTTGTTTTCATTAGCCACAGTTGTGGCCACTATGAAAAATAAGATACCCACCCCTGCTCTAGAACATTCACCAAAGTTGATCTGCAACAATGATATAGCACTTGTTCGAAAAGAAATATTGTTGCTTCTCACATTCAAGAATTCTCTAGAAGTTTCGAGAACAAGTGGGGCTTGTGCAATATAGTTAAGAATATACCTTGCAGGCAAAAAAGAAAAGAAAATTGGAGAAATAAACGTAGGCACTAAAACAAATATACAACGGTAAATCTGTCAGATGCTATTTTCACGAAATTTTCCGTAATATCTCATTAATATAAAGCGTTTGGTGTTTGCCCCATTATCCTTTTTCTTGCCTTTAGTTCTGATTTAATCAGAAACTCTTTCATGTTGTGGAAATTCAGCCATTTCCTGACACTGCTAACCTTGTCAATCCATGGTCAGTTTTGTCTGCAAAATGTTAATTGTAAAAGGTTATCAAAGTTATTAGGGTGACGTAACTGAAAGATGCTGAATACAGAAGCAAAGTAGAATAGAATTTCGATTGTTCGGTGCATGTAATATTTTTTTTCCTTTTAGTGATGTCGAGAAAACCCACTTGTAGAGAAATATATATGTAAAAACGGCTCGTTTGGGTTGAGAAAATATTTTACGTAGAGGAGCGAACAACGTTTCGACCTTCTTCGGTCATCGTCAGATTCTTTGTGAACTTTATTAGGTTTACAGGTAATAAAATATTAATTGTCGTAATTAACAGAAGCTGCAAATTTGTATGGAAAAGATTGCAAAATACACAATATTTATGATAATGGGTGCTGAACAAGCAATATGATGATACAAAGTTTCAAGTGCAGTATCTGAAGAAATACTTGACTGTGGTCTCTCTCACAGGTATTCACTTTTATTTTGTTTTGTAGCAAACATTTTAAAATAATTTAATAAAAGGCTTGATTACTACAAATGTGATCATTCTCGCGTGAAGCCAACATTATTTCCAACAGGTAATTCGACTATTTGTGTTAAATCGATCAAAATATTTTATATCTGAAAAATCGCTGAGGTTTTCCAAATTTATCCCAAGAAATATTTTTCTACATTTTCTTGTTTTAAAATACAAAATATTCCAAGACTATGAAAAAAAAACAATCTTACTTAGGATCACCTGATATATAACCACCCCAGGCTGTCCCACCTGATGAATCGTCATCCTGCCAAACTTTGGGACGACGATTCTTCATGTGATCCGAAGCTAGGTAACTCTTATAACAGCATTAGGTTCAATGCATGATTTGATTTTTTCAATGTAAGGTAAACACCAGATGCGAAGGAGTGAAATCTATGATTTTGGTTAAAGCCTGTAGGTGGACCACAGTCATGGGCTGATATTGCAATAACTTTTTAATTTTTTTCCTTTTAATATGAAAGTTCTTGACAATTATTATATTCTTTAGGTCACTGTTGTGTGTTTTTTTCCTCTCCAACCTGTAGGGCAATGGGTGAAGTATCTACGCAAGCATTTGCTATGTTTCTTTATTCTTTCATCCTATTATTAGCAGTACACTTGGCCTTTCATATGTATTCTTTTGTTCATTTACATGATACAGTGTAGACAACGTGTTTTGTTGTTTTTTACGTGGAAGTTGGATGTTGCGACTTAAGCTTAGTTAAAATATCCCATAGGTTATTCGGGCTCTGGAACCTAGCTTGAATGTTAAGGTATTCTTTGTTTTTTCCTTTTTTCTAGATCCGTGGGATAGTTATCATTACAAAATGTGTGATGCTGTAGAAGTTCAGTTTTTGTTGCTGTACATTCTTCACGCTCTGCGTGTTGAGTTTTTAATGTTTATAACAGACACCAGGTGGCAGGATAGTTTGTATAATATACCGAAGTTTTTAGTCTCACGTCATCTCTATTCTTTACAAGCTGTACAACTAGATAAAATAAGGAGTTGCTTATTTCTACTTCCGATGTAAATTTAAAAGAAGCGTGTTTATAATTTAGATGTAACAAAAACTTGTCCAAACTTCGTGTTCCCAGAAGCCAAAGTCAAGGAAGGTGTAGTGAGGATGAAATAGCTAGCCTTAGTTTCAAATGTTTTAAGTATATTTCGGAAAAAACTGGAGAGAGAGAGGAGAACCTATCGGAGAAACATCCTTCATTTTAAACTATTGAATGTTCACCGAAATTAGTATTCTGTCAGGAAGAGAGAAAATTACTTAGTAAATCTTCTGTAAAACTAATGGTATCACACGTAACTCACGTGAACAGGGATATCACATCAGAACCAACAAGAATATCGTCATTATTAACCACTTTTTCGCTAATAGTCTCAACAAATTGAAGTGTTTAAATTTTCCAACCAAAGGTTCTAAAATTTTAGACAAAAATTCCACAGACCGTAAAGCGTCGAAGAACAATGATTAGATCGTAACCGTTGATATGTATTTTTGGTAATTTCTTCTGCTCTCATTAGTGAAAGGTATCTATTGAGTTCCTTCATAGTTGTTTTATACAGTCTCTAACGTTAATAGTATGTTTACAAGGTCACTTAATAAACCTGCTTCCTTCTTTCCACAATCTTTTTTGTTGAAAAGGACACTTTGAAGCGAAACAGCGGTCGATACCCGTGGTGGTAAGAGCACAGATAGCCCATTGTGCAACTTTTTACTTAATTACAAACAGTGCTTCCTTTGTTTGCAATATTGTAATCTTGTGTAATGTTGCGAAAAGCTTTTGTTCTTCGAAACTGACGTTCTTTTCGGTTTTTGTTGTGTTTAAACAATATTCAAATAGTTTCCTTAAATTCATAAAACATTTTAGTAGCAGCTGGTTCTTCTAAATAGGGTAAGCTGTTAACAGTTGGAGCAGAACTTAAACTTGACGATAAAATACTTTCTTCCGCCTTGAGTGGGAGGTTTTGTACTCCGTAAACATGATGTACAGCCCTACTCCTATACTGAACGCCGCACAATGTATTCGGTAATATGTGGAGTGGTAAAGTGTTGTTGTGCACAAGTCTGTACGTTAACACCTACGAAAGGATGGCGTACAATAGAAGATGTGCAATGAAAAGAAAGTGAAGAAATGTACCAGAGTGGATTCTGTGTATTCTTTAGTATGTGTCAGCAGCACAGAAGTTTTTTTTTCGGCTGGGCAGGATCCCAGTATGTGTCCTTAAGCCTCAATTAATTGATGGGTTGTAGCAGATGGGAGATTCACAAACGTTTGTAGAATATATCGACCAACTGGTTTACTAGAAGGTGGAGGAGGCCGAGAAGCTAGATGAAGACAAAATTGGTTTTATCTTTCCAATACCCAGAAGATGAAGGAGTTGAGAGCACATTCATAGTAGTTTAGAATCAGCATAATGAAAAAGTATTGAATCTGGAGGTGGGATTCAACTTTGACAATTAATAGTAAAGGGTTTGTTGAAAAGAAGTCATGTTTGCTAATTTATATTTTATTAAGTAATATTTAATAATGTTCAAAGTGTGCACTTTGTTCCATGATTAGCACTTTATTACTGCACTTAAAACGGCTTGCCGATCTTGAGGTCAGCAAGATTTAAAGGATCTTGCGACCCTTATTTTCCAAGTTATTGAGCAGTTTCATCTGAAGAATATTGTAGGATAGCTGCTTGACTAACACGGATTAGTTTGGGTGATGCAATTAATTGGAATGGCTATTATATCAGAATTATATATAACAAAGTTATAGCCAAAATGCTGATAACATAGTTTAAAGTGTTGTTAACCTTGTTTTCCAAACTACCAAATGATTTTTCTGAGACAAACAAATCGTTAGTTTGCGAGAGTTACTTGTGTAATCTAGATGAATGATGCTAGTTTTGTGGAACACAGTACCTGTTTATTGAGAGATCTTTTCCATTAAATCTCCGTAGAACGTTACTTCCCCACATGCACTGGTGAAGTTGATTTTTATGTTTGTTTTATATCTGCTTTAGTAAGAACTGTGAAAGCACTAATATTAACACTGGCTATTTTCTATAGAGGGGGTTGCAGTCCTTCAGATGTGTTGTCCTTCACTCACAACCTCTGTCCAGTTTCAAGTCTTCTACATTTCTTTTCTCATTCATCACTTTTAATTCCACTTTTCCAATGCTTTACTGGCTTTCCTTGTCTTCTCTTGCTGGCTGCTGCAGATCTAATAGACCTAACGTTCGTATTATTTTTGCTTTCTCTTTTCACCTGATTGAACAGCCTCGCTTCACTTGCTTTGACCTCGATTCCACAGACTACTGTCATCATCTTCATTCTATTCTCTTTCAGAAGTACTTTCAACAACCATCGTACTATTCTCCTCAACAAGCCTTATTCTTTCTTCTTCAGGACCCGAGTCTTGGCTCAGTTAAACACACTGCTCTATTGAGGGTCTTGTACATTTTCGTTTTCAGTGCCCTTGCTATCCTTCTATCACGAATAACATTGGTTCTTTCCTTCCATTAATTCCATCCCACCTGTTCTGGTTATTGCAACCTTTTTACTTTCACCTTCATTTTGTATTGTAAATTCCTAAGTACCAAAGTCTTGTATATGTTCCAGCAGTTTCTGCTTTGTTTACATGTGTGATCTCGAACTTTTTGTTTCTACCTCTTCCACTTATTAAACCATCACAAGTCCCTGATGTTTTATTCTCGTTCAAACTGAAAATGGTATAGTTGTATAAAAAATTTATAACTATACCAACAATATGGAATGCGTATTTATACACATTTAAGGTGCTATTTGTTTTGTTTTTTTATCATTTGTTGTTGTCACACGTAAGTTCTTAGACAGTATGAGTGTTGTCTGGCAAATATTGTTACTTAAATTCAGTGAACAATCCAGTCAATATTTCTACAGCTTTTTGTTCTTTAGTTCATGAAGTGGAGTAGCTGATCATAACTCCTTGGCTTCTGTCTGTTTGTCATCTATAAACCTAGATACTTGACTCAGATTAGTATAGTGGTATTACTTAACTTTCCATCTGAAAAACGGTTATAGACTGGTGTTCTTGGAGTTTTCATTAACAATTTTTATAGAGGCACTTCAAGGCTTTATTTCACACTACAAGTAACAGTAGTCTATGTACTGTAACATGTGTTAGAGGGAGGGCAGAATTGAATTTCAGTTTGTATTAGGAGATGAACCTCTTGTAAAGGTGCAGGGGCTATTATTAATATTATACGTATGGTTTACTGTATTAGAAAGACGATTTAAAATTATCGTAATTTTTGAAAACACTATCTTCACCTAGATAAATATTAGAACTCCCTTTCGAAAGGTTTGTTTGTTTTTGTTTGTTTTTTGCACAAAGCTACTCGAGGGCTATCTGTGCTAGCCGTCCCTAATTTAGCAGTGTAAGACTAGAGGGAAGGCAGCTAGTCATCACCACCCACCGCCAACTCTTGGGCTACTCTTTTACCAACGAATAGTGGGATTGACCGTAACATTATACACCCCCACGCCTGGGAGGGCGAGCATGTTTAGCGCGACGCTGGCGCGAAACCGAGTCGCACGCCTTACGCACTTGGCCATGCCTAGGCCCCTTTCGAAAGAATTCTTTAGTTAAAGCAGGGGAGGATTTTGCAAATATGTTATATTAATACTCCACAATCAAGTGAAATAAAATGAAACCAAGGGGAATGACTGCGTTAATAAATAAATTCAAACCTCTGACTAATGATGTTTTCTAACAAACAACCCCCCCCCCCCGCCAAAAATAAAAACCGTACAAATCAAAACAAACTCCATGGCACAGGCTATAATGTGGGATATAAAATGTACCTTAAGTTTTGGAGGTCACTGTAAAGTAGGACCCACATTGCGATGGGGATACACCATCTGTCGGTTTTATCCTATGTTTGGCAGTCCCACATGAAGACATTCATATTTATTAATAATAAAAAGATCCAGTTTTGACTCAATTTAATGTAATTACTTTTATTACATTTCGCTTTAATTTGTTGAATTGACTTCTGACCTGTTGGATTTCAATGCTTTACCAGCTATTACGTATCCCCTCTAAAATCCAGGGGTCGATTCCCCTCGGTAGACACACACACACACGGCCTGGCATGGACAGGTGGCAAAGGCACTCGACTCGTAATCTGAGGGTCTACAGTTCGAATCCTCGTCACATCAAATATGCTCGCCCTTTCACCTTTCAGCTGTGGAGACATTATAATGCTACAGTCAATTCCACTTTTCGTTGGTAAAAGAGTAGGCGGTAGGTGGTGGTAACTAGCTGCCTTCTCTCTAGAGCAGATAGCCCTCGTGTAGCTTTGCGCGAAATTCAAACACACACACACACACACACACACACACACACACACACACACAAACCAGCTGTTACATATTTGTCACAAAATGTATATATATTTGTTGATCATTTTACATAGAGGAAACTTCGAATAGTGAGAACTCCTTTTAATTCCTTGTTGATGAGATTTTGAGTGTTAATGATATCTACAAGAACGAGTGTACAGGTCCTTTGTTGCCCTTGGAACGACTAATTCTGTTGTCAGTCATTCTTACTTGGTTGTACTGTACGCTTGTGTGCAAAACCATATCTCCTATTGCAACAAGCTTCTGTGAAGGACAGCAAAGCCAATCTTAGACCTCGTGTATTGGGAGTCTTCAAAACCACTGTGTGCGTGGATATCATCTTACAATGTCACATTTAACCAGACCAAGAGACACGAATGTAATCGAGTGTTTATTGTGATTCAAAGTTATTGATATCAGAAGTGTAACTTTAACCTTTGGCTTATTAACCTTTTCGTTTAATACGCTGTTAATTATACCAAAAGTTTTGACCACATTCATTGAAATAGTTTTTAAATGGTTCTCATCAGTAGGAACATATTGCTGAAATTTAATCCTTGAACGATCATATTTACGTGCTATAATAAATTCAGTGTCAAATTTGGGTCTCGGTTTCGGGAAATCCCCGTAAATATTTTTGCTGTGTACTCTTGTACACTATTCCCTCTGACTAGTTACCTCGTAACTAGTGGACCCAAAATTTTAGTTGAGACTCATCTGTATGTTAAAACAAACCCAACAGAAAAACAGTTTGTTCGAAATTTTCGCCCTTTTGTATTTATAGTACCATAGTATCACTTTTTCTCCTGTCTGAAAAGTTCATTTTGTGGTTAAGTGTGTGTGTGTGTGTGTGTTGCACGTTGTTTGTGGAAGTTCTGCGGTATTGAGTGGGGTTCAAACTTAAAAGCTTGCCTTGAGTCATGATAAATTTTAATTTGGTGTTAAATGCAAAGTAAGAGCAGCTGAAGATGGCTTGAGGGAAGTTGGAGAAGTAAGGTGAGTAACTCAAATGGCTAAACATCTCTCTAACTTAGAATTTTAATACGTCTTTACTCGGAATTTTTTTCAAAACGTTAGTAAGGGTTTCTATATTCATTTCCAATTTTTAGACAACGAATCAACCTTGGACTTGCACTATCTTTGCCTTCAGATTTGTCTTTTTATGTTTATTGTATAAACATATAACCCCTTTGTCCTTGATGTCCGGGCTGCTTGTTAGATTGCTTGGGGTGATGGTATTAGTGGGATTTTCATAAAACGCAAAGTTTCTTTCCACTTTCCTATCAATGAAACTCTATTGTTGAAGTCATTATAGTTTAGGAAACTGTGATAGACTTAAAATTGTAGCTGTATGTGAAGTTATCGGATCACCATCCAATAACCTGTAATACAGGCTGGTGGACTAGTTAATATAATGCTCTCGTTTAACGTTTTATTCATATATCTTATAAATGAATTATTCAGAAGTTATAATAAACATGCAATTTTAGTATAAATGGAAATAACATAAAAGGTAACTGGCTTTCAAGTACAATAACCTTATTCTTGAGGTACTCGAACATTTACAATGGCCATTCTTCTTTTGATATTTCTGGAGTTTTCCATGAAAGGTGTCTGTAGACAATTACACAGACTTGTACAAATGTGTAAACCAGTCATATCGGTCACGTAGAAGATTAATAATACTATTTTCATTGCTCCCCGCTAGTACAGCAGTAAGTCTACGGATTTGCAACGCTAAAATCGGGGGTTCGACTCCCATCGGTGGGTTCAGCAGATAACCCGATGTGGCTTTGCTGTAAGAAAACAAATTATTTTCATTTATGGTGTGACGGGGTGATGTCACTTGTTTGTTTTCTACTTGTGAACCAGATTCAAAAACTTGTTTATACTTTGCCTAGAAAGTTCACAACTTCCCATCATTGTGGCATTTAGTTTTATGTTTTTGAATTTCGCACAAAGCTACTCGAGAGGTATCTGTGCTAGCCGTCCCTAATTTAGCAGTGTAAGACTAGATGGAAGGCAGCTAGTTATCACCACCCACCGCCAACTCTCTTACCAACGAATAGTGGGATTGACCGTCATGTTATAACGCCCCCATGGCTGAAAGGGCGAGCACGTTTGGCGCGACCGGGATTCGAACTCACGACCCTCAGATTACGAGTCGCACGCCTTAACACGCTTGGCCATGTCGGGCTATAGCATTTAGTTAACTTACCAGCTGTTTTGTTTTAATTCTCCATTAGATTATACCTATTTTGTTTTTAACGTTAAGCGTTTAACACCAAAAGCTGGTGAAGTATTGGAATCCAATAGGTCAGACGTCAATTCAACAAATTAAAGCAGAATGTAATACAAAAAATGTATTTAAAGTTATTTTTTCTTTAACTTGATAATTAAGAAAATACAGAAAACATCTGAATATTTACCAAAGTCTAAGCAAGGTGTTGTAGAAACTAAAATATGAATACTCGATAAAGAAAGTAAACAATATTTGTAGCATAAGATCAAAGTAACCATAGAAACAGCGGTAAGTCTTCCTATTCACAACGCTAAAATCAAGGGTTCGAAGCAGTAAACAGCCCATTGTGGTTTTGTATCAAAAAACGCACACAGATATGATAAATGCAAGTACACGTATTTCTGAGTAGATCAATATAATAAACTAATTGATAATTGAACAAAACGCTATTATCTGAAACTTTATCCAAATCTTATTAAAAGTTCTGTTGGCACTAAAATCTGAATGTTCATTGAGGAAGAGGGAATCCTTAATAACCGCGTCACTAAACTATTTTAGTCAGAATTAGAATAAATTAATCTGAGACCTTTGTTGTTTTTTTCTTTTTTATTAGCTATATATTTGTATAACCGTTGTACCAAACTAGGAGTGCTCGTTTACCCGATTCGAATTTATTCCTCTTCAAGATCTCTACCAGCCTACCCCTCAAATTAAAATTCTTTTAGGCAAGATCAGAGTAACTTAATCTGTGAGACCTTGGGCAATCGAAAGGGTTTGATTTCCTAAGCCCAAAACTGTAATTATATCTGAAATAGTCAAGAGATGATGGGAGCTATGAGCTGAGTTTGTGTTTGAAAACAAAAATAAAACTTTGGAACCATTTTATGAGCCGCTATGCCTTGGCTGAGAAAAGTACACAACAATAATTGTAGCATAAACATCGAGTGCGACAAGCTTATAGAAGTCTACAAAAAGGATTTGTAAAAGTTTACTTCAGTTTCAGTATATTTCTGGCTTTTCAATCGCTAAGACTTATTTGTCTCTGTCTGGTAAATATGGAGTTATGAAAAGGTTTCATTAAATGTTGTGGTCTAGATTGGCTGTTTCAAGATGTCATCCACAAACCTGAAATATCGTTTGTAGGATATAATGCTGGTGTTAAAATGTATAAGCTAGCGAGTTTCGTTATTAAAGAATAGAACCCCGATAAAATCAGACAGAAAATAAATCTATAAAGTTATTTTGCAACCTCGCATTTAAAATTGGTAATGGCAATTTGGTTTGATTTCTTTTGTCAGAAATATCAGGTATATAAATCTAACTCCTGTACTTAATGTGTATATTGAGCCTGTGATAAAACAAAAAATATTAGACTATAAATAAAATACATTGGAACAATAAAAAAAATAAAGTTTTTAGATGTTCACAAAAGTAGCTCAGTAACAAAATTAAAAAAAAAATAGTTTTAATGCCTATTAAGAGATGGCAGGAAGAGTCTGGCTTTAATTAAGAGATGGCAGGAAGAGTCTGGCTTTAATTTTCTCAGTTATATCGGTGATATTCAAAACGACGAATTGAAAAAAAACACAAAAATATGATATGATTTTTTTATGGAAAGATTATAATTAAACTTTTCCAAGCAAAAGTGAATCAATTCCATAGTGTAAATTAAGAGACTTAGAGGTGGGGATCTAAAGGGTGGCTGGGGACCTTGGAATCCAAAGAGGTGAATCTTCCCCCTCGTCTCATGGGTTACTTAGTGGCGAAACAATGTATGCGGTCATACAACGATAGTTAGGGTTTCGATACCCGTGTTGCGTAAAGCGTAGATATCCCCACGTGTAGCTTTTCACTTGATTACAAACAAACCTACTGACATTAACTAAGCTTCCTAATTTTGAAGGCCCAGCATGGCCAGGTCGTTAGGGTGCTGGACTTGTAATTTGGAGGTAAGGAATTCAAATCCAGTCACAAGAAACATGCTCGCTCTTTCAACCGTGGGAGCATTGTAATGTGATAGCGAATCCCATTATTCGTCGGTAAAACAGTAGCCACAGAGTTGGCGGTGGGTGATGATGACTAGCTGCCTTCCCTCTAGTCTAACACTGCTAAATTAGGGACGACTAGTGTAGATAGGCCATGTTGTTTTGCGTGAAATTCAACATGAATGAACAAAATCCCAAATGGGAAAATGATTTTAAATCGTTTTAAGATTGTTTAGACAGCAGCTTAGTGGTTCGTTTTTCAAGATCGGACGGCGGTGTTAACACTTCTATGAACAATAAAATCGGTTAACGCTAATTTTGCCAACCTGTAAGTATTATTAAAATTCACTGAAGGATCCAAAAAGTAATTATTAATTGTTAATATTTTTAATTTTGTGAAATCTTATGCTGAATATGTTAATTTTACCACAAAGTCATACTGATAAGCTATATCACGGATATCGAAATCCAATTTTAATGCTACATGATTAATACTAAAGTCCTCAGACTTGCAACTGAGCCAGCTGTTTGGTAGTTACGGAGACCGTTGGGATTTAGATACTATCTACATTCGGTTTACTTCTTAGTATGTAGTTAATCGCAAAGCTGCAAAAAGGGGTTATTTGTGCTATGCCCACCACTGGCATCGAAACAGGTTTTCTAGCGTCGTAAGTCTGCAGACATAACGCTGTGCCACTGGGGTCAGCTACTTTCGGAAAAAATACCAAATCATTTAACTTTCGAGAGTATAAAATTGTACGTGTATACTTTCTGTAAAGCTTTTCCGTAAAATTTTGTTTTATTTGTGAAGTGATAACTGGAGAAAGGGCAAGATGATATAATTTTAAAGAACTAAGGCTATTCTCGCCAGAATTTCAGACGAAACAATTATTTTTTTCTGTCTGTGATGTAGTGTCAGTTAAGGCCTGTAAATATTTATGTAGATCGTAACTCTAAACGAATTAAAAAAGAGTCAATTTTGTATAACATGCATAGATGTAGGAGGTAATTTAATAGTTTGGGGGGGGGTAAATTTGACTGAACAAAGCGAGAGAATGTGAGGTACAGGCGCATTCATTAGAAAAAGAGTTCATGGCTTGCCTTACGGTCCAGGATGAACTTTTTTGCATGCTTTTGCTTTTCTGAGAGTAAACTTTCCTAATTTTTTATGCTTTTTTTTTAACTGGTACAAATCAAGAAGTTCCTCATCCCAGATTCCTGCGCTGAATTATTAAAAACTTGACGCATAACTTGATACATAAACTAAGATTAGTAATGATTGGAATGGAATGCACTGCATCATCAGTTATTGACTTTCACCATAAACGATATTTTAAGCAATGTAAGAAGTTAGTGAGATAAATACCATCAATTGCCTCAGATTAACTTTTGTTGTTAAACTTTAAATACAAAATAGATAAAGTGAAGGAAAGGTAACTCAAGATCACTGCACATTTGTTTACAAAGATTATATTGGAAACAAATGTGCAGTTATCCTGAGTTCAAACTGAGGTAAAACTGGATCTTAACAATTTTATCGTGGGACTTGAGCAACAACCGGATTCGTCAGTGTCATTATTATGGACTTTCTTAGAATTAGGAGTAGTTTACGTGTTAAAACACGCTAAACGATTGTCACAGACGACGGGTAGTGAAACCAAAAATAGATTTCGGAAACAAACCTTTATATCTGTGATCGTTTTAATTTCCAGTCACGTGGCTTTATCTTCAAACATTGTGGTTGTTATTTCCAAACTGTTTATTTACTTATTTTTGATATTCTTACAAAGTTATTTGAACTAACAAAACAATCTGGACTTCTAGACTAGGAGGAAAGACTCCTTCAATCAAGTATTTGGAAATGATTAAAATTTTAACAGAAAGGAGGGATTGTTTGTTACTCCTATAATTGCTATAAGAAGTATCCAAAGCAAAATTAATGCTGCAATAAGAAACACACAGACAAGTAAAGTGACACTAATTGGGTAGATTTTAAAATGGGTTTCAATTCGTACTTAAGTTGGCAAATGTGGACTGCTTCATTTATCTATACATATAATTGTACAGGTAGTGTGTGTGTTTTCATCTATGTATATGGATTTTTATTGATATAGCAAAACAAGTATTTACGGACCAGTCAAGTAAGCTAGGGAAATCTTGTAGTGATATTCCGATCTGTCCAGGCTCTATTCCCGATGACGTGGTCAAGTGGATAGGTGGTAGAGGGAAAAAGTTGCTGTTTTGAATTGTTATACCAGCAATGCTGACTACTCTCTTAATGTATTTGTATATATGCACATAACATACCATATAGTAGCTACACTTCGAGATTACCCAATGATAGAAAAGTGTGCAACATCGTGTACGTCTGGAGATGACATAGTACAGTCGGTAACGGAATGGTTTCCTTGCCGCGTGACTTGCATGAGATAGGAAATTGCGCTTTGTTAAAATAGATATTATAGAGTAGTTATTGTGTTGTAAGGCACCACATAGATTAATAAGATATATTGAATATTCGTAAAATTAGGCCAACTTACAGCAGTGAAACTCGTCTGTTGCTTCTCCCCCATCTCCTGCTGAAGAGACAGGAAGCCTACTTGATTAATAACGAGGTTTTTAATTTTTTTCTTTTGTGTGAGATGAAATCCATAACCAGCTACTCGTTCCTTGTACAAGTAACATGTTTGATATTACTTATGCAAAGCAGTGAAACTTTTTCCACTGTAGGAAAGTCAAAGGGTCATGGACCTAATTGCAAACCTGTACTTTTTCTTTTTATCCAACTAATTTCGAGTTCTCGCTCCCTTGTTGTTGTAAGGTGCAAGTAAAATAAAAAGTAACTGATCTGAAGTGTTAAGATTTGGTAAGTGTCTTGATTCGCAGATAGTTAATCTAGTGTTAAGTTCAAACCACAGATAGTGCGTCTTCGCAGCTAAAGGTCCAGTGCAGCCAATCCAAACAGTTAAGTTGGACATATTCCAGCATAAAATGGGTTGGCGCCACTTTTTAACCACGATAAACATATGCCAGAAGCACTTCTTTTAGCTCCTATACATATGAAATTTGACTGACTATTACTGGGGTGATATTGTATTCACTTACATTTGACTGTCCAGTGTTACTTTTAGGGTACATAGATCCTTTGGACTTGAATTACTTGTATCATCCCATAGTTGCGTTATTCATGATAAACGTTTTGGTATCGGCAACAAAACAGCAAGAATTCTGGTTGGCTCAATTTGGTCTTCGTTGACAAAATGTTAAGCTTTAATCCTGATTAGGCCAAAATAGGATAAATGAATAGACTTTACGTTGTCAAGCCAATAATACTGTATCACACATTTCGAAGTTAATTCGTTTAAGTAAGTTATTTCATTTTGAAATGTGTAGAACCGTGTACTCAAACGTAAGAACATTTATTCTGTAATGTAATGCTCTGTAGTTGTGTACGTTAACAATTAAGAAAGAACTCGTTGTACATCCGTCCCGTTGAGATCAACCCTTTGGGTAGGGGACGCATGGGTGATTTCGAAAATGGTTATAACGAACTTTGCTGTCATCACGCTAACAAACTTGAGTTACACCGACCAGTTAAGCTCACTATGGGAGAGGGAGAAACGTTCTTTCTCGGCTTGAGCTGCTTGTCGGTAGTTGTACGTCGTTTAAAATGACTGCTGTTGTGCTTAGGTCATTAAAGATGAACTAATCACACACAACACTAGAGGTTTATGTAATATATAAGCAACGTTTGATGGACTAGGGACTGGGCGATTTATGTGAAATTAGAACTCGCCCCCCACCCTAAATTCTTAAAATATCCAGGATTGTGTTTTTGTTTTTTTAAATTAGTGCTGTTTAATTTCATACATCGCTAGATTGATAGACGATATAAAATCCCTTGCACCAAGTACCATAGTAATGTTACTGGTTATTCTTCTCACTATCACTTGTTATAGTAATGTTACTGGTTATTCTTCTCACTATCACTTGTTATAGTAATGTTACTGGTTATTCTTCTCACTATACTAGTAATGTCATTCTTCTCACTATCACTTGTTATAGTAATGTTACTGGTCATTCTTCTCACTATCACTTGTTATAGTAATGTTACTGGTCATTCTTCTCACTATCACTTGTTATAGTAATGTTACTGGTCATTCTTCTCACTATCGCTTGTTATAGTAATGTTACTGGTTATTCTTCTCACTATCACTTGTTATAGTAATGTTACTGGTTATTCTTCTCACTATCACTTGTTATAGTAATGTTACTGGTTATTCTTCTCACTATCACTTGTTATAGTAATGTTACTGGTTATTCTTCTCACTATCACTTGGTATAGTAATGTTACTGGTTATTCTTCTCACTATCACTTGTTATAGTAATGTTACTGGTCATTCTTCTCACTATCACTTGTTATAGTAATGTTACTGGTCATTCTTCTCACTATCACTTGTTATAGTAATGTTACTGGTCATTCTTCTCACTATCACTTGTTATAGTAATGTTACTGGTCATTCTTCTCACTATCACTTGTTATAGTAATGTTACTGGTCATTCTTCTCACTATCACTTGTTATAGTAATGTTACTGGTCATTCTTCTCACTATCACTTGTTATAGTAATGTTACTGGTCATTCTTCTCACTATCACTTGGTATAGTAATGTTACTGGTCATTCTTCTCACTATCACTTGGTATAGTAATGTTACTGGTTATTCTTCTCACTATCACTTGCACAACTTCCTTTTTATAGTACCACAATAAATGTTTCTTTAGACGGTAAGAAAATATTAAACTTGGTGACAAATTTAATATAAGTTTATATATTAAAAAACGCCAAAAAACTTGTGTGGAAAAAACAAACAACGCAACACAAATACAAAATGATAAAAATGTCAATGTTTATGATAAAAAGATTTATATAATTTTGTTCTTTGAACATATAACGTACAAACTGAAAATAATGTTTATTATAACCTATACATGTTGCTGGTATTTTTTTATGAAAACAAAAATTAAAGGTTTCAGAACTTTCACTCCACGTTATAAAAGAGCTATCTATACATAGCCGTCTATGATTTTGAATTGATAGAGCAGAGAAAAGAAATTAGTCAACAGCAGTCACCGCCAGCCTTTGGTCTACTCTTGTTTAAATGTGAATACTGGTATTTATCGTCGCTGTTACAGTGTACTTAATCTTCTAGTGAAGTACGGGCTTATATGGTAATGAAACCAAAAAAAAATGTTTGGTTTCACAGTTTGTGTATGCTAACCAGTAGGGCACATTCAGTCCAGTTACAGATGTAAAGATTTATTTAAACCGCAAGCTCCAAAACCAAAAGAACAGTAAGTATAGATTTGGTTAATAGCTCTCTGAAATATATTACGTGAAGCTGACATCAAGTGCCATGAATATCAAATCGCAAGTCTAGTTATAAAATAATTGAACATAAAAAAAAAAGTGAACAAAATTAAGCCAAGCTCCGATTCGAAATGAGAGATAAGATAAAACACGTAAAATATCCTAGGCTAAATTGAAGTTCATCTGAACAACTCCGTACATTCCTTGTTTCCTACAAGTTTGAAGTTCAGAGCTTCTCAACTTTATCCTGACAACTATCTTACTCTGCCTGCTAAACTGATCATAATCAAACTCTGTTAAAGATGGCTCTATCTTCCCATATGGCTGACGAACTAGTGATCTCATGAGATCAACTTTATCATTACCAAAGCCTGACAGACCAGTCAGAAGATCTACAGACAGTGCAGATTGGTAATGAATCTAAAGCATACTTCCTGATAAAAACCAAAACCAGAAAAATTCGTGAACTTTTGTTTTAAGTCTAATTACTGGCATAATATACATATGACGGGGAGAAAGCTCTATAACCCCTTCCCAATTTACACATGATGACTGTGATGATCAAATTAGATGTCTGAACCTTTCGTTGTGTTCTTTGACCAAATCCTTAACAATCTCAGCAGTATGGATTGGTTATTCGTCTTCATGAAATAAACCATTTCTGTTTGGGAATAAAATCATCATATGGTGCTTCTATTCTGTATAAATAAACGTCAATATCTGTGTAGATCTGTTCCTTGTACGTTTCCACATTTCTTGATCAATCAGCACCAAACATGACACAGTGATACAGGATGACACGAGTTAGGTCATGGGGGGGGGGATGGGTGAACAACTGCGTACATTATTATTATTATTATTTTTCCTTTCGGGGTCGAACTACATCTTCGCAATTCGAACTTTTCCCCTCTTAGATATACTTCACCTGGCAACCTCTGTTAGCTGAATCAATCAGTCTGTCTAATTCGGATCTGTTCCAACTGAACCAACTGCAGTCGGTCTGACCTTCGTTTAATTTCACATATAATGACGAAAGCATTGCCAATGTTGTATATCCGTCAGTAGGAGAATGAACTATGTAAACACCAAGTCTTGCTTTTCATTACTGGTACCTTTATCCGTTTTTATTTAGCTTTTTTAAGTCTATGTTAAGAAAACATATAAAGCACAATTTCCTATCCTTTGTTACGAATCCTCCAGTGGCACAGCTATATGTCTGCAAACTCGCACCGCTAAAAATAGTTTCGATGCTCGTGGTGAGCAAAGCACAGATAGCCCATTGTATAGCTTTGTGCTCCATTCCAAACAAACAAGTAAACCTTTGTTACAAACGACTTTTTATTTCACCTTTAGAAGAGACTGGGTATTCCACCTAGTCTGAAATACAGTGTAGGTATTTTCTGTTTCCGTACCTTTCAATAAACTATGGTAACACACTCGAGGTTGTAAGCTTCTCTAAGTTTCCAAACACGAATACGTCCATTTGTTGGAAAATGTGTGAAGTATGACTCATTCTTCCATTGACCTTCGGCCTAATTCTTCTATTCTTGACACCATTATATTCAGGTTTTCGCATTTATGATCATTCAAAGTTATCGATACTATTCGTATGCAGGTAAGTTCAGTGATATAGATTAAAGCAAACTTTAATTACCATAAGGCTTCAATTTGCTCTCTGATGCACCAAAACTTGTACCTACAGAGTTGAAGTATTTCCCACTGTGTTCTTACATGTATTTAACTCCTACTTTCTTCCAGTCCATCTGTATAAGAAAAACTTCAAGTTACTAAAATGTGTCGGTCATTTGGATACTAAGATCCATGAAAGGTTTATATTTTAAGGTTTTTATGTTTATCGACTCATCAGGATTCTCTTATTGTTTGAGATTTATCACCTGTTTCATTTAATTCCACAGTGCTTACCTTTGAAACCCCAACAGATTAGTCAGGCTCTTAAACCTTAGATTTGTAGTAATCATTTGGCAGAAACCAAAATTGCAAAAGGACGATAGCAAAAAATGTCGTCAAACCTTTTAGTACCAGGAAAGGCTTAGATGGTGAGCAACTAATCATTGTCGCGTTTCTTGTGTGTAGGAGCATAGTCATTTTGTCGTTAAGCTATACGTAGTGTAACTGTATAAACGTATCTTCACGAAATATATCGAGGTGTTATATACGTTACAATTCTATTGCATGCAAGAAATCTGTTTCAGTTAATATTTTTACTAAAGGTTGTTCTGTAAATTGCTGAGAAGTCAAAGCGGATGAAGAGTTTCGTGTTAAGTTTGGTTTCTTTCGAATTATACGCAAAGCTACACCAGATAACTGTCCCTACTTTAGCAGTATAAGACAGCTAGTCCTTACCATAACTTCTTGGCTGCAGTCCTACCAATAAACAGTTTGTTGAATAACTTTTCCTACGAGTGAAAGGACGAGCATGTTTGGGTGAGTATTAGATATTGTTGTCGTGTGTTTATACCATGGTAACTTCAGGCCGTACGAGATATCACTATCGTGTACGAAATCGGGACCGCTTGACCTTGTAAAGCATAATTCTGTCACCTTTATATGACAACAGAAATCTCTTCATTTATATCAAAGTAAATAATATACACGCAAATGTCTAAACAAAAGACAATATTTTGTTTCCAATAATCATTACCTTTCATTTTTCCGATAAGATCTGTTATAATAGTTGATATCAAATAATAAGAGACCCAATGCACTTCTAATAGTGATGAAAGATGGATTTCCCGGAAATCAGTGGCGTATCGTGACGCGTAGAATCAAAATATTACTGTCTGTCACGTTATCTTGTAGCAAGGTAAGGTTCTATTCGTGGCAGGAAACTTTTTAAAAGAAAATGTTATTTCTCATGCTTATTTCTTGATTTTGTGAAGGTGCAGTTTCAACCAAGCGAATGACCAGAATTTACAAAGTGAATTAGTTTTTAACTTGGAAAGAAATAAAAATGAAGCTTGGAGAATTAATAACATGCAAGTGATCTACTGAAAATGTGAATTATTGTGAACGAGTATTGCTAAATGATGAACTCGATTTTTGACTCTAAGAGTTGCAAACAATGCTACACCATGGTCAGTCACATAGAAATATTGACAGATTTATCGTTTGTTTTTGTTAGACTAACTTTGGAAAGTTTTTACTTTCGCATATTCCAGGACAAGAATGAAATATTTTGTTAATACTAGATTCTAACAGTTGAAACTTCTCTGAAAAAATCGCAAAATAAAGAACGAGTTTATTCGTACATGATCTGGTGAGAGTGTTATAATGTGACGGTTAACTCCATTATTAGTTGGAAAGAGTAGTCCAAGCAAGCGATGGTAGTGAGTGTTTACTTAAATCTGTTACTTAAAAACAAGGGACGGCTAGCTCAAATAACCATTGAGTGACTGCTCAAAATTAAAAGAACAAACAAGTTACTTGGTCGTAGGAAGCTATAAAACAGTCAGTCTGACCACTTTTTTCATAGCAGGAACAGCTAGAACGTTTCTTAAAACCTGCTTCTTTTAACTCAATACATTTATATCGTGCGTGTGTAGCACTTGTAGTTAAAATGGTTTAAAATTCAATCTCAAACTAAAAAACATCATAGATGTTTAGAGATCGTCGCCCCAGACCCTCCCCCCCACCAACCCCGTCCCTACAAATGGCATGCCGATAGGTTTTTTGTTTGTTTTTACACCGTGTGTTACATTGTTTAGCTGTAGCAATAATCTTACCATTCAAAAATTGCTTCGTACATCAGTGAGTTAAACATATGTGTTTGAATGACGCTTTATGAAACTTAAATACAGTAACCTACTTCCTGGTTCTCCAGACGATGTTTGTTACACACAAATTGTTATAATCACCATTCTGATTTTCTTTTGTCGGCGAAATACAGCTTGTTTGTGGACGGGTTAACTGGTAACAGTTCTTCATGAACATTATTTATTAATGATGATATTAAAATTTAACGAAGAATTTAAAAATGTGAATCAACAGGTTTGTAAAAAGTCGGATATCTGTATATGTTCGCAAGATGCAGTCAACTTTGGTTCCCGTTCTACAGTCTGATAAACGTACGTAACGTGGTATAGTTTACTATACAAGTAACATTTGTTGTCGAAGTCTTATCTGTGTTTTTACGTTATTAAACTGCTTGTTCGTACAAAATACCCTGATCCTAATTGTTTTATAGTTACTAGTACAATTAAAGGAATGTATTGTTTCATGAGCGAATAATTATCAAAAATAATATAGAAATTGTAGTTATGAAATACTTATCACACTCAGTTTTTTGGTTGTTGTTTTTTTTTGCGGTTTCAATAGACAGCACGTGACTTCAGGGTGATTTAATCACTGGTCTCGTCTTACGTCATCCTCAGTGTGGTAGTTCCTAACTGTGGTAGGTCGCTTTGTGTGGGGGTGGAAATATGGCTACTCTCTTGTACGGGTGATGACTAGTCGATCGTCACTTGTGGTTTACGTAGACCTCCAGTTGACCTGCCAGAACAGTACTAGATTTACTTGTGCTGCGTTATGTTCCGCGCTACAGCTGTGACTAGCCCGGCTAAGCCAGTGCCTCCGCCGAAAACCTTTCGTGTCTTGGGTGAAAATATACAGGAGAAGTCGATTACCTGCAAACCCGCATCTCCGGAACCGGTAAAGGTACTGGTTCTCGGCCAACCCTCATCTCGTCAGCCAACATCCCCCGTATCCTCGTACGGTGGGCTGGGATATCGTTTTGCTAGCGTGGAGCGACTGACACAGCGACATAAAATATATGACAACAACCAGAATAGTCTCGTCCAAAATGCATTCATAACCGAAATAAACAGCTCTTCAAGAACCTCGTTACCAAGTGTGACTGTAAGTTAACTTAGCGTTTTTTTTTTCTATGCATTTAAAAATAATTACGAACCCTCATCATTCTATGACTCTGCACATTATGCTAATAATGTGTACAGCGTTTTGATTTCAAATCTCAAGGTTAAGTTTACTTTACGCGTGAGGTTCTCGCATTACCGTTCACTATTATGAGTCCACATTTTCTTATACTTTAACGACTTACAAGTCGTTAAACTCCTTATGAATTTGGTTGAATTTCCTTCTTACCAGTACAAATTATATTTCAAAACGTCTGACTTCAACTTTACGTACGATAATTAAAACCTCTGGGTTGTCAAGTCAGGATGAACTTAAGGATCCCGGAAAGAAATCCATCTGAAGTTGATCTCATTTCTGTCTTTACTGTGCCCAGATTTATCTCATCATCGTGAAAGTACGATATAAACCCGTGCCTTGCTCCAATCGACTTCCGTGAATTTGATAGCATTCGCAATGCATACCATTAAAAAAAAAAAAAAATCTGTTTAAATCATGCGTAAGGTTTGGTTACAGGATATTGTCCTGTTCCTCAGTTAAACGTTACTTAGATACAAACAGCAGTTCCTACCTTCACATATTATGGCTCTTTTTTTTTTAGCGTGTTGTTCATTCTAATGTTTTGAATGTTTTTCAATTCTTTCTGCTTTTGCTAAAACTTTTAATAATATACAGCCATATTTAATGTAAAAAGTGAACTTGTGTCCAGAAGTTTCTTAATTACCCTGAACGTCATAAAAGAAAAAAAAAATCAGTCTTCCTTTTAAATTAAACCCATTTTCACTTGTATTGTGATCTGTTGTTACGGTGTCACTGATAGTTCTGTATTACAAATCTGATTAGCTATCGTGTATATATTTTATCACGTTTTTTGTACACTTTTTGGGCATTTTTTTCAATGTACACGGATCTTGTTTTTTTTTTTTCAAGCTGTAAGAATTATTAGTTTGTATTCTTATCCGCTTTTACATTGTGTAAGAACCTTTCTTGACGCGTGTTTATTGTGAGGTGTATCAATATTTGTTAGTTTTCTCCACTGAATAGGCTGTTCGGTTATAACAAAGAATTGGACAACGTTTTTATCAGGAATTTCTGAAGTAAGATCGAACATAAAATTACTCCTACAAAAATCTCATAACGCATTTACTTTACATATAGTGATATCGTAATTAACAGGATGGATATTAATATGAACCTGTTTACAGAAGTATCGACCGATTCTGTTTTCCTATGATGCGTTTGTGCTTTTCAAAGCAGGCCAACACTCCGCACTGTTTTTGGGATTACGCCCGAAAATGTTAACAGCGAGGTTCCCAGCTGTCAAAACAATGCATGCTAATGTTTATAGGTTTTAGTTTTCTTATGCATAGATCCATAGTATTTATTCTTCCAGCCACCTTGTTGTCTAGTTTATTAATGTATAAGTTACTTTATGATTATAATATGTAGTTAGCTAACTATTGGTCAGCAGTCCATAATAAACTCCCATAATTATAATTAGTTAGAACTATTGGTGGCAGTCCATAATAACAAACACACTCGTTCTCACAAACACACATAATACTTTCTATATCTTTATACGTGTGTGCATGCAAGTTTCTTAGCACTTTCTGGAGGTTACAGGCTTTCGTTGTATAACAAATAACTTGTTATGACTACTAAGCTGAACCTATGTTTTGTGTAAAGGTCTATCCTGAAACCCTGTATTTTAAGTTATTGCCAACCGAATTATGGTTTCCCGAAAAGTTTTTTCTTTTGTGAGTGAAAAAACTTTCATTTTTTTCCCAAAGTATTTTAATATTTTCCTTATATTTCTGTCGTTGTAACTTTGTCTTACAATAGAATTAGAAGATGGAAAGCGACGTGGGGAGAATATTATGGATGGGGTGGGGGCTGATGAATCGAATCCTTGTTGTTTTTTTCATTTCTGTAATTTATTTTTCAAAGCAGTGAAGTGGTTATTGATTATTACAAAACGTAAAAATAAATGTAATATAAGCTTTTATAATATATACAAGTTGTAATTAGTAGGTTTTTTTCTCGAGTTACAAACTGAAACTGGCTACCGATTCCTGATGTCGTTGCTTAAAAGGCGTGTTTTACTAGTTACGTTGGAATAGGAAGTTATCTGTTAAAACTACTAATTAAGAACAAATAGTATATGCTTCATCTGCTTAGACTAAAATGTATTAACTGAAAATTGCATAATCGAAATGTGTTACCACGCCACTGGGCTGTTACGTGATACCAGTTTCATTGTACGACGTCAAGCAGAAGGTTACTTCTCTTCTGTATCGTTACCAAGAAACGTGTTACTAATACCACATGTTCTACATCCAGTTGCTGTGGCTACGTCAAGGGAGCAGCGAAAGGTGACCATCTGCTCTCAAATGTTTCCTGAAAATTAGAAAAACTACGTTCCCAGGATATAGCATTACTAGGCAATCCTACCCAAGAAAACCTAACAAAACATTATCCAGTCTGTTAGCCCTGTTGTTTTAGCGACCAATAGCAGCAAAGTTTAACAAACTTCCGAAGCTATACACTCGGGTTGGAGCGTCAGCATTCGAGTTCAGCGATTGGAACCTTGGACCACAACAGATACTGCAGAACATACCCACAACATTAAACGAAAGTTGTTATAATTCGTACTTCATTTGAAAGCTAAACCTAAAAAGGTGACATCAGAAATATAAAAAGTTGGCACTTTAATAATGCTGAGAATATCCTCCTAGCAGGTAACTTTGGTACTAACTAGTATGAAGATTTGAGAATGATATATTTCACTTAAGTTTTCGTTTATTAAATGATAACTTTATTCAGAAAACATGCGTCCAAAACCACCCTCTTTGAATTTGTTTTTAATATTCAACAAATTGTATGGCTCCTGGGGTACTAATACAAGTCCACGTTAGAATATTGTATTTAAAGTCAGTGCGATAACTCACTGAAAAAAATAAATTAGCAGAACCTATAAAGGATCTTATAGAATAGAGAGGCGTGTAGCTATAACCCCCTCCTCAGTTTGTAAACAAAATTTGTGTTTATGGATTTAAGCATAAGAAATGTGCTGATGAGGAAGGTTTGATAAGGAACGTGTATGACTTGTAGGTTATATTATTTTTTGCGGGTATGTATATTTACCATAATTCTTAATAGAATATTCGAGTCTAAGATTTACCACTGTAAAAACGTTACACAATTATCCAGAATTACTTTTGTGATAATTAAACTAGTCTAAAAATGATATGTATATGAAATTACTTGATTTTATCGTGCTGAGGAAAACTAAGTTTGTTTTAAGGAAACAATATGGAAAGTATGCTCTACTGTGACACACCTTCTTGTTCAGCATAGAGTAATATGAAAAAATAATCGATTTAACAATTATATTATTTAAAAGGAAAGTAGGTGAATCCCTTTACCTGAAGACCAGAATTAATGGAAATGTTAGTATGGTTTCATAGTGAGTATTTAACGAAAGGTGAATTGATACGACATAGAGTACTTGTATTAATAGTAATGGGGCCCAGCATAGCCAGGTGGTTAGGGCGCTCGACTTGCAATCTGCGGGTCAGGGATCGAGTTCCAGTCATTATCAAACATGCTTGCCCCTTTTAGCTGTGGGGGTGTTTATAATGTTACGGTCAATCCCACTGGTAAGAGTAGTCCAAGAGTTGGCGGTGGGTGGTGATGACTATCTTCCATCTAGTCTTATATTGATATATTAGGGACTGTTAACATAGATAGCCCTCGTGTGGCTTCGCGCTAAATTAAAACCAACAAAACAACAATAGTAGTAATGGCGTTGCATTAATTTTTGTATGCAATGATTGGCGTAAACTTGGATAATACATATAAATGTAATAGTACTAGCTGTTGTCTGTCCATATGACTGCTTTTAGAGTATGGATGGATAATGAACGTTCATTAGGTCCATATTGGGGATTACACGCATACAGTTTTTCAGCTTTGACTGTTTCGGTTTTAGTGGGTGTTTTTTTACGTTTGCTACCACTACCTAACCTCTTGTTAATGGATCTTCAACAAATTTGGTATGAAGGTTTGTTGGGTCCATGCAGATATACGTGGAAATTAATCCCGAATTTACTTTCATCCAGTGGACAGATACTCCAAGTAGTAAATAAATACACCTGTTGGTGTTGATGAACATAAACTATAAGTAATAATTAGTCTAGCTTCAACTAGTGGCCTGGCATGCCCATTTGGTTAAGGTACTCGGCTCGTAATTTTAGGATTGCGGGTTCGAATCCTCGTCACACCAGACATCCGTGAGGGCGTTATATAGTGACAGTCAATCCCACTATTTGTTGGTAAAAGAGTAGCCCAGGAATTCGGTGTTGGTTGTGATGACTAGTCTTCTCTCTAGTCTTCCATTGCCAAATTAGGGACGACTAGCGCAGGTAGCGCTTATGTAGCTTTGCGCCAAATTCGGAAACAAACAAACGAAACCAACTCGTGTACGATAATTGATTTGTTGAGTCGAGATGTACTTAATGATCCCAAGAAGAAATCCATTTGAAGTTTCTAAGATCGTGCAAACACACGAGTTCTACCTATGAGCCAGTACGCCCAAGTTTTTCTTAAACCAATAAAATGCGAAGTAAATCTATGTACCTATCCTCTTTCAAACACTATGTAAATAGATTTGTTTGACTTGCATTTGTTTCACAAGATATATATGATTTTGCTGAAGTCCCTAAAATATATAGTATGTGATAAAAGACAAACTGAAGTTTTAAAAGAAGTCAACCTTTCACTTTTTTCAGCCCAGTGTCTCGGGTAATTACACTGGTAGAATTAAGATATCGAGTTATAAAGTATTTGTTGAGAAATTTCTCCTCGTATTACATCCAAAATAAATCAGTACTGTTATATTATCCTTAAAGTAGTCCCGTCTGTCTACAATAACTTTGCCCTCCTCGCACTTTTAGGATTTTGGAATCGCCACTGGTCGTATGTAATACTGCATCCACTGTGTCCAGTTATCGAGGGTAAAGAAAATATAAGATACCTTGTGTCCAGTTTGTTAGTGAGATGTTAAAACTTCAGACTATGGATTTAGTTAGTGAGACAGTGATAATAGTATTTATTAAGGTGTGTCCAATATTGAAATAAAATCTTTATTAATGTAGGAATATAAAGATTGTTGATGTGGAATTTTCTTGCCAACATATTAACTAGGGTCCTACAACCACTGAAATAATTTTCTTTTATGCGAATAACTATGGTCCTATTGAGTGTTAATTTTCATATCTTATAGATCAGAGTTGCTAGTTGTTTTTTGTTAAACAGTTGTACTTGCTTTGCTTGATTTAATGTTAACTAATGTAATCTCCATCCTTTGTATGAAGGTTCTTCCCATTTGAATAGTGTTTTAAAACTGATCGCATTATAATTTTAACTTATCTGTGGAGCTGTGCGATTTTCGAAGTCGTGGTATTCAGGGCAAGTGGTCATAGCTGGAAAGCAAAACGGTTCTTAGACCACTTGTTTATTTAGAAGAATAAGATGTATCATATTATAAACTCAAATTAGATGTTTTATACTAACATTTGAGTTAAGTATTTTGTAATGCAATTGAAATGTTGCCAAACTTTGGTAGACCAACAACAATATCGATATATAATTTCAGTTGTCAACTAAGCGGGAGAACTTTCACCCTAATGAAGGTACCAGTGTCACTACATCAACGTATGATGTACCTACAAGTGCCAGCACACCATACTACTCTTCTGAGCCATCGAATTCTATAAAAGACAGTTTCTTGAATAAAGAGAAAGAGAAAGAAACGGTATGTTTAAAGGACATGGAAGGCTACGTTGGGTTTGCCAACCTTCCTAATCAAGTGTACAGAAAGGCTGTCAAACGTGGATTTGACTTCTCTCTCATGGTAGTAGGTAAGTTAATCAACTTTCTTAAGTGTACGGAGAAGATGGATGAAACAATCCAATAAGGTCGCAATCCTTGTATGTTTTCTTGTTTGGCATGTCTGTTAAATGTATTTTGGTAGCTTGAAGTTACTGAATGATTGGTTAGTATTCTATGGCTCAGTTTCTCTTGTTACATGTGGGTATGTGAACAAACAAATATCTTGTTTTGGGAGTGAGTTGTTGTTGCCGACAAAGGTTACTGTTTCATTGATATTGGTGAGGTATCAGCCAGTGCTTTTGTCAACAATATACCTTACCGTTTGTTGAACAGAAAGAGTTCTTAATGATAATGTTTCACATCATTAAATTTAGAACACTCGAGTATTAACTATTTTTGTTACTACAACAATGGTATTAACGTCTCGTAGATACTGTCGAAGCATGGTATAATTCATTATATTTTATCCCAGCTGGTATCATGGTATAATTCATTATATTTTATCCCAGCTGGTATCATGGTATAATTCATTATATTTTATCCCAGCTGGTATCATGAGCTCTGGACTTAATGAAATGAGCCGTCGACAGCGAAAATGACGAATGCAATGTGGCTGAAATACTGTTGTTATACACTTTTCTAACTGCTGAAAATCAGTAAATGGGGTGTAATAGGAATGTAGTGTTAAAAATGTATTAGGCCTAACATAATTTTTATGACAAATGTAATGCACTTTGTTTATTACTTCTGTTTCCATGTTACGACTTCGACAACTAAACGTAAGAGAGCAAATAATGAGAAATGGATAAAAAGAATCGTATTTTGATACCTAGGTAATTTTTAATGGGATTTAAGAAAATTCATATTTAAACATCGCAGTAGTTCATTTAAAAAATAAACTTTCAAACGTGTAAAAGTAAACTGAAATATCCGATGCTGTTTATAATATCGGGTTTATAGAGAAACCAAAACATCGGTTATACTGAATGATAATATGGACAGTGAAGTTGGACGCACGGAGTTTCTTTTGAGATTCATCCACACCTCACTGCTCAAACCATACATGAGACTGTGTGCCACTTGCTTCCTGATACTTTCTTCGAGGTCCTGGCGTTCCTTAGATAGTGTTGCTTATTTCTGACACTATGAGCATGAGTTCTTTTGAAGACACTGAAATAGAAGACCACAGCGTGATGTTGGATTCAAGCCAAAGTGGACTCTATGAATGAGTGATTGTTAGATAAGCCTTAACATTTAGCAACTAAATACAGAAGTTTTGAAATGTTCAATTATTTGTTTTGTTGCCTATTGTCTAAGCTTTTTCATTCATCTATTTCGTTAACCGAAAAATGAATAAACGTGGCGTTTCGGACAGCATTTCGGGAAAAAGGTAACCTGAATGAGTAATTGTAAAACAATGTTTCCTGATATGCATGTTATCAAGACACGCTCTAGTGTTTCTCGTGACCTTTTGTAACTCGTACTGTGGTCATCCAAATTACATATTTTCAATGGATCTGAACTATTGGAGTCTTACTTCACAAACCAGATTTCAAGGCAAAACATTAAGAAATACGCGAGGTATAAAACGTAGAATTTTGACTGACGTTTTTCTCTTTGTATCCAAAGTTTGAAAAATCTATTTGATAGAAAAACATACTTAACTTGATACATCGATAAATTTTTTAAACCTGCAATTAGATGTCAAATTTGGTCTAAATATAAGGTACATATGCAAAGTTCTTCTATTAAAAAACAACACTCAATTGACCAAAATTGTTGCGCATGCCTACATAAGTCTTGTGAGCTATTACTCTTAACTTTTTACTATAGCTTCATCTAAGATTTAAAGTGGACCGTTTTAATATTTCGTCATTCGGATTAAAGGTTGCTGATTCAGATCAACAAAACCATAGGGTGAAAGCACGTGCAGGTACATAAGTGTTAGCTAGGTCAACAAACTAATTATCACTTTTCAAAATAATCGTACAGGAGGACTATTATTATTCACTATTTACACTTCCAACTTTAAGCACAAAGTTTCTAAATTGTATGAAATTCTTTTAATTAAAGAACGTTTAGCGTTACGTGATATTACTTGAAGCAATTGCGTAAATAATGATACTTGATACAGCCGTACCCAGTGCATGCGGGTGATAACAAGGAAATATTAATCTAGTTTCCATGAAGTTACTACGAAGGAGGTTAATAACACTGTTTTACAACGAAAAAAAATACTACCACCATATATTTTTAAAGAGTCTGGCTGGTTCTATAAAGTAAAGGTCTGTTTCAAATAAAAAGGTTGCAATCCTAAATCTAATGTCAGTTACTGTCGAGTGTCACTTTTCCACAGGTTGGGATTTGTTGGTGTGTATTGACAAAATGTCATGATATTTAATCAAAATCTAAAGCTCCTCAGGTGTGAAAAGACGTTGCGGCCAAGAAATAGTGTGCCACTTAAAGAAATGACATTTTCTACACTTATAACACTGACAATAATTTTACGTCAAATATCATTCATGATTTAGCTTGGTGGCGCATTTTCTTTCACCCACCATTATGCCCGATGGTGAACAAACAATGCGACCTGGCTGACTAACGACTAAATGTTTTCTGTAAAATTCATGTTAAACTTATAAGCGTGACTACCCGTTTAGTCGCCAGTTTTGTTTTCATTCCTTTAAATCGCACATTAAGTCGTTTTTTGCCATCACTTTTTTTCTGCCCCCTAAGGTGTTTCTGTTGCAGTAGAACTTGTAATGTTCTAAGTCACGTTTAAACTGAATAGTCCGATCTTATCTTATCACAATAGTTTGTTCATCAGGATTTACTGCTTAAAGGTTTGTGATTTTTCTGTTTCATAACATTTCCATTAAGTCTGACTTTGACAATCATATTTCAATTTGCTGCTCTATCTATTTATCGAAAACTGACTTCATGAAGTTTATTCCTCAATAAATTATATAAACAAAATATTAAATCTGAACATTTCAATAACTACAAGAGTGCATGAAAGTTTGTAGAATTTCCAGCGCAAAAGGAACGTTCTGAAGCATACATCAGGGTTTTACTGTTGTGAGAGTATTACTATTGTAATAGTTTACATCTATAAGGGAAACTAAACCATATTTTATTTACTTTATCCACGTGTTAGAAAAGAATAATGATCTCTACATATACATGCCAAGGATAATATTGTACACAAATAATTGAACATTGTACGTAACTAGTTCTAACATAGATGTTGGATATCCAACACTGCTTGTTTTAAGTTAAATAATAGGGTGTTACTTGATTTATACTGTGCGACTGTTAAAGTATTGTTAGAAGCGATAGTTATGACAAGTTTGCATACATATCTGTTTGTTTATTGCGTAGGTTCAATTGTTGTGGAATATATGTTGCGTTACTTCAAACTACTAAATCTTTTAAGTGTGAGTTGTTACATGATAACGTCTCTTAGTTTGTAAAAAGCTTTAGGGGTATTCCTGTGACGTATGTAATAGGTCTGAATGATGTTCCGGGATTACAGAGTAATGCTGTTTTACTAGAAACAACAACACGTGGTATCCATTTCAAGTTATCTGGAACTTACAAATACATTCTCGGATAAGTTTCTATGACGCATAACATGGATGACGTAATGACGTGCCTTATGAGTTCAAATGTTAATTGAAGACACAGATGTGTTCTGTTTGTCATACAAGCAAGAAAAGCGTTGGATATTTCATTTGAAGCATTACACACTAATAACTACTTGTTTAACATTGTGACCTATAAACGCATCATAACTGCTGTATTCTTAAGTTGGTTTTACAAGCTAGAATTTCAGTATATAGCACTGTGTGTGTTTTGGAAATGTTAATAAACGTGGTACTTGTAGTGGAAGGAACGGCCTTGTTATTCAGACATAATAACCATTGACTGTATGACTAAATTTTCACTTCTGTTCGATTCTCATGATATATTAGTATAAATGAAACGATCTCACGCCAGCATTTGTGTCAACGTTTAATATTAGCCCTAGGCCTAGCATGGCCTAGCGCGTTAAGGCGTGCGCTTCGTAATCTGAGGGTCGCGGGTTCGCGCCCGAGTCGCGCCAAACATGCTCGCCCTCCCAGCCGTGGGGGCGTTATAATGTTCGGTCAATCCCACTATTCGTTGGTAAAAGAGTAGCCCAAGAGTTGGCGGTGGGTGGTGATGACTAGCTGCCTTCCCTCTAGTCTTACACTGCTAAATTAGGGACGGCTAGCACAGATAGCCCTCGAGTAGCTTTGTGCGAAATTCAAAAAAAAAAAAAAAGCCCACTTTTACTTGGAGTTTAAACGTATAGGTGTTGATGTGCTTAGACTTGGTACTTAAGAGATGCATAGTCATCTGTTTTTACTGAATTGTTGAGATAATTAAAATAAGAAACTGACGAAGCCCGTTTTATTTTGTTGTTTTTCTGGAGGGGGAAACTAAACTGAAATAAACGCATGAAATTTGCTTACGAAAGTTGCCACAGAGATTTAACAAGTATAGCGACAACACACCCAACTTAAAGAAATAGCACCATATCACTAGCAGTTTCACTTGTGACTTTCGAGGCACATTTTGTTGCAACGTTTAAGATACCGCTCTATCAGAAAGTACAATAAAAAAAAAATCATTTGAGCGCGAAAAACTCCTATAAAAACCGGATAACATTACCGCATGTAAAACAAAATTAAAATAAGTCTGTTTCAAAATAAGTTTCTATTTTTGCGCGGTGTAAATATGACCGAAGTTAAAAGACAAGGACCATGTGAAAAACATAAATGCATAAAGAAAGGAAGTTGTGAAATGTATTAACACTGTGATCCCTCAACTGTGTGTACAGTGAAACGTCGAAATGTGTTTACACTGTTATTTCCCCAGCTATGTGTGTACCATTCATAATAATGCATTTTTAAGTGTAATTATCGATTAGTTATTCCAGTTAGTATAAAACTAATCATAAGAGAAGGAAAGATGGCGATAATGATAATATACTAGTGTATAAAAACTGATGGTACAACATTTTGTCTTTGATCGAATAACCCTAAGAGCTAAACGAGCAAATTTATTCTCTGAATTCGTCAAAACATGGATTTTAATGAGAAGTTATCGTTTGTTACAACTCGAATGACGTGAAACTGCCAGACTTGAACACTGACGTGCACCATTTGCTCCTATGTGTACCGATAAAACTTATTCCCATAGAGACATGTTATTTTTATAGTTGAATGAGATCTTCTTGATGGCCACTTCACAACATCGATGGTTCTTTTAAAGTAGTTTATAATAATCCTAAAATTGCAACATTATAGTTCTTTAATGAGGATTGCCTCCTAATATATTGTCGAACATTAAATCTACCTTTTGTGAATCCGCGATAAAACTCGCATCTCTTTCATAACTGAACCAGCCCTAATGTTGGATGGAATATTATCACTCATCAATTCTATTGACCACGAACTCTTCGGGTTACGGACAGGAGCCTTTATTCTGTTGTGAATAGCATATTCAGCCATTGTTATAACTTTGACGTTTGAGTGCCATTCTTTGACTGACTGCTTTATTTACACCTAATTTCATCATTTACATTTAATTTGTATCGCTTTTTAATACATTGTTTAAAATAAGTTATTCAAAATTTCTTTTTGAATTTCAGGGGGTATGTCCCCCTGCCCGTCCAGCTCATGACTCTTCTCAACCATAGGCCGGTCTCGTGAAGTATTTTGTTAGTAATATTGACCCTGTCCTGTTATAACAGGGGTTCCCAACCGGTGGGTCGCGACCCCCCAGGGGTCGCGAAGCCTTGGCAGGGGAGCCGCGTAGCCTTGTTAGAAGTAGCTTGGGATAACATTAATTTTATTTCATCAATTACATTTTCATGCTCTTACATTTTTTTGTTTCGGTGCAAAGCAAAACGTGTGCTACGTTAGTTCAATGTTATTGGGTGATATTATGGGTGTATGTATGCGCTCCTGTGAGTGAATGTGCCTGTGTATGTGTCTGCAACTGTATGTATGTGTATACTAGTGAGTAGCGAGTATGTGAGTGCACGCGCATGTGCGTATGCTTGTGTGTCTCTTTAGCTGTGATTAAGTGTGTGTGTGTGTGCTCGCTGTCGACACGTGAGTCACATGTCCGTTGCTGATTAGTGGATGACGAATCGCGCGACTGGCCACGCTCCCTTCCCTCCCAATACTTACCCCATCATTACTCTACCTGCACCCCCCACAAGTAGTCAGTGTAAAATCTACAGTTGCCAAAGCGTTCATTATTCAACATTTTTATTTTATTTTAACAAGGAGATAAGTAAGCAGTAGAGGTGAGTTGTGTCCATGGCTAAACGGCGCAGATACTCAGAATGCTACCTCAACATTGGCTTCAACACTGTGCTCGCCAACGACGGCATCGAGAAACCACAGTGAGTTTTGTGCCATGCTGTCCTGAGTGCAGAGTCAATTAAACCATCAAAACTCAAGCGTCATCTCGAGACGAAACATCCAGAACACGCAAAGAAGGGTTTGTATTTCTTCAAACGGCATGAACGGTGTCTTAAAACCCAAAGAATCGATAGAAATGAGTCGTTTCAGCAGCAAAGTGCAGCCGTAGTGGAAGCTTCATATGAGATTGCATTCGAAATTGCTAAACAAAAAAATTCTCACACGATTGGAGAAACACTTCTTAAACCCTGCATGATGAAAGCAGTAAATCTTATTCTTGGAGAAGCCAGTGCAAAGAAGATGCAGCAAGTATCCCTGTCAAATAATACTATACAGAGGCGCATTTCTAAAATGTCTATGGATGTGAATGAACAGGTTTTGACTGAAATCAAAGGTTCCCCTTTGTTCTCCTTTCAGCTCGACGAGTCAACAGATGTAAGTTCATGTCCTCAGTTGCTTGTCTTCGTGAGATACATTAATTCAGGTGACATCAAAGACGAATTCTTATTCTGCAGTGCACTTGAAACCACAACAAAAGCTGATGATGTCATGGAAAAAGTTTCAACTTTTTTCAAGACGAAGATCTTCAATGGGAAAACGTGTGTGGGGTTTGTACGGATGGGGCACCGGCTATGCTGGGATCGAAATCAGGATTCCAGTCGAGAGTGAAGAAGCTAGCACCTCAAGCAAAGGACATCCACTGCATTATTCACCGATATGCTCTCGCCAGTAAGACTCTCCCTGCCTCTCTGCAGGAAGTGCTTGAATCTGTAATCAAAATTATAAATTATGTGAAGACTCAAGCACTCAACACTCGCCTATTCAAAGAACTATGCAAAGACATGAATGCTGACCACGAAGTCCTTCTCTTCTACACAGCAATACGTTGGTTGTCGAAAGGAAACGTTATCGTGTCTTTGAAATGAAAGATGAAATAAAGCTATTCCTGGAGACTCAAGAAAGGAAAGATCTTGTAGCTCACTTCGAAGATGAAGCATGGAATAAAAGGGTTGCGTACCTAGCCGACATTTTTGACCAGCTGAACAAGCTCAATTTGAAGCTTCAAGGAAGGAAACACATGTTCTCCTTTTTCAAGGTAGTCTTCGAGCCTTTGTTTCCAAACTGCAGAACTGGCGTCGGAAAACCAATCTTGGAAACATCGTTGTGTTTGAAAAACTTTGTGGAGTGACGGATGAGTCTCAGATCCAACTGGATCAGTTCCTCAAGGATGAGATTACCGAACATCTTCAGTCTCTAGAAAAGGAAGTCGAGCGTTACTTCCCTGAGCTATCACAGGAACAGGAGGCCCTGGTAAGGAACCCATTTTGTACTGAACTTGATGTATCCAGCATCCCAGATGATATCCAAGATGAATTTCTGGATCTAAGGAACGACTCTTCAGCTCGTGATTTCTTCAAGGTGAAATCCGTGACTCAGTTCTGGTGCGCTATGTATCAGTCATACTCCAAAGTCAGCATGATAGCTTTACGTTTTTTCCATTTGCTTCTACCTACTTGTGTGAGGCAGGATTTTCCATTCTTGTCAATATAAAAACAAAGAATAGGAACAGATTGGATGTTGGAGATGACATGAGACTGGCTCTAACAAATGCTCGGCCACGAATTTCAAAGCTTGCTGCTGAAATGCAACATCAGGCATCTCACTAGCTGGGTTGTATAGCTGTTCAAACCTATGTTAATATTATTTTAAGAAATATATGTTCTTTTTGTGAATTCAGGTTGGACCAATGTGATTTAATTTGCTAATAAATAATTACAGAATTTTAAAAATTTTTTAGATGTTTCTTTCCCTCTCCTTCACAGAAAATAAAAGAAAAATTAAGCTGCTGATAGTAAGCCCTATGTAGGGGGTCACATGGGTTTCAAACTTTTAGGTAAGGGATCGCGAGTGCCAAAAGGTTGGGAACCCCTGTGTTATAAAGTCCATATTTATGTCGTGCACAATGGACTAGCAGTTCAGACAGCAGTGTTGTGTACGTAGCGTTCATTATGTTGTGTAGTTGACTACCAATGTATTTCAGAATGGTTGGTATGAATATTAACAATTTGGTTTTGTTAACCTGAATATGACCGAGGAAGGTCGAAACATTGTTCTCTGCTTCATTAGTAAGAGTTAATACTGATACCAGCAGTTGTGAGATAATTAATTTTTGATGATGAGAAACCCACTTGAAATAATTTGACTACCAGTTTTTCATATTCGACTGTCTTTTGACAGTCTGTATTTCATTTCATGAAGAAAAACTGGTCACCTTGAGAGGACATTATTGTTATATAGAACAATAACCAAAATTTAGAGCGATCAACAAGGGTGTCCCATTTCATCTCGACTCTATTTCTTTCAAGAGTTGTCATATTGTAGAAAATGTGACAAAACAACATTGTGTTATTTCAACAAGACGAGTAAGACGTGTCCGTAGCTAGTATGTTTTGTTTGTTTGTTTTTTTTAATTTCGCGCAAAGCTACACGAGGGCTATCTGCACTAGTCGTCCCTACTTTAGCAGTGTTAGACTAGAGGTAAGGCAGCTAGTCGTCATCACCCACCGCCAACTCTTGGGGTGCTCTTTTACCAACGAATAGTGGGATTGACCGTAGCATTATAACATACCCACGGCTGAAAAGGCGAGCATGTTTGGTCTGACGGGGATTACGAGTTGAACGCCTTAACCCGCCTAGCCATGCCGGGCCGCGAGCTAGTAATAAGTATTTATTGGATCTACAGTCTTATATGCACCTTTTTATAAAATACGTATTGATTTAATTGATGTATATGGTACATAAAGTTTATCCATTTAATTTGTCTATGTAGTTTCTACGCAATGTAAACCAATTAGGCGATTTGAAACTTTGTGATGCTATTACAATGAACTTTTTGAAGTAGAGGGAGGTCCTTGCTGTTGTCAAAGGTTTATCATAACAAGGGACCAGTATCGTATATACATACAGACTTAAAGTAGTACAACGCTAAAATAATTATACAATAAATAATTTTATTAAAACATAAACCATCCCTAAAAGAAACTACGTTTCGGTGTTCTTATGTCATCATCTTCAGAAGTAAAAGTTTGGTCAAGTTATAAACTCTACACGATTATTTGCATTTCTTTAGCGCCACCTAGGTATGAAACACCCAGACTGTACAAAACATTTACTTGATCCAAAATTTCGAATTTTTACACGTAAGTCAATATGACCACATACACAAGGAATTTTGTAAATTCCACATTTATCAACTTCTATTTGATCTTTCTATAGCGTGAAAAATATTAGTTTAAAGCACGCAGAGAATGTTACACTACATGTATTTATTTAGTTATTTTTTGTCCCCTACTATTGTTGACAAACCTGGAACATATGGCACTCAAATCCCCAGGCTATTAACTTTATCATTTCCCTTTAACTTTTCATTTTTAATTTGTCTTTTTTTTTTTTTTGTACAATCAATAATTTCGGGATTTTATCATTTATTTGTAGCTGTATGTTCCATTAACTCCTAATCTCAATCTTGAGTGCAAATCTTTTAAATTTCTAAGTTAAAATGTGGAAATGGCGGATAATGTTTGTGTCCTTGGGTGACACAATTTATTGTGGTGGTGGTGGAACAGTCTCAGAAAACGGTTTTCGCTCAACAGACGTCGAGAGATTACCTTTATCTCGTTTAACGGTTATGTCTCGGATGTTTAAATTTTAAACGAATCCCTTCCCTCACAGTGGAACAATAGTATTTCTGTGGACTTGCAATATTAGAAACGTGTTTGGATACCAGGAGTGAGCGGAACAAGACACATCATTGTGTTTCTTTTATACTTCAAATCAAATGAATTTTCAACGCTGTATTTGAGAATTAGGTGAAAACAAGTATTTCTGACAAATAAATATTGGATGGAACGATGAACTCCTCATTTTTATCCAAAATTGAAGAGAAGGAGGTACAATTTTTTGGATCCTAGGTAGTGCGATAAACTTTAGAAAATACACTTGAGGAAACGAGTTCTTTTTTTTTCAGTATCAGAATAACCGGTATTTCGTTTTTACTGCAGTTTTTGACTTGTTATTAACCAAGGTGGTGAAATCCCTTTATATTTCTTCGTAAGAATCATCTTCTATTAATTCTATAGTCTTTTACTCAAGAACTCTCTTATCCAAAAATTACAATTTGACCTTCTTTATCTGCCTTAATAATTACAGCTAATATTTAACGTCCTTAAACTGTTATACATCGCCGTTATTTAAATTTAGTTTTATCTGTCTGGTTCAATAATTCCTTGGTTACTTCTGTTCTAACAGTTTATCGCTAATTACATGTTTCTGTTCACACAATAAAATCCTCTTTCACTGTAAAATTTAAGCCTATATTTAAAGCTTCCAATTGTTTACATGAAACTTTCTCATTCGATGAATTAAGAACTTCTTAGGGTTCAACAGTAATTAACTATAGTTATCCTTTTAAGGCTGGATTTTCATTGTCAGATTTACATTCTAAAGTTTCCTCTTTTTTTTTCTTTGATCAGGCTATTCAATTGATTCTTCCATTCACCGTATTAATTATCAACTTTTCACTACTTGTGGAACAGCATGAATTCATTTTATCCTACAATACTTTTCCAGTGCCCTTGATAAATTTTAAATGCATGTCATACAGTTTAGCTTTTATTAATGCAATTTCTCGTTTATTTTCTTTAATCGTAATGCTACCAATGTTCCATTAGTTCGCTGAATAATTTTTACTTTATCTCTATTAGATTGGATCTTACCTTAATACTTTTCCTTCTGGAAATTCTGGCGTAAGAACATCGAAACATATCATTATAGAGCAGGTTCCTGTTTTAATAAATTATTTATTGTATAATTATCAAAACATTGTACTTCTTTTGTGTGTGTGTGTGTGTGTGTGTGTGTGTGTAGCCATACTTTGCTTATGAGAGAGATTATAGCTATCTGGCTGGTAAAGCATGGGCCAAGAAAATAGTATCAAAACCTCTTTTTTTTGTTTTTTTAATTTATCACATTTTGAAAGGATTAGCCACTGATAAAACTCGATTCAAGCCTATAATATATAATTTGATCAAATTTCAGAGTAAACACGAAATAGGAATGGATGGAATGATGGCCTCAGTCATTCTGAGATTGCATTATGTCGGAAACCACGAAGTGTTGTAATGTTATCCTGCCCATTCCTGCCTTGTTTATTTACTTTTTGATGCTCTCATTAATACTTCCATATTTTGTATTTAATTTTTTTATTCACATTTGTCTTGTAGCTTTTTTGGGTACTTAAATGTCAAATGTTTGTAATGTAGATCTGTCGTTCTCGTAACTTTTCTTGGTGCTAATTTCAAAACGTTCGAGGAAAGCCCTGTCAAACTTCAGCAGTGACAGCGTTCGTTCTCATGTATGACACTCGTATGACTGCTATGATAGTATTGGTTTGTCCAAGATCCAACACAGAACAATCCAGTCATATGTATTGACCTGAAAATTTTGCTTTTAGATGTTAAAACATAGCTAAAACATAAACCTACTGAGAATTCGTAGCCCTTTTTTTTTTTTAACTTGTACAGCTATAGGCATAAGCAATTATGCACGCGCACGTGATATGATGACTGAGTTATCACTTAGCAACTAGCAGAGCGTGCGCATAATCATAGAATAGCTAGAAGCAGTGTTGTAAAATGATTGTAATGAATTATCACCAAAGTTGTATGTAGAACAAAGAGAAAACCTTTTAATTCAGTCATGTGCATTTAGATTTGTACAAAATGAATGCAAGAGAGAGCTAAGCCTTTCCAACAACGTTAGTCAGACTGAAGAATTTGTGATTTTGTGATTTGTTTTTTTATTATTATTCTTAGTCTAACTTTCCCAAGTGCTTTGGTCGCTTGTTACTCTGCAGTTGGTTTCTGTACTACTCAGTGTGTAAAGTAATTAAACTTGTTTATAAAATAAATCGAAATATTCAAGAAATTGGAATTGTTTTAAGTAATATCACGATAGTTTTATCAAAGTGAAATTAACTTGACAAAACGCAAAAAATTTTGAAAGAATGAGTATGACGTAAATTAATGCTTATTTATTTATTGGTTAAGTGACGGTTGCAGCAGAATGATTTTGTCTCTCATATTTTGTACGTTATTAAAGTAATATTCTTAGAATTGCACGCTTGTTTTTACGTTATTAACCGTTTGCTTATTTGGATGTTCTACTTATTGTTCCAGGTGAGTCAGGTCTGGGAAAGTCTACTCTCATCAATTCCATGTTTCTTACGGATATCTACTCTAACGACTATCCAGGCCCTTCCCAAAGGATGAGAAAAACAACTCGAGTAAGGCGAGGGAGTTCGGTCGAGCCTCTTATTACTGTAATATGAAAGTATAATATTGCTATAAAGTTCATGCGAACGTTCAGAACTTGGCTTTTATTGGTGGAATAATTACCCCGAGGTGTTCACAAACTGAATACATAATTACGACACTGCTTTCAACACTGAAACTGTATATTAGTTATGGGCAAACCATTCCAAAACAGTGGAATATGCCAGCATGATATATCAGTAGTACATGTATACGTATGTGATAGCCAATGGTCGAAATAACTAATATACTATTGTTGTACAGACTTGTTTAAATTAAGTAATATCTACTCTACATATAGATAGTACAGCACGTTATTATAATGAAACATTAATGTTAACTCTAGCTCCCCGTGCAGTGTTACAACAGAGTGATGATTTGTTGATGTTTGTCGATTTTATGTGGACAGTCATGCAATTGTTTCAGCTATATACTTAGTCATGCAAAATCGTTTCCAGATTTAATTTCATAGCATCTTTTTTCTCTCACGAACAGGCTGGAGAAGCATGTGTATTTCTGTTTTATCACAAATTTTAGATTTATTGGCATATTTTTTAGTCACGTTTATTGTGAGTATTAGAAATCAATTTTGCAGAAATCTGTTTTTGTTTTTTAATTGTATCATGAACTAAAGAATAGAAGAAGAAACGATAACGTGTTTGGTGGGATTCACGGGTGGTCAGAGATCTTTTACCCATTTTCTCGCGTTAGAAATAAAATAGGCTAATAAATTAGGTTTACAACGATGGATTGTAACTAGTCATTTCAGGAGCAGTGCCACAGAAAAGTAATGTAAGTAATGTTCAAGGCAACTTGTCAAGAAATTTGTAAACAGTTTTTACTGAAAATCTCCGTTTTAAAATGATTTTATTTAACGTTAGTTAAATTTACAACTTTAGTTCTGCAATTCGTGTCGTCAGATCTAAGTTCGTCAGGGGAAATTGGCATGCTAATCGCTTCCCGCCATCAAAATCTTTGTGTGTTGGACAAATTGACTTCCTTTTTATAAGTGTGCTTGCCCATTATGTCATAGAAAGGAACTTCTGAGTTTTGTGTGCGGATGGTAAATGGTGTCTACAGAATCTGTGAGTATTTACATTGATTCCATACCGCTTTGGCGGAAGTCAGAATATCGTTTTTACATTATAACTTTTCTTTTTTTGATACCTTCAGATGTTTTTAGTTGCTCTTTTCTCACGACAGTAGTTTGTTATAGCTGAAACATATTCATATAAAAATAACGTAGCATCCTATTCGGAGAAGTTAAGCTTCAATGTGAACTATCTAGAACATTTTCCAGGTATTTTATTGTACTACATATCTTGCGTGTGTTAAAAAAAAAAAAAAAAGACACACGAAGAAACTGTTTGTTTTAATGTACTTTTCCTTGAATGTTTTAAAGTAAGAGTTACTAAAAGTTCTATCCCATGTAAAAATATCGACTCTCTTTATATTATTATTGCTGGTAGTTTAACATTAAACCAGAATTACCGTATTTTACGCCTTGTAAGACGCACTTTTTTTAAAACATCTTCAAATCCCCATGCATCTTTCAAGACAAAAGTCATAGGTTAGGACAAGAGGTTCGCTTAGGGTCTACTGAAAACGACCTCTCATACAGATTACAATCTCATTACTTACCAATTACAAATATTTTAAATAGCATAAAACAATTGTAACTCATATTGGCTATATACTGTGAAGAATACTATGTATTTGGCTGTATTTACTCAGTTGACTGGAAAAAAAAAAAGAGTCAAGGCTGCATCAAGTTATTAGTTGCCGAGTCAAAATATTTTTTTCTTAGAATTTTCTTTCCAAAGTTATGGTGCGTCTTCCACGATGTAGCGTCTTATAAGGCGTAAAATACGGTACTTGTCGGCTTCTTTACAAAATTCTCACGAGGCGAAATACTTTTTATAAAGTTGCTTAAGTGGAATAAATGTCCAAGTTTTTCAGTATTATTCAAAGAGATTAAATAGCAGTAAAACTATTGTAATTAGTTAGTTTCTATACATAAACGTGTCTGATCTAAAAAGGTAAAAATGAATGTAATATTTCATCTTATGAAGGAGGGAAAGGTTTGTGAACCACGTACAAACAGTGCTAAAAGTGAGTAATCTACGTCTTATTAAAGCAAGTTCTACATATGGTAATACAAAAATCGGGTTTTGTAGCTGTCTCATGACATTTTATTGAAAAAGCGACCTCTACAAGAACTTCAAGTATAGTATGTGATCATAACAATAAATATTTTTAATACCGGAATTAGTTTTGTAGTTAAGAATAAATAGTGAAACACGTTGAAAGAATATTTTAACAGTCATTAATGTTGATTAATTGGTACATAACGGAATTACACAAAATATAATTAAAATAAATGTTATTTCTTAGAGGTGAATAACTCAAGAATATTGTTTCGCTAATTGGGAAGAATCCCGACAACCAGCATTACAGAGAGTTGTAACACTAATTTATTCAGTTACCTTAAATAAGGTATTTTGTGTATTTAGTTAATTATGTTGGTGTGCATTCACGGATGGAAATAAGTTAAATTATATTAGAGATTCTCCAGATATCTAGTGTAACTAACCTTGAGAAAAAATATTGGAATGCATTTATTGTAAACCCATTTTCAGTTTGTCACAAAAACATATTCCGATAGATCTGATAGCTTACAAATAACCTAACGAAACAAACTTACTTCTTACTGCGTGTGGAATTTTATCATTCTAATTTAATATTAACTTCTGATCGATAAAGAGACACCTGCTCAGAGCAAAACAAAAACTTTATACTGAGTATAACTAATTAAGTATAATTTCTTACATCTTGCTTATAAAGGCTAGAATGTATGTTTTTCATCTAATTAGTTAAAAATAAAATAGTTTACGTCTATTATTATCGGAACAAGAATCTTGTATGGAAGTAAGTTTCGACCTTTCACATGTCATTGTCAGTTGAACTTTTTTTTGTGAGAGTAGAGTTGCCAGATTGATTTCATACGAAATTTCCAAATATCTTTCCGGAAAAGGCCAAATTATAATTCAATTCTACATGTACATTTTTCTTTTACCTAAATAATACTTTTTTCAATAGTTGACAGACGTAAGTAATTAGTCCCAAACACATGGAGCATGTGAACGTTAAAGACATTTTGAACGATTAACGTACGACTATGACGCACATAGTTGGTAAGGAAAATTGAAACACAATTCAACTACAATGCGATGCAGTTCAATAAATAGAATATACTTGTGTATAACGAAATTTTGCTGTTATCGTATGCTTATTCATTTATTTTTAACTTTTAAAGTAAAAAGTAAGGCTAAATAGGTTTGGCCTACGTGCAAACATTTCAAGGACAACAAGCTTCCAAAAAGACCCAGTTAGGCCTGAAAAGGTCAAACTTGGCAGTTCTGTTTGAAACGATTTATTTCATAGCTAGTTAGTTCCAAGTTTCTTGAAGGTATGTGATGTCAGTAAAGGGTTCAGTTTATAGTAATCTGAAATGTTGAAGTTTGACAATTTGTGAACCAACAAACTTTCTACAGTTCTTTTTTGACATAATTTCTTGTTTTATGTATTATTTTATTTGTAAACTTTATTTTATGTTGCTCTACATGTATTGTGCATTTACTTCTTATCAAAATATGCTTTAAACTAGTTTTATGTTGTGTTACTAAAATGTATTTTTGTCTTGACAGGTAGAAACACACTCAGTCTTCCTTCGAGAAAATGGTGTGAATTTAACTCTTACTGTAGTAGACACACCAGGTTTTGGAGATGCAGTTGACAATAGTGAATGGTTGGTTTATATCTTCAGTTTTTGTATATTTCAAACTATACTTGAATATATTACCAAGCGATTAGTGTTTTAAGAGAAGTACCCACTAATACATAGTTAAAATACATCTTGAGCGTTCTGAGACTCCATTGACTGTCTCACAAAGTCCATTACAGCTGGAGTTGTGTGGGGGTGAGCTGCCTATTGCAGATGATACTGCACACCTCTTGGATCACTTATAAGGTAAATTGGGTTCCTCTATCACTCAAGACTTTTAAAAAGCCTACTCTGCAGAACAATTCCAGGAAGGTCTCTGCTACTCTGTCTCTTATCTTTGGCCAGTGATACAGTTTCCAGCTAACCTGTCATATAGTGAACTATATCAGCATGTGCTGTTTGCCCTTCTCATATACAGGCACTAGTGGTTTGATTTTAAATCAACAGCACTGTACTGAATGGATCTATTATAATAGTTATCTCACCCAGTGGCACCTTGACAACCTTTTCTTTAGATATTATCCTTTGGCAAATCTCCCATGACCTGCTGAAACTAATCTCATTTCCTATCCCTTCTGGCCAATGAAAGTTGCTTGTTATTTTCTCATATTTGCTCCTAGGTATCTTACCTCCATTGACTCATAAGCCAACTTTTATGTCTCAAGACCAGTATTCTGTTTGGTACTGTGATCTGCTTATCTTCTCCAGTGTAATTTCCTTGATAGTTCTTGTACAGCACTCCCTTTTAGTCCTTTATTCTGTAAATTTTTCTCCTTATTTTTCTTCTGCTCAACTTTTTTCTTGGCACTGTCCCAAAGTTTCTGGAGTGAAGGATTTTTCTTCAGTGCTTCCTTCAGTTCCCATAAACCTCAATTTAGAGTGCCACTGTTCAAGACTTGTAGAGGCTTTGTTTTGCTTGCATTTCCTTGGTTATTATGGTGACTATAGATGCCTCATCAGTCTTCTTTGTGATTTTTTTTCTCAATACTTCTACGGCTTGATACGTTACCCACTCAGAAAGCCACAGATGGGTACCTTCATACACATACCTTCAAGGTTTCCCACATATGGGAGTGCACATCTTTATTCTTGCTATGAGATAACTGTCCCATCAGTAAACACAAACAGATTTACCTTGCCTGTCATCATATGGTCATCTGATATTAAACTGGTTCTCACTGCTGCTCCCAGTGTCTTGTAGAACTTTCACTTTCTAGTCCCTCAATGTAGCCTTCACCTACTGGCATGTTGAAATTTGTTAGCATCTCTGTTTTTCTCACATGGTTTGATCATCACTGGTGTTGACCCATTTGTTAACTTTAGCTGATTATTGCTGTACAATTTAATCATGGTGATAACACTTTCTTCTTGTGGTAAATTTGTGCAGTTGTCCTCTAGCTAAGCATCTGAGGTGACAGTCACTCTTTCTTTTTCTTTCCAGTACCATCTTTGTAGATAGCTCCAGCTGCTTTGTTGAGATTTATGCTGTTCGTGACAGATTTACACTCACTTATGATGTGCTTCATTTAGTAACAAACATAGTATCTCTTCTCTCTTTTTGTATGTTGACTCGTCATATTTGGCATCATTCTGCTTTTGGTCAACAAACACTAGTTTTGATTTTGGTTATTCTTGGAATTTCCAGTTATGCTCCCTCCATTGGCTTCCTAATACCATTATTTTAACTTTGTCATCTTGTCCATGTCTTTGGATGGTCTCTTTTTCAGGAACATTGACATGCCAGTAAAGTATGTGGTCATGAACTGTTCATATATTAGTAGATCCTTGGTCATATCAATTCACCTTGTGAAGTATTGTTGTCAATGTGCCACAAACTGAAGTACAGTTTCTTTAAAATCAGGTTTGACTTCTCTGAACTTCCAGTGAAACTTTCCTTAGTAAATTCATAGCATTCAGCAAGGCTACATTTAACTTGTCATAGTTCATAGCATACACTTTTAGGATTTTTTCTGTGAGAATAAGTCTTGAACAGACTGCTCAGTTACCTTTCTCCTGGTTTCAACTTTGGGCAAACCTCTTGTACCTTATCAAGATAAGTATCCATGTTGTCTTTCTGTTCATCCTGTTATGGAAGCTAGGCCCAGCTGGTTCTCCATCTTTCTGTTAGGTTAGCTTGGTTATCTCAGTTTGTAGTCTTATTATCTTTTGTTTCCAGTCTTTTGTTCCTCTCCTTTTCTCTGCTGAAGCACTTCTTTTTTGTTATTGTTTAACAAATTCTTAGAGATCACCATCATTAAGCACAAGTTGTTCACCCCTCTCTCTTCACTTATCAAAGTCAGTCAGCACGGTTGTATAGTGTAATTGTAACCTCTACAGCATTTTTGCTTACAATATAGCTGTATGCATATAGTCCTTTTTATCTCATTAATTTGTGTTGTTTAACCACTTTTTACTTCTATAGGTCATGGCTGGCTCACCACTGTCAAGTTTTATGTATGAGCTGGATTCTTTACAATAAACAAACAGTACCCAGTCCATTTGTTCTAAAATAATATATTAAAATTACTCAAATGTATATAGAACTGTTCTTTACATTATTTTTATCAAAGTTGTATCCAGAGTTTTAGGTAATTATTTTTTCTTTAAAGTCCACAGAGGTTGGATCAAGTAATTTAGAATATAGTTGCAACCTACTGTTCTTCTCAATTCTGTTATCACCATATAGTTTGTTATAATTTTACTTTTTAGTACTAAATGTGTAGTGGTGATTTTTAAAGTCACAATCACTCAGTCTAGATTTATCTATCAAACTAAATTTTTGATGCATATTTATACTTTGGCAGTGGTCTTGAATGTTTCACACACTATTAAATATTATGATTCAATAATACTCAAAATGATGATAAACATGATGCAATAATATAACAATTGCCAATTCACAATAATTGAACTATTCAATGTATAAGTAAACAGTTATGTCTCATCAGTATATTCACACCATATAAACTGTCTAAATTATGATGCTTTTGTTCAACTTGGACTGAAACAGTTGTGTATTTCTAAAAATTAACATTGCCATAAATGCAAGTTTTATAACTCAACAGAAGGTAACAACAGTTTAATAATATAAGTTGCATGTTTTATTTAATTGGTACTTGAAACTGTCTCTGTATGGTGGACCTACGTATTCACAAAAGCAATGGTGAATGTCATGCTACTTCTAACTCTTTGGTTAAACTTGGATCCTATAAACCGATATACCCTATATTCCAATGTGTACTTAATGACTCTTGTACTGGAGCAAAACTATGGTTGTAGTAAATGTGTGTGAAATGTACAGTTGGGCAACAATGCTCACGATTGCTTAACTCAGACAAGAATAAAAAGGTTAAAAGGTAAAATATAAATCTTTAAAGTGAGAAAGCAACTTGTATATTTAAATTTATGTATGAAAATTGTAGAAACAAACATGGTAAGGAATTCAAAGAATATGCGATGAATGTCTGTTTTATATAACAAATTATTTTACATAATGAGCTTATTTCTGTAAGTTTGATGATGAAAAACTTAAGGTTAAAACTATTTCTTCTGGTGATTTATTAGTTCTTTATGGTTTTATATATATATTTTCTAACCAACCATACTATCATTTAAAAATAATGGAATGCTAGGTTTTTTGTTTTGCCCTTTCTAAAGTTTTAACATCTTTATTCTATACAGTTGGCAGCCTATCGTAGACTTCATAGATACCAAATATGAGGATTTCTTGAAAGCAGAAACTCAAATCCATCGTACCACAATAGCAGATTTACGGGTTCACTGTTGTTTGTACTTCATCAGTCCTGGACATGGGTAGATTTTTTTTGCTTATTCTCTAAGGAATTCTTCATGAGGCAAAAAGTATTTTAATGTTCTATCAATTGAAAGAAATGAATGCATTATTATAGTTTTCTGTAGCATAAGAAAATCTAAATTATCAAAATGATATACATTTTATTTTTAATGATGAAATGAATTTCAAAAATAAGGCATTTGATTATTATTTTGTGCTAAAATCATGTTTAATAGGTTTTGTTAAACAAAATAGGTTAGTGTCGTCTTTTCCTTTTAGTTTGAAGCCTTTAGATATAGAGTTCATGAGAAGATTGCATGAGAAGGTGAACATCATTCCTATCGTTGCTAAAGCAGACACAATGACCTCAGAGGAATGTAATCAGTTTAAAAAAACGGCAAGTATTTTAGATTTTTAATATTTATAAGCCTTTATTTGTGTTAATTGGAAAGTAAAATACTTAATTAATTAATTTAAAGTCTATTAAAGTTTTAATTTGAAACAATTTTTAGAGGATATGGATTTGTGAGCTAAGAAACCATAAATAGCTGATAAACTTAGAACTGAAGAATTACTTTATTTAAGGATATTTACCTCAGGGGAAAACATTTTCTTGAAACAAGATCAAACAGTGTAATGGCATTAATTCTTAACTGGTTATAAAAAAAAAACAAAAAAAAAAAAAAAGTTCCTGGGTGAGATAATATTTTCCCAATGGTTCTGATGGAGGTTCATATTGGATATGGGAGTTGCTTGCTACTATCTTTTGTCAGTAGTTAAATAGTGAGAAGGTACCAGTGGATTTGAAATGGGCTAATGTAACTCCTCTTTTCAAGGGAAGGGTTAAAACTGTCCAAGTAATTAGTATTACATCAGTTGTAGGAAAGTTTTGGAAATTGTGTTAAAAATTCTTTGCAAAGTCATTTAATAAAGTTTTGAGTTATTGGATAGTCAACACAGCTTCACTAATCAATTAGTATTCTTTGAAAAGGTTACAGCTTGTGTAATGAGGGTAAGAGTATAGATTTGGTGTATCTGGATTTTCAGAAAACATTTGACAAAGTGCCACATAAAAGGCTTTAAAAAACAAATTAAAAAGTATATAAGTTTGGGGTTAAATTAGCAAATTGGGTAAAAGAGTGGCTGGATGGAAGAAAGCAGATGGTTACTACAAATGGAGTCAGATTAATGTCACAAGTGGGGTACTTCAGTGCTTGGTTTTAGGACCTTTGCTCTTTTTTATTTATATCAATGACATAGATGAAGGAATAATCAATAAATTATTTAAATTCGCTAGCTGTGAAAAGGGTGCTGCTGTGGGTTATCATAATTTAGATAAGAATAACTTTAACAGTGTTATAAAAGAAAGGGATCTTGATGTAATAGTTGATCAGTCTCTTAAAGCCATTCAAGCAATGTGTTGTTGCTACTATGGCAAACAGGAGTTTTAGGTTGTACTTACAAAAATATTTAATATGCATTTAAAAAAGTTATAATTTTATTGTACATATCACTAGTTAGGCCACATTTTGAATATTTTGCTTAGTCTTGGGCTCCTTAGTATAAACATTGAAGTTTTGAAAAGGGTTGCTCAAATGTTGCCCGGGATGGAGGGGTTATAATATAAGGAGAGATTAGGATCTCTGGAAATATTTTTTCTCTTTAAAAAAAGAAGTTAGAGGGGATCTGGTTGAGGTGTTTAAGTTGATAAAGGAATTGATTGTGTTGATGTATCGTTTTTTTGTTTTTTTTTCATTGTTAATGATGAGAATAGTAAGACTAGAAAGACAAATATAAATTTTGGCAATGCAGGAGTTATTTTCAGATAAACACTTTCTATTTTTGTAACAAAGTAGCTGGCCTTTGGAATGGGTTGCCTTCTGATGTTGTACAAGCAGTAAATACAAGCGAGTTCAAGAAAAAACTCAAGTGTAAGAATGATAAGGGATGGCTTTAAGGCTTTAAACACAAATTATTTATTAATAGTTTAGAGTGTGGAACAGGCAAGATGTGTCGCATGTTATCACAAAGTGTTATGTGCCATTATGAACTGCTACAACAGACATGAACTTCATACAAAATATTCGTGTACTTCAGTGCTAGAAGAAGTACCAAATTTTGAGTAAATAATAAAAGACTAATTTATTTCAACATATTGTAAAATCAAGCTTCATTCAAAACTGATTTACTAAATACATTTCTGATAATTTGAAGCTATCTATCAGCAATACACGAGTAAAAAGCATGTTATGTACATTGTTGTTTGTCATTAAAGGATTATTTCTATGTATATTTTGAACACTTGCAAGCCTAGATAATATACTTAGTGCTAATACCATATTTTATGCCTTGTAAAATGCTACATCATGTAAAAACAAAATATTTTCACTTGGCAACCAACACCTAGATGTAACCTTGACTTTTTTCAACCTACTGAGTAAATACAGTCAAATGCATCATATTCTTCACGACACATAGACAGTATTAGTTAAATTGAATGTTTTATGCTATTGAAAATCCTTGTAATTGGTAAGTAATGAGATTACAAGCTGTATGAAGGCTGTTTTGAGTAGATCCTAACCTAACCACTTACTTTAATCCATAATTGTTATCTTGGAAGACCATGGGGATTTTTCAAGGTGTTTTTAAAGAAATAAAAATGCATCTTGTAAGGCATAAAATAGGATATTTTGTTTTGGCAAATTTCAACTTTTAACAGTGAAATCTCACTGCTGTAGACTTGTAACTGAAAGAAGATATTACAGCTTCTAGGGAAGGATGCATGTTTGGTGAGATTATTAACATAAAGCTAAAGGAGACACAACATTATACACAAGAAAGTCTTCAATGGTTTAAGTAAAAAAAAATTGTAGATTATATCACTCACGGCAACAATAGACTCCAAAATTATACCCAAGATAATTTGGAATGATACTCATCTACAAAGGGAAGACTATGAAAAAGAGCCATTTACTGCAAAGAGCCATTGTTATCAGCAAGACTGCAAACAAGAATTTTAAGTTAAGTGCTTGTAAGCTTGAAGATGGACCTCAATGTAAATGGCTGTTTATTAAGAGAAGTATAATTGAAGAAGCTAAAATTTGTGATGACTAGAAATCCACTTGAAATAAAAAAAATGTATCTCAAGATGGCTAGTATGTGTATTAAAACTTTTATTAAAATAAAGTATAGAACAACATTTTGACCTTCTTAGGTCATCATCAAGTAGAATTATACTAACTTCATTTAACCAGTTGCATACCTATAAAGTGTCTGATGGAGTTATAATAAATATTTGTTTTGATCTGCTTAAATATTATCTGGGATGCTTGTGGCCAGATACAGGAGAGGGTCTAGCTGTCAAATTGTTATCAAAATATGTGGCTTAAGATTGATTGCATTGTCCTTTAGCCAATACAATAATTTCTATTGTGATAAAACTTTTGCAGTGGTGTGTAATGATGCATGGTCATCAGAATGAGCACAGTTGATGACCAGACAATAGTTCTAAGGGAAATAAGGAAACTGGGCATCATTTTTTATAAATCATGAGTAAGGCATTATGTAAACAGCAATTGAATGTTGCTGTGAAAAACAACTGTATTTTATTGTTAAAAGTTGATTGGTGTTGAAAAATTTTGTGGCACATCCAAAACAAAATCTTTTGTCATTTAATATTTTATAATTTATCTCTATCCACTCCAATTTCTTTTTAAGGTGTTAAATGAAATTGCTCGAGAAAAGATCCGCATCTATGAGTTTCCAGACTGTGAAGATGAAGAAGAACTTAAAATTCAGAAACATCTCAAAGTAAGAGTAAAACAAACGGGAAAACGACATTTGTTACTGTTTGGCTGTTTTGTTTTTATATTTTTAACTACACCATTTAACATAGTTGAATTATTAGAATATTTGATTAAATCATCTAAACACCTCGTATGCTATAGTTGAAAATACAATGCTAGATGATGAAGCTGTTGCATTGTTTTTATGTAGGGATTATTTTAGGTTTAAACATTTTCACAAAACCATGTCTTAACTATGTGCATATTTTTATTTACAAATTGTTGCAATTTAATTTTAACAGACAGTTAAGAAATAGTTCATGTTTATAATTTAATCTCTGTGAATTGTTTTGCAAATCATAATGTGTATGAACTGTTTCATTTAAAAACAAACAATTGATCCTTCTTTCTAGGAACGAGTACCATTTGCTGTAGTAGGAAGCAATTCAATAGTAGAATTCAATGGCAAAAGAGTGAGAGGCAGAAGATATCCTTGGGGTGTTGCAGAAGGTGAGAAAACCGATTCCTCCTGCCTCCCATATCTCAAAATATATTGTGATTTATGGTTTAAAAGATGCATTTGTTCTTATTGTATTGTACATAAAGGGTATGGAAATACTACTTGTAATTAAACCATTTCTTAAAAAAATGTATTAAAATACTAAATACTTGATGTGAAAACTAAAGTTGTTTCTATTTACTTTAATTAAAAAACAAGCTCTAGAGTAAAACATTTCACTTCATTATGTATTAAATAGTCCAGGATTATAGGTGTCTTCACAGGTGTGTGGCTGAAATGAAAGATTGTTTTGTAAAAAAATACTATTAAATTTTTAAGTTCACTGTTATGTGAAACTTTCTGTATATTGGTAAGGAAAACTATTTTATTTTTCAGAATAATAAAAAAATAGCTTATTCTTTATGAAACTGTTCTTTTATTACCTAGTTGAGAACTTGGAACACTGTGATTTTCTAGCTCTCAGAAATATGCTCATAAGGTGAGTTTGTTGTGTTAATTACTATCTTGTAGGATCAGTTACTAGTTTCAGTTCTTTCAGAACCTGGGAAAACAGTTATTTTGAAAATCTATTGGGAAACTTCTAATGCATGAGCAGAGCAATTAATTAGCAGTCAGCATGAGACTATTTCAATAAATATATCTCTGTAGAAGCTTCATACCAGTATCAATGATATTGTGCCTTCATCGTTATGGTGAGGATAGCTTTTATAAACATACTGCATACACTGATTACATCCTTGTCAGAACAGGCAGTAGCATTTTACTGGTTACAGTAAATTTTCCATGGTAGTCAAAGGCAAAGGTTTTGCGTAAATTTATATATTAAAAAAATAAATAAATGGAGAACATCTAATTTATTAACAAGTAGTTTATTCTTTTGAATTTCTGATAAAACTTGTTACAATAGTAAAAAGAATCGATGCTTGTGTAAGTACATCAGAAAACTATTATTATGCAATAATTGTAGTCGAGAAAATAAAAATTATTTGTCTATTTCATTAAACTAGACTACTATAATTGTCATAAACAAACCAGTAGTATTTCCTTCAGGTAAAACTGTATAATATAAGAGAATAATTATGGAAGAAAGAACTGTATAATAAAAGAGAGTAATTATGTATGTATTTTAGAAAAAGTTATCATGATATTGAAGTAAATGAATCTATGTATTTTGCTGTGAGAATCGTTAGGGAATTCAAACAGTATACAAGAGTTATCACAATTGTAGAGAAATAACAATATGGATTTTGACCTTCTTTATTAGTAAAAGTGTTAATACCTATACTAGCTATCCTGAGATACATTTTTACTTCAAGTGGATTGCTCATCATCACGAAATGTGTATTTGTTTCAGGAGTGATACTATCATTGTTGTCAAGACAATAACAATTGTATTCCTACCTTGTAAATCAGTACCATAATGGTCAAAAAAGATAGTGCTATTTAATAGAATATCAGTTATTTTCTTCTTGATAGGTTATATGCAAATCTACTGTGAAATAAAAAGGTGGTATTTAAGTTGTCCGTATCTTAATCTGCATTGTATCATCCAGATACTTGTATACACCCTTGTGCAAATTAATTGAAACAAATGGTCATTTTACAATATTTTCAGTATGACTGCTGGTGTAGGCTCGCTGGACCTGCTGATTTCCTTTAATAGTCATTTTTTTCATACAGATGGCGTTATTAGCTGTGTTTTGCAGTACGGTCGATCTGTTTTTGGGATATATGACAAAATTTTGAGGAATATTACGTCATTCGAAATTGTGCTAGAAGGGCAAGAAGACCAGTCAAAAAACAACTTCTTACCAACTCAATGAAGAAAAAACTGTATCAATGGGGTCTGAAATACAAGAACAGGATGCAAGAACAATCGAGGAAGGTGTTATTCAGTGATGACTCATTTCTTCATACAGGGTCAAAGAAGTCTACATGTTCACAGATCACCAGGTGAGAACTTTCGAGAATCTCGCATCAATCAGTTCGTAAAACATCCCTTGAAGATGTTTTGGGGCTTTTTCAGCTACTATGGCATCAGAGGCTTACATATTGTAGAAGGTATGATGCAAGGATTACAGTACATCAAATTTTTGCAGAGAAGAGTCATTCCAGAATTGAAAAAGAGATTTACAGATGGATCTGGCATTTTTCAGCGAGATCTGGCTTCGTGTGTGATCGAAACTTGTGAAGAATTTTATGACTACAACGTGAATAAGGGTGCTGGACTGGCCTGGAAGCTCTCTGGACTTAAATCGTATTGAAAATCTTTGGGTGATTTGTAAAAAAAAGACTTTGGTGAAAAGACTGTACTACAAAAGATAAGCTAATCGAGGCCATAATTGAAATGTGGTACCACAGTCAACTCGTGGACTCGATGCCAAAGTGTATTAATGATCTTCTGAAAAATAAAGACAGTCATATCATGTATTAATTTATGAGTAATTTTTGGATCCTCAGAAATAAAATGCAAAAAATTGAAAAAATCGTAATTTTTCCATCTTGTTTTAATTAATTTCTACAAGGGTGTACATTTGATTACTATATTGCTTTAAAGAAGAGATAAATAAGAAAGTAATTTTTGGGGTAATCTGTATCCTCTTGTTATTTGTGTCTTTTGATTAATAATGAATGACATTTGGTGTTTTTTTTCCCAGAACTCACATGCAAGATTTGAAGGATGTTACTAGTAATGTTCACTATGAAAATTATCGATGTTTGAGATTGGCAGGAGTTCATGCCGAAGGGAAGCCAGAGGCTTTAGAGAACAGGTACGTCTTGCACTGTTTTTGAACAGTGGTATAAGCATTTCAGCATTTCCTTACATTCAGATAAGTAAGAGTTTAATAGATATTGACACTACTTGCAACATTGAGAATAGTGGAACTTGTCTTGTTCACCTGACATCAGCAAGCAATGCATTATTTGCTGATTGTAGACAACTGTTTGGGCATAGATATTTATATATTGGTCTCTATAACCTATTTTAATTTGGTGTTCATTTCTATTCATCATACAATTTGATTACAGTGTGCCAGTATATGACAAATTAATAGCTTTCAATGACTTAATAATAACTATTGTTAAGCATTAATACTGTATGTAGTTATGAAGTAATGCTACTGTTGAATATTTATACTGTATCTAGTAATTGTGTTGCCAAAACCAGTTATGTAGTTGTGCTATTGATAAATATTTATGTATACTTACAAGTTAATGTTTGTCAATTTACTATTGCATTAGTGTAATATGTTTCCATATACAGGTATTAAAATTATTTTATGTAGAAAACCTATTATAGCAGGGGGCGGCCAAACCATGGCTCATGAGCCACGTGCAGCTTTTTGACATATAATGTGTAGCTTGCAGAATTATGTTAGCTGAGTTCCTTTTTGCATCACAATTAATATAAAAGGTAAATAAATAAATTCCAAGCTTTATAATTATTTACTGGATATAAACTGAGAGTCCACTGGATTAAAACATAAGTTTAATGTTCATGGTGAGTAAGTATATTTAATAATTTAAATTGTAATTTTAATGTGAGATTTAAGTTTGGGATTAAAGAAATTTTGGATAAGCAATGATTACAGAAGAATTGTGCTGGAGAATCGGTAATCGTACAAACTGGTGCTGATAATGTTGGTTTTAGTAGGCATGGCTTGTGATCGTGGTGTGTATAGTTGTGTAGCAGGCAGTGAAATTAGCGGTGTTAGTGTGATAATGGGTGCTGTAGAGTTTGGTTGCATTGCATGTGTTGGAGCTTATTGTTTCTTTTCACTTAAATTATTTAGAATTGTTTGTGAACATTTTGTGAAGGAAGATTGTCATGAAATTGTGAGAAGCAAAAGTATGAAAATGAAAGCAAATTTTAAGCCAGAGTGGGAGGAAGATTTTCCTTTAAAGGAGGTAAACCTTTACGTCTTAGCTGCACTGTGTCATTACAAAGCCAGTAACTTGAAATGCCACTATGAAACATGTCATAATATTCATCTGATTATCTAACTATATCTGATTATCTAACTACATCTGATTATCTAACTACATCTGATTATCTAACTATATCAGAATTACAGAAAAAGTTTAACTGTGTCAACAGTATCTGTTGGCTATTTAGTGATGATTTTAACAAAGTTCAATAAGGAAGTTAATACACAATGACTGAAACTAGTTTTGTTATATCATGGAATATTGCTCGTGCTAACTGCCCATATTCTGATGGTGAATTTGTTAAGATGAATATAGCTGAAGTTGTTGCAGTGTTAGATCCAAATAACACAAAACTTCAGCGACTAATAACACAAACAACAGCTTCATGCCACACTGCAAAGAGACTCATCTCTCAGATCAGTGCTGATGTTGCTGGCAAAATTCACAATGATTTAAATAATTTCCTTGCATTTAGCTTAGATCGTGATGAATCTACAGACATACAAGACAACCCACAAATGGCTGTATTTGTTCATTATGTTTCCTCTGATGTAACTGTGAAAGAAGAGATGTTGGACTTAGTGGCACTAAAAGAAAAAACTTGTAGTGTTGACATTTAAAAATGTGTTTGACAGAACCTTAACAAATGCTGATATTCCACTGGATAAACTTGTCAGTGTTGCAACAGATTGAGCACCTGCAGTTGTGGGGTGAAATGCAGGATTAATAGCACTTATGAAAAGTGACCCCAAGTTTCCAGAGTTTCTCCCTGTTTCATTGTGAACACCTGGCAGCCAGATACTTCAAGTATGAAGATGTTATGAAATTTGTTTTTGAAATTGTCAATTTCATACGTTTAAATGGAAGACCCACCGACAGTTCAAAAATTTTATTAAAGAACTGTAACTTGAAGATAAACCCAGTGATGTCTCTTTCTACTGCATTGAGGTGGCTGTCAACTAGCAGTGTCTTAAGTAAGTATCTGTTGAAGTCGGATACTTTTCTTGAAGAAAAGAAAACCTTCTGTCCTTAACTGGGAAATAAATGGATGGATGTAAGATCTAATATTCCTTACTGATATAATAAATCCTCTACAAACTCTCAATTTGGCCCTCTAGGGGAAGGGTAAGATTGCTTTTGATCTCACTCAGACAATTATCAGCTTTCAGAATAAAATAAGGTTTTTTCAAAGAGACATATTTTCAAGGAACTTTAATTACTTTCCCAATCTCAAAATGAGAGTAAATACATTCCCTGATACTGAAAAAAAAAAAAAAAAAAACTTGAAGAATACAAAGATAAATTACAAGACTTGCTTGATAATTTCCTAGACAGGTTTGAGGACTTGCAGAAGTTAAAGCCCGTCTTTACCTTTACTGTAAATCCACTGACGTGATCAATGATGGTTGTCCAATTCTTGAACCTGTAGTTACAGAATCATCTGCTGTAGAAATGGAACTAATAGAACTACAGGAGGACCTGGGTCTAAAGATAATCCATAAATCCCATTCTACAACTGAGTCCTGGAAACAAGTTCCAGAAATAAAATATCCTGAACTGAAGAAAACCAGTGTGTGACTCATCTTAATTTTTTAGCACAACATACTGCTGTGAATCACTGTACTCTAATAAAGGTCATGAAGTCGTGAAATCAATACCTGACGGAGCTAATTCGCACAGCATTGACAACATATCAGCTGGAATTTCAATGACTCGCAACCAAGATGGAAACTTGCAAGACCTCTATTACCAGTAAATAGACTAATAATTATATCAATGTCTATTTGTGTGAGAAAAATATTATAAGACTAAAATTTTGTGATATGGTATCTGATTAACATATCTCTAATTTTATTATTTCACATATTTTCTTCCATATTTTGACCAGATATTTACTGAAACAAATAAATATCCTTAAAAATATCTGATTTTACCTCTCTTATATTTGGCAGTCTCATTTAATGTTTATGAAATGAAAATTTGCATATTATTCTTAGATGTTTCTGTAATTCATTACTGTATTAAGTATGCTCAGTATAGTTAAAACAATAATCAGCCAGGATAGGGAAAACATTTGGTGTGTGTGTGTGTGTGTATATACTTTGTGATTATTGAAACTAATACAAATTAAGTGTAAAACTACATGCGTGAATAAATATCATTATGTACATGTATTTATTAATATTTATATATAATTTATGTAACAATAAGAACGTGTGTGTAATGTTTGTGTTCTCAAAATCTGAACTTTATCATGTGTTGCTCTTACATTAAGCAAGTTTGGCCACCCCTGTACTATATATTGTTTTAATCACGTTTGGCCACCCCTGTACTATATATTGTTTTAATCAAGTTTGGCCACCCCTGTACTATATATTGTTTTAATCAAGTTTGGCCACCCCTGTACTATATATTGTTGTAATCAAGTTTGGCCACCCCTGTACTATATATTGTTGTAATCAAAGTACTATATATTGTTGTAATCAAGTTTGGCCACCCCTGTACTGTATATTGTTGTAATCAAGTTTGGCCACCCCTGTACTGTATATTGTTTTAATCAAGTTTGGCCACCCCTGTACTGTATATTGTTTTAATCAAGTTTGGCCACCCCTGTACTATATATTGTTTTAACAGAGCATTACTCTTGTTTCTTTGAGAGATGTATAACGGAGACAATTAGTTAGAGAGGGTACAGAAGGGATGTATCAGAACTATCCAAACGTACAAAGTGCTTTAGTTGTCATTGCATAGTTTTGCAGTGATCTGATGGTGTTTCAAACTATCATTAAACACCCCACCAACCTGAATGGAGACACTTTTTGTGGTCCAAGTTATCTAGTTTTAATACCTCATCCATTTAGAAAAACAAAACAAAAATTAAACCATTAACACTTTCCTGTTAAGTTTACGAAGAATTTTGAAACCTTAAAAGATTAAACCTTGTGATTTTGTATAGGAGGTACTCTATTAGAGTAGGAATCTGCTCCACCACCACCCCAGTAGAAACTCCCTTATCAGTTTATTTAAATTAACATCTATCAATACCATTAGTTGTATTTGCAATTGTTGATATTTTATTATTAATAGGACCAACTCATTTGAACTTTTAGAACTTTTAAAAAAAACAACAAGAAAACAACTATTCATTTTGGGCTGCCCAGTCCTTACAAAAGACTACAAGGAGGGGGAGTATGGTCTTGGCATCTGGTAACTTGTCTTTAAGTAATTGAAGGTGTTTACACTGACCCAAATATTCCAGTATTGCTATATAATTAAATTATTACTTTTTTTTTTTTATAGCTTTACTTTCTGTCTTCCAAACTCTAACATTACTAAAGAGAAATATGGTAGAAGCCATTTCTTTTTCATTTCAGTTTCAGTAAAGCAGTTTGCATTGATACATTTTACTTGTCTAAGAGGATCTCGGAGAGTTGTAAATAGTAGTGCCATGTGTATCTGAGGAAAGAGTGATAGAACAACAGTCATTCTCCAGATAAGTGGCTGGTGTGCATAAGCCTATAAATTTTAATAATTTTTCTAACATTTGCAAATGCATGAACAAGTATTTTAAAGTTTGGTTACTTAAGTGAATCTAATTAGTAAATATTTTACATAGTAATGCCCTGTGGTTTTTCTCTATTATAAATGATACTGGGCATTCTTGTTTTGTTGATAGACTGTAATATACTGATATTACACACACATATCTGACCTAATAATGAGAAAATATCTGTAGTTCTTCAGATAAACAGGTGGCTGGTATACATTTCTTGTAAAATCCAGTTAATTTTGTAATACTGTAACAGCAGTTTTAAATAAATTTATATAGTATTGGATGGAGTGAAGAGTTGAGAAATGTACAATGTTAGATCAGTGCATGATAGATTCAGTGTCATATGTTTTTGATATGTAACTAATTCTGTTTTTACGTAACTGGCAACTTGCTACTGTCTTCCTGCATCTTGTTCTTGGGGGGGAATGTTTGACTGAACATTTGATCAAACCTAGAAACTTATGCCTACCCCCTTGTTAATATTATCCATTTGGACATTACTTATTTATGGCAGATTCAGATGTTGTGCATTATGTTTTCCATAATGGTAACAGGTTCTGGTAACTGCTAGATGGATACGTTTGTAAGATATGACTCTTGCCATAAGGCTTAAGTATATTTTTCAAATTTATTTAGTAGTTTTCATCCATAGCATGCAATGCAATCTGCAGAATGGTCACTGTTGCAGATCCAGTTTCTGTGTGCACCACAGTTGCATAATTTTAGCACATCTTGACCAGTTGTGTTATTTGTATGTTTTGCCTACTATTATTAAAAAGTGTATTGTATAATTTAGTTTAAATATTCCTTGTTTGCAAATGGTTCAGTAATTAGATGTTTGTCATTATATTAATATTTGAATATATTTAATGCTTTATGAAAATATGTTTGACTTTTCTAATGTCAACTACCTTCATGACAGTCGGTTCATCAGTATAATTTTTTATCAGTATGAGTATGTATGTATGTTTGCTTGTTGTAAGAGAATGTTTAACTGCAGTAAAATAGCTTTGGGACTCGTATTGCATCTACATAATGAAATGATACCGTGAAATGTATTTAAAAAATATCGTGAAGTACTTATTACTGGTTTTGTTTAGTTTTGATTTGAATCTAAATATCACATACTTCTGATGTTAATGTAAATTGAAACAAAGTTCTAAAATTGTGGAAGAACAAGTGTAAATTATGTTTCAAATTTGTGTGTGTGTGAAATACACATTGTTTAAAATGTGAGCAGGTATGATAAGCTGATATAATAGCTTTGACTTTCCATGTTTAATATGTTCACAAAGGAATTGTTGAAACAATTTTTGGCTATTTATTAATGTCTTATACTTAAAATATGCAGATACGTGTTTTTAATACATAATATTAAATAATGTACCCCCTCTTTTTTTTCTTTCTGGCTTCATTGATTTGTAGAACACTTTGTACCAAGCTGAAAATACTGTTTTTGATTGGATTCTAGGATATTAGTCATTAGACATGCTCTATCATTTGTTCCAACAGGAATCCCCTTGCACAGATGGAAGAAGAGAAAAAAGACCATGAGACAAAGATGAAGAGAATGGAAAGTGAAATGGAACAAGTATTTGACATGAAAGTCAAAGAAAAAATTAACAAGCTGAAAGACTTAGAATCGGATGTAAGATTAAATTATTCATCGTAGTATATTAATGAAATGTCATCACTGTTGTGTCTTGCCTTTTAACAATAATTTCATGTGGTCGTTCTGTCATTTCAAATACATCAGCAATGTATTGTATTGAGAGAGTTTTAGCAGAAAATTCTTGGACTTATAAAACTGTTTTCATAGATTAAAATATTTATCTGAGATGCATTTTCTGTTTGATGAATAAAACAAACTTTTTTACTTTTAGCTTAACCGAAGACAACAACAGATGAAAAGTAGCATAGAGCAGCAGAAACAAAAGCTTTTTGAGAAACGAAAGGAATTTGAAAATGAGAGAGCAACATTTGAGCTAACAAACAAAGATTTGGATAGCACTTTTCAGAGGTTTACTCTAGATACTAACTCTAAAGAGTAAGTGTGTTACTGCTCAGATATTTCAAATAATTAAGTAAGGAACATACAAATACTTTATTACTTAAGTAAAGAAAAGTAATCATGATTTTTCTATAAAATGCTGTATAGTAGTTTTGTACAAGAAAAATATATAAAATATCGTTGGTTTACTAATTTTGGAGAAAATAATTCACTTGTGTAAGAACAGTAACAGTTAAAAATTTTCTGACCATTAGAAAGAAGACTTTGAAGTTTACAGTTTATAAACGAATATCTTTACTCAGCTTGTGAGAAGAATTGTAGATTGTGAAGTTATACATTTACAGTTTGTATTCATATTTACATTGTGAAATTTTGAATTCTAGATAACTTTCTTTAAAGTTAATTTATTATCATTATGGCTTATGAGAAACACCAAAATGTAAACCATATACTTTAACAATTACTCCAACATTCTGCTGCAAGCTTCACTACATACTATATTTTTTATTTCAACCTGCCAAAGGTTCATGTACATTACTGATTTCTAATTTAACTAACCATAAGAGGGCAACCAGTTGGCAACGTCATTCCATGCATCCAGTTACTATAAACCAAATGGTACAGTTTACTTTTATGGTTACAATGAAAATATTTGTATTCCTCAACATATGTCTTGAACCTTTTGACCTGTTGATCTGCACTCCATCAAAATATGGGTTACAGAATACATAGTCTTTCTACAAAGATTTCCTAAATAAAATAAAATTATAGAATATAGTAAAGTTTTAATAGGAGAAACTTCTGAGATAATACCTTTTTATCAGAGTTAAGCACAAAAGGAACAGGGCCTATGGTACTGTTTTCTTACTTTGGCAACTGTCTGTGTTAACCTCTGTATAGCAGAACTTCGTACATATGTGATAGAAAAACAATATTGTGTTGTGAATTGTTTTTCACAAAGCAGTGATTTCATAAAATACATTTTTAGCAAGTTACATGAGACTTAAAGGTTAGCTAATCATATTATTAAGTAAAACATTTAAACGTGTTTATATCAGACAGAGGCAGACTAAACAAATTTGATTTGCAATTAGCAAAGTCTCAAGTCCTTAACTGTTACTCACCCTCATCTCTGATGGTGATATCACATTCTTTTAAAGCATGCCTTCAAGGACTATGAATTTTTTTGATTTGCTTCTTACACAGTAGCTGATTTCAATTTGTTTTGGAATGGAATAACAACTTTACTTATTTCTTGATGTTGGCTTCATTAATAATATTGGTCAAAATTTTAATGTTTTCTTTTAATTTATCACCATTATTATTTTCCATTCATTTTAATATATGGATTTAGGATCCAACTTAAATTTCTTGTGCTGGTCAACTCTTGTGAAATTTGGAAATTACAACTACATGGATACTCAACTAATACATTAGTACATCCTAATCTTTAAACGTTTTAAGTTTTTATGATGTTATGTGATCCTAGTTTGTTAGTATTAAATTAGTTATATTATTATTACAATTACTTACATGCTTAACTTTCAATTCTGATCTTTAGTAGTTCCATATCAATGGTTTATGGTACTCTAGTTATCTATAAATTTTATGCCCAACCCCAACCTTTTATTCTAATTTATTAGTAATTGGGCAGTTGGCATACCTTTAAGTTGGTGCCCTCTACAAATAACCCATAATATGGACCCGCTCTGTAGTAAGCTTGCTTTTGTCAGAGATTAAAACTTGGACATGCATCATTAACTTCTGTGTGTCTTATGAATATAAGTGATTGACCATCTGGTTAATAATATCAATTGTTTCTGCCACAACTGAAATTATTAGATTGTTTCATTTTTTTGTTATCAGTTAATGTGTTGTTCCAGCAGTGATGTATTTTTTTTGTATTTCTTAGATATTTTGATGGAAAAGAAAACAAGAAAGTAAAGAAGAAAGGTTTATTTTAGATTCTATGGAAATAACCAGTTGATATTTGGCTTACTTGCATCTGGCATCACTTTTGTTGTACTTTAATGTTCAAAGATCTCTTGCAGCATGCTCTTCTCTTTCTTACATTAATGTAGATATTGAACTGAAGAGAACATTTCCGAAGATCTAACTTAGCTGTGATGAATTATTTAGTTGCTGGTGACAGGACATGTTTCAAAAGAAACCACAAGTAAAGTTACTCGCATAGCATTTGTATATTACTGTAACTAAAGTTCAGTTCATTTGTTACTGTTGGAGAAACTAATGGTATGTAAAACAGTTAATTTAGGTCAATTTACACCAATGTAAATGAACTTGTTTGGATTTAATTATTAATAATATTTTATTACAAGGTATTCAAGTGATCCTATGTTGGGAATAAGTGGTCATAGTAAAATTAGTGTATGGAAAACTGTTGTATTCCTTATATGAAATTAGTTTCATTTATTAGTTAACACATGTAAATTGTGCACATGGATTATTTCACTGCTGGAAAGAGTAAATTATCTCGCTGGTAGATACTTTTTAATAGATGTAATTTTTTGTCTTCTTATTTACTTACCTTTCAACCTATGAAATACTTGGCAGGCACTATTACAACTTACAGTAATTTTGTAGTATTCTGTCTGCAATGTTTAAAGTATTTAACTAACCTTGATAAAGAGGTGTCCTAACACAATGACAGAGGAACACTTGCAAATAAAGCTAGCATAGGAAAATGGCAAAGTTGTAAGAAAAGTGCAAAAATGAAAAGAAATACTGAAGTGTAGAAACCACTTAGATAAAGAATGCATCTTTGCTTCAGTTTGTCTAGTTGTCAACATACGTCTGAGTGTGTATGATGTCATTTGTTTTAATTGCACTTTCTGATGTACAGTACCCAAGTTTTCTTTTTTAATGTATAAAGTTGCATATGAAATGAATATGGAAACATCTCTCAATAAAATGTCTACATTTAAAACTGTTCCACTTCTTAATATAAAGTCATGTTTAACATCTGTTAAAACTAAGGTAACACTTGAGGATTCACAAAAGTGATCCTGCAGGCCTGGCAGTATTGATTTTTAAACAGACTTGTTCCAGCTACCAGGTGGAATCATTAGCTAAAGACAGTAAATTTTTATGGTCATCTAAAAGTTCTGTCAGCCCTTTTGTAGCAGTGTAAAATCACTCCAGGTTTATTACTTTGCAAATGAAGCACAATATTTTCGTTTTCTTATTTTCCTAACTTGTGACTGTCTTCTCTCTCTCTCTCTCTCATTCTCTACAGTGTAAATTCCAAGCATGTATTATTTTTTAGTGTATTTCGTTAAAAAATTAATTAAAGAACATGACAAAAAAATTGAGATTGTTTGTTTGACTGTTAAATATTAAAGTTTTGCATGTAACAGACTGGTGCTTAAAAGTCTGTCTTGCCTGTTTTTTTTCACATAGATTGGTATGCTAGAAACAATGACCTTTCATATTGTTGGATGACAACATTACTTGCACATGTAAGAAGTTGCATGCTTTTAAACGACAAACAAAAAATCTAAGGATAAATCCTAGCAGCCTACCCCACTATTTAAAATGTATGAACCAATTGAAAATATAGATTTTTCATTTCATGAATATACAAGTGTAGTTATACTTGTTAATACCTAAAAGCATCACGTAACATACATTATTGTACAAGTTACATAAAGAATAAAGAAACCATTGATCAATATGTATACAGCTGATATACAAACATCACAATTGTGTAACAATCCCTTCTTCAAGCTGGTTAAAACATGTATGAATGTTACACTTGTAGAATGTTTGACAATTATTAATTCCACTGCATCAGTTTTTATAGAAGTTAACTAAAACATTAGACTTTTGTTAATATTATCCATGTAACAACTATGTGTACCAATAATTAACAACTGTATAACACCAGTTTCTCAAGTCAGGTAAAAAGTAAATACGAACAGTGCAAGAAAAAAACATTCTCTCATGCCTATATTTTAACTGTGTGTGTGTCTTCACAATAACTGGGTATGCATTGTACAATATTGAATGTTTCCTATATTATATAGTAATCTTAGTTGTTTTTTTTGTTTTGTGCAGTTTGTATTTGCTTTGCTTCTTTTATATATAGTGGATAATGTCTATTCTGCCTGAGAGGATACACTGGTAATATATATGTTAAGGTTGAAAGATTTAGTACAATAACATTCTTTGCTGGCATTGTTCAAATGATGCAGTTGACCATTACCTTGAGAAAAAGTTTGAGACAGTGCTATTGACTGGACCAAAACTGAGATTACCTGTTGCATTCAGGCATGTGTTCTCTTCACCCAGTTTTTCTAGAGAATATTTGAGTAAAGACTTGGATCAAAATCATCATGTACAGTTTTAAAGAAAAAATAAATTTGTGGGACTTAAGCACAGCTTGGTAGAAGTGACCGTCTTTTTGTGTTCATAAGTAATATGCTACAGATACGAGATTGTTTCCATTTTATAAACATTTCTAGTCTCGGTATCTGACGTGTGCTATGAAGATATGGGTTAGCCATCCAGTTCAGAATTACCCTTTTTACTTCCTAAAGGGATTTGCTTGATTTTTTTAAATTTTTGAACTTTAAAGCAGTATTTCTTGCAGAAAGAAAAGGTATTTTTTTGGACAGAGAATTGCTTGTGACAGAAAGGAGCTTAATAGTGGAAGAAAAAGCTGTTCTTTTGGCGAGGCCGAGTTTCATAGATCCTCTCCTTAATATAATACTTTTGTTGATATAATGAAAATCTGTGACAATGGTCAACTTGTTAGTACAGTACTGTTGACTTGTGAATATCTACTTCATCTGGTTCACCACAGAACCAGAGCAGATGGTACCCCTGCAGATCAATCTTGAAGAAAGGGAAGGGTAAGTGACACAGGATTGCTGGAATGGATTGGCACTTAGGAATTTGCTACTATGTGGAGTGGTCTGTTGAGCTCCTGACTTGTCAATAGTCGAACCACAGGAACTCTACTTTTGTTGAAGACCACCAGCATCTGGAGACCTTAAAGTGGATGTGCTGCTTGAATGAGGCACTTTTCAGGAGGGAAAGCCCTTCCATGGGATCTACAGCATCCTGTGACACTTGGATTTGTGCATGACTGTATGATGAACAATCCCAAGAATCTCATTTTCATGGACCAAGGACCAACCATAGACGAGAATTATGAATATATAATAAATAAATGAAAATGAAATGTGTTTTCCATCTTGTAATGTAATACAACTAAAGTAAAAATGAAAACGAAGACAAGTTAAAACCTGCATGTAACCCTACAAGAATGTGAACTTTTGTAAATTGTATTAAGTGATTTACTTATAAAGTGAAGCAAAAAAAAAAAAAAAAGCATAATAAGACCATCTGCCTGTAGGATTTTATTAATATAATTTGTCTAATAGCATCTTCCACCTAGAGAAACATCGTCTACTTTTGTAAGACGTATGTATGTTAAAACTTTGTTTTTGTGTTTTGAATTTCGCGCAAAGCTACACGAGGGCTATCTGCACTAGCTGCCTCTAATCTAGCACTGTAAGACTATAGAGAAGGCGGTTAGTCATCATTACCCACCGCCAATTCTTGAGCTACTTTTTTACCAATGAATAGTGGGATTGATCGTCACATTATAACGCCCCCACGGCTGAAAGGGTGAGAATCTTTAGTATATTTGTTCATCAATGATATTTCAGCTGATATATGATTGACTCACTTAAACGTTTGTATTTCAAATGCAATTCTCAAACACGCACTTGTACGTTATAGATAGCAATTTGTTGTTTTTTCTATTTTCTTCTCGTACAAATATTTAAAAGTTTTAATTTTCTGGAGTACAGACTGGAGTATATTGTATACATTTAATGACCACAAACTACATTTCGTTTCTACCGTTTTGTGAGGAACGATTTACTAACGAAAATTTAATTGAATAGAAGAATATTTAGTGAGATGAGAAACAGATTTATTTTAAAGCGATTATTCGATGACTAATATTTATGGTAATCTTTGTTATAATTGCTGGTGTTGTTAAAACAAGGCTCATTTCAAAAGAATTACAATAATTCATTATAATTCAATGAAAGACTATAATGTTTTAACATCATGACAAGACCACACGTGACACAGTTTATTGAAATAACTGAGAAGTTGAAAACATAAACACAGTATGAAACATTATTTCTTCTTTTTTAGATCGGCGATTCACAATCACCCATATTTATAGGTTTGCCCCTAAGGACACGGTCCCTGACTTTTAGAATGAGACCTTCCAAAACTTTTGAGATCCTATATAAGAACCCTCTCTTAATGGCTTCACAGGGAAAATTAAATAATAGCCATTATGAGCTGAATAGTCGTTCCATAACACAGGCGGTACCTTCAAAGTTCGGAAGAGGGACCCAAATGGCAGTTTCTATGAAACATGTCTTTTCAGGCCGAATTAAAGCATATTCACAATTTTCGTGATAGGATATGGTCCCCAGATGAATTGAGAAGAAGGAAGCACAAAAGGTCAGTCCGTCACACCATAGATTTTTTGTAAAATGATGCTTCTACTTATTAATTGTAACTTGTTCTTTCTAAATAAATAAAAGTCGAACAGAAACAACGTTCTGTTGTCATGTTGAAAGACGGCCTTGTTTGGTGTCAGAGAGGATTTAAAGAAAATATTTCTATAATGTGTTGAATGCTCTTTTGAGACATTCACGAACTTCACTTTGGGAACCATTGCACCACTGCTGCATGAAAGCAGAAAACAAGAACAACAATAATAAAAACGTTTGCGCAACATCTACCCAGTTAATCACATTACCATGGATAAAAAACGTAATTACAAGAATATAAAAATCCCGTGTTCGAGACCACTGAAATAAACATTATTATTAAATAAACTAGGAATAATGGGTTACACCTTTATTTATAAACTGAATCTAGCTACATATACACTGCTGGCCAAAATCTTAAGGCCAATGAACATAAAGAAAAAATATGCATTTTGCGTTGTCATATCCAACCACTTATTTGAGAAGAGCTTCGAAAGATGAAAATAAGAAAAGGGAAAATAAAAATTTTTTTAGCATTTAGTAGGGAAAATGTGAACACTATAAAATTAGCCTAAATACTAGCTGGTCAACAGTTTAAGACCATACCAAAGAGAAGTCCTAAACAGGGTAGGAAATGCCCAACAAGAGGTTTCAGTAGTGAGTTGCATGGCCGTAATTGCAAATTACTGCAAACATTCGCTTTGGCATGGTCGATATAAGCGTTTGCAGAAGGCTGGCTGGCATGTTATTCGAAGTGGTGAAGATGGCTTTACGAAGATTATGCACTGTTTGGATTTGACATCCATTGCTATAGACTTCCCTTGCCATCCACCCCCAAACAATTTCAATGGAGTTCAGTTTGGGCGAACACGCTGGATGGTCCAAAAGAATCATGTTATTCGCCATGAAAAAGTTCTTTGTCTTGCAGGCATTGTGGATTGCAGCGTTGTCCTGTTGAAGGATCCAATCATTTCCACACAAGCGAGGACCTTCAGTCAATAAGGATGCTCTCTACAACATGCCAATGTAGCCAGCCGCTGTTTGACGCCCCTGTATAACCTGAAGCTCCATTGTTCCATGGAAGGAGAAAACACCACAGATCATGACCTCCACTATGTCGTGTAGAAAATGTCACCGGTGACATATTCTTATTGTGCCACTAACATTGGAAGCCATCTGGACCATCCAGGTTAAATTTCTTCTCATCAGAGAACAAAAACTTCGTCCACGTTTCTATGTCCCATGTTTGGTGCTTCTCAGCAAAGTTTAACCGAGATGTTTCGTGGTGTGGTAGGAGGCGTGGCTTTTGAAGACGTTTACGGTTTTTAAAGCCATTCTCTCGTAGATGCCGCCTTATTGTTCTTGAGTTGCATTCTGCGCCTACAAGGGCCTTAATCTGGTTCGACAATCGGCTGGTGTCTTGCTGGACAACCCGTCGAATCCTACTGCTAACGCCGGCGATATGTTATTTTGCTGTTGATGGATAGTTAGGCCTAATCGCGTTGTCTCGGATTGTTCTTGTAATTACTTCCTTATTAAGTTTCCTTGGTTAAATTATGTACATCAGGTTGTCTTAGTAACACCAAAATTGAGAATATTTTCAGTTTCAGCTTTTCAACTGAAGTTCTAATCGGGTAATGTGTTTTAAGATTCGTGTTTGTATTATAATAGTGTCAATAAAACACTTGAGTTGTGGGTAAGTAATTTTCTCTGAAGAGACCAGGTTGAGATAGTCATTCTCATTTACAAAACATAGACACATATATATTCATATAACAATTTTTATTATATTAATATTTGCCAAAATGGTGAACAAATATTTGAAGAGGCTACCACATAAATTAATAAAATAACTTCATCAAAATTAAAACTTTTTTATCTATATAGTTATTAATAACAATAGCAATATCTAAGGACATCTAAATATATTGACAATGATTATTAGATTACATAAATTAAGGAAACTGATTGAAAAGTTAAAAGAGATGGCCACGGAACTAGACATTTTGCACTTTGTCAGCCACATGGTATCTACAGGAAATGCCGCTTTGCGAGATACAAATTATGTATGGATTATTTCATATTTTCTATAATGCAAGTCTATTTTTAATGTAGAGCATTAATTAAGGAAACTTCCTTTGATATTAAGTTATTGCGTGTATTCTTCCTTTAGAAAGGATCACTATAATAACAAGCTATGCTATAAATAAAAAACTAGGCTGTTATTGTTTCGTAGGCAAACCATAAGATTACCTACGTTATTTTCTGTATCATGTTGACATGAAACTGGCCTTAAGTTACGTACAAATAGTACATGTTCCTAAAGAGAAAGAACGTTGTATGTAATGTAATTAAAGATATTAATAAAGTCCTTTTTTTTTTCTCTCAAGGCAACACTTAAGCACTTGCCAAAGTGAGAGCCTAATTTTAAGCTTTTTTTCGTTTCAATAAAAACTGTGATTGTTCACAATCCTGTGTTCAGTCCATTTCTTTTGTGTGCAAATTCAATCAATACAGAGAGAACAGGATCATAATTTATGATGCTTTAACAGAAGAATTATCCAGTTTTTGTGATTCCTGTAGTGCACCTGAGGGAAATCTAAGAATATTGCAATAAGGCTGCACACCAACTTTTACTGCTTTATATCAGTATAGCACTTCTTAATTACATTTAATGATTCAGAATATCTGATGACTTGGAGATAGAAATGTGCATTGTTGCGAAATAATCGTTTCAAACGTTAAACGTGTTAATTGTAAATTATGGGATTGTTTACGTAAATAAACTGAAGGCTCCAAAATTCGGATTAAGTTGTAAAGTTTGGAATCTATTGTCATCAGGTTAACCTTTAAATAGGATGCGGCCAAAGTTCTATCAATGGTAGTAATTCTAGAGGAGAAAAAGAATTGTGGCAAAACAGGTGGGTTAAGAACATGAAAACTTGAATAATTTCTTGTAGGTACAGATTTGGTCCACATTTAGCGCCTTCCAATAGTCAACGACCATGGTATAGAACTAAGCGAATGTTACTTAAAGAAAAGCATAATGTATTTAGCCTCAAATTAAACAAAGGTCTACCTTTTGATGTTATTCTTTGTCTGCTAATTTTATTTGTTTTATTTTTATTTTGTAATTAAACAATGCGCTAAAGTGTAGAGTTATATCCACGACACAAAGGTGGTCTGTCTTCTTTACAATTCTTTGGGCTGCTCTAGAGGCTAAAATTAGTCTATAATCTATATAAATTACATACTTCTTGGTTATTTATTCTTAACACTAATGTAATTTAATGTGCTTTCAAAATAAACAATTATTATATTTTTGTATATCCTGAAATTAAAAGGCTTAAGCTTTTGTACTTCGTTTGTGTTACTGTACACCAGATGTAGTCCGAAGCAACAAATACTAAAATAAATGATATTTTAAGATACAAGATCATTTTTACCTTTTTACATTATTTCCACTGTAGGCTAGTTTAAAAAATATCGTTTAAGTTAATTAATTTTATCTCATAACCATAACTTTGAAAACTTCTTGTTCCGAGGCCTCTTTGTAACATAGAGAAAAGTAGTAATTTGTGTTGTTGCATGTTTCATTGAATAACTAACAACTTCACATATTTTTTACGCCTTCGAGGCAAAGTACAACAAGGGCTCTATTATTCGACATCTCCCAAACCTGGGATGTACCAAATAGACGAAAATTCCTGTTACGAATATGTTATTTTTTAAAATATTTTACAAGAAATATTTGATATATTATTGATGCTGTAAAGTACAATATTTCTAAATCAACTATAATGATGGCAGTTTCAAACAAAAAATGTGAAAATACCTTAAAATAAGAAATCTCATTGTTTTTTATGATAAATTTGGATACTCAGCACGACAGCTCAGCCAAAAATTAATAACAAAACTTGACCAAAACGGTCTTTCAGTGCAGTGTCACAGGACAGACCAATAACAGAATCAATTTCTGATTCAATGAGTTGTAATCCTTCCTCATTTTCCATGTCAAGAATAAAAGGGTTCTTAGTCCACATTTTACTGCTGTCAGTTGGAAAAGTATATTCCTTGAAGCATGATTTTAGCCACAAGATGCTCTTTGATTGATGAAAAAATCTCATCTGAAATATTACATTTTTCATCTTGGTTCTGTGATTCTCTTAAAGTAGAAAAGGAATTATAATTTCTCTTTTCAACTCAATGTACCCACAAGTTTTGTTTTTTTTTATAGCTGCTTCAATCTTTTCCTGGACTTTAAAAATATTTATGGTAGCACCTTGTAAGTTTAGATTTAACGCATTTAAGAAGCCAAAAGTGTCACATAAATGGGCCACCTTAATTAACCAATGCAAATGATAAAACGTGTCTAAATTCAAATATTACATCCTTTGTTGAAGGGTGATGTTGCTCCAAAAACAAGGTAACTTTATTTTTCATTTCGATGAGTCTTTTTAAGATATTTTCTTTTGACAACCACTGAACTTCACAGTGTAGTAGGAGAACTCGTGTTCATTTCCTAATTCTCAACACAAAGCAGTAAAGATTCTGGAAATTAATGAACTAAATTTTATATAGTTTATGAATTTACTACTCTTGCACAGTTGAATTCATAAGTAAGGGTATTTTCTTCACAGCTAACGCTTCTCTGTGAATGCTACAATGCAACCATTCATAGTCTGGTGCCACTGCTCGGATCCTCTGGAAAACTCCTATGGGAACCTGCCATTGAACGAGCTCTATTACTGATTAAATTAAAAATATCGTCATTCGTTGGTCTTGTTGGAAATGGTTTACAAAACAATAAATCTCGAAACTTTGTTGAATGGACGGCAACTGCCTGTTGTGGAGACACATCTGTAGAGGACGACGTTTCGAAAGTCTTCTGCCTGACCTGAAGACGAAAGACGGATAACTTTCGAAACGTCGTCCTCTAGAGTTGTGTCTCCACAACAGGCAGTTGCCGTCCATTCAACAAAGTTTCATAACGAATACTTTGCTTAAACAGTCTATCAAATAATACAATAAATGTTCATGAACTGTGTCCTTATAATAATATCTTATAAAGCACATTGAATTGACATTATCTGCTGTGTCTGTACTTTCATTCATTTGTAATGAAAGAACTGACAACAGTAAACTCGATCAATAAGAGTTTCTTCAAAATTTTTCGCTATATCCATAATTCTACGCTTCATTATATTATTAGACAGGAACAGTATTAGAGATCCATATTAGAGATGGCTCTTACTAAAAATGAACAACTTAAAAATCTTTTAGTTAGTACACACTAAGTCACAAATAATTCTCTGTCTTCTCAGAACAATCTCATAGCACCGGCCACCAACAACTTGTCTGCTTCTATCTAGCGCTATCAAACGTAAGACTCAGGCCGCACATGCCTGTGGATTTCTATTAACATAGTAAACAAATTTAACACGTTTAGAATAAAATTCCTAAAACTTTGGTTTCAAAAAACTGATTAACTTGAATTAACAAATGGTATTTTTATGTGAGACAAAATCCCTTCTCTGATCTCACGTATGGACACGAGAAGATCAGCTTGGACTCAGCAGGGGGCGTGTCTAGCTAAAATGTGGTTTAAATTTACGCATTTCAATTGACTGAAGGTTATCAACACCTTAAAACTCAATCTTAGGCTGTCTAAATTGCACTAAGTGCGAACACTTTAATTCCTGAGGGACTGAAAGTATGAAGGTTTGTTTCTTTGTTTTTGAATTTCGCACAAAGCTACTCGAAGGCTATCTGTGCTAGCCGTCCCTAATTTAGCAGTCTAAGACTAGAGTGAAGGTAGCTAGTCATCACCACCCACCGCCAACTCTTGGGCTACTCTTACCAACGAATAGTAGGATTGACCGTCACATTATAACGCCTCCACGGCTGATAGGGCGAGCATGTTTAGCGCGACGGCGATGCGAACCCGCGACCCTCAAATTACGAGTCGCACGCCTTAACACGCTTGGCCATGCCGGGCCCGAAAGAAAGAAGTAAGAAGTATTCTGTAAATAGCAGGTGGTGATTACAACTGTCACTAGTCGTGAAGTTTTCACGACAATCTGATATTAGATTTTCAGCCAGATATGTTTGTTGAGGTTTACATGTTAGTTTCTCTAAATGTTAATACTTTCTTTTTGTGTTTTATGGGAAAAAATATAATTTAGTAATAAACAAGTGATAAGTTTTGTTAGTTATAAATATAAATTTTACATTAGACATTAAAGTTAAATAAATTCTCAATATAAAATTCTTTAAATACATACTTTTTATCATCGTCTTTTAAAGTGTTACTTCAAAAAATTGGTATGTATAAGTTAAGTGCAAAATGTGTGACTGCCCCACGAATTTTCTCATCGGGTTCCCCATGTGCTTGCTATGAGTTCCTAGTTAGCATGCGACCCCGCATCACGGGATATGCAGTCAGTTTCTACACCCCCTATATGAGTACGTATTTATATATACAGTATTCCCTCGCTATTCGCGGGGGTTACGTTCTTTACCCCCCCCGCGAATAGCGAAAAACCGCGAATATTGGATGCAGTTTTAAAATTTCTATGTATGAGATTATGTACGGTACTAAATGCTTCCCAGACACTTTCTAAAGACACTCTTACTCATTAATACAGTAATAATGTAGTAATATTGCATGCAGTCATGTATTTCACTAATGTAGTAATGATAATGTAAACACATTTTATATGCAAAAACGGCTCGTTTGGGTTGAGAAAATATTTTACATAGAAGAGCGAACAACGTTTCGACCTTCTATGTAAAATATTTTCTCAACCCAAACGAGCCGTTTTTGCATATACATTTCTTAACAAGTGGGTTTCTCGACATCACTGATTAAACACATTTTAATTTTGTACTGCAACAATATTTTAATTAAAAAGAAACGTACATAGTATAGTTACCCATACTGTATTACTGTACAGTAAAGTCATTTTCTATGCGTACAACACATGTATTAGAATTGACAGAAAGTGGAACAAATTTAAAGGCAAACTTAGACAGATAAATACAGTACGCACAGTTCAGTAATAATTGTTCGATAAAGACGTCAATCGATAAAACTGCTTGAGAGAGTAAATACAGACATACCCTCGAAAAGCGCTTTTAGTCTCTATGACCTACAAAAACCCGGTTTACCGAGCATTCGTTTTTTATGACGTTATGACGCTAGCCCGGTATACCGGCATACGATGCGATAGGGTTAAGAGCCTAACCCGCGAATAGGTGAGGGTATACTGTATTACTTTCCGGAAATATTTAATATATGGCACATAAAAAATAAGATGAACTGTCTCAGCAGTGGCGCTGTTGGTTTTTAAGAAATTATAGAGGGCTGTTCAGTAAACTTTTAAAAGGATAAAACCGTATCAAACATTAAACTTGGTTTTGTATTGGGGAATAGGTGGAAGTGTTTTTGTTGAGACAAAATTGATGTAATTAGGTATGAATGATATTTCGGTATCAGTGGATACATTATTAAATATTACTTATAGAATGCCAAGGAACGTCTGTTTTGCAAGTAATATTGGAATAAACTTGTGTATGTTTGAATGAAGTCAGCGTTTTAGAAATTTTTGTGTTCAGTGTGAATAACTTCTTTAATTAAACTTTTTCGCACCTTGTTTTTATTACAAATTTATAATACAGTTAATATTATTCAACCTGTATTGTTAGGCTTACCGCGTATTTTACTTATATTTTTACTTAGATTTATAATTATATTGTTTAGGAAAGTAATTTTAATACGACAGATAAAATAAACATGCACAAAAATTTTGTAGTTTGGTTAGAACCACAAACGTGTTTTGTATGATGATAACGTAGATTAAACTAAAATATATAACGAGTCATGTATATGTTGAAAGTTAGGGTGAAAAATAATGGTTGTATTAGTGAAAATAATTAGCAACTGCAAACAACACCTTAGCATAGTAACTAGGCCAATTAGATGCTGCTCATGTGATAACAAATACATCAGCAAGCAAAACGCAATGGTGAAAAGCCACAGTCAGTGATCTGTTTTCTACACTTTGTAACAGTCCACTGTTTTAAACTTTGTTTTTGGTATACAATTGGAATTACATTTTTATGAAAACACTAAGTATCAACTTGGTCTCTGATTTTTAACTTCTCATATCATAACGTATTATTTGTTACCTCTTGACAACTTTTGCTTGATAACGGAAATAGTAAATGCTTTTTTTTAATTCATTGCAGTTGGAGTATAAATTTGCAATAATCATAACATTTAAAGGTTTAAGGTAGACCAGTAATCATTGCACTTGTTAATTTAAAAAGCTTAATAAAAGTAGAAAAACTTTGTCAGTAAAAAAATGTAATTGTGAAATATGCTTTGAGTTGAGTAAAACATATTCATACACCCTAAAAATAAGAATAACGTACAATATTGTTGATTGAGATTAAGGAACAAATAATTGTTTATTTACAAAATGTTGTATTTAGAATGATGGGAAATTCATAACTGTACATGTAGTTCAGATACAATAAGTTAAAAAAACTGCTACATGTTGTTATTGCTGTGTGCAATTTGTATAGTGCTTACATACTAGTGGTTGCATAACTTTTAAAAATACTACAGACTTGTAAAGAAGTGCCTATTATTAGTTAACTGATTTATAAATTTCTACTGCAGTAGATAGAAACAAATATAAATTTGTGTGAATATGTATCAGTCTCAACAGAGTTTTGAACACTGCAAGTGAAATAACCAACACATAACCATAGGAAACACTAACATATTAAGTATGGAAACAAATGCAAAATCAGAGAAGTCCTACTTATACAAGAACTCAAATCAAAATTAAACCAATATGAAGGAAGTTCTGTATATGTACATTAGTTAATAACGAAGCATCTAACTGTAGCACCCCTTACAATTTCTAACATATTCACCCTTGTCCAGCAACAGTGAGTTTCAAACTCTTTTTTTTAACCTAAAAAAGATGTAAGAAGGTTGAAACATTGTTCTGTATTTTATTTTAAAATTTTAATACCCATACCAGCCATCTTAATTTTCAATAACCTCGCCAATTTGATACATTTCCTAGATGATCTTCACATCAAATGAGTACAATCCCATAAAGATATTTTGGTTCACATGACAACCATTGATTCATTGTGTATAGATGAATGTGTACAGGAATCAGACTCTCATAAAATTTCATGCAAATACTTTGTGTACTTAAGTTTTAATACCAACTACAGTGTGGACCAAATTGGAGAAATATGTGGAAAAACTAGTGGTGATTTATGTAATGTTAAGTTTTTCAAGTCTCATGCTGTAGTTTTTGAAAATGTTTATCTTGAGGTCTCATTCTGTTATGTTCATATTAAACATTTTTTTACTTATAAAGTTAAATTCAGTATAATTAACATTAATTCAAACAACTTGTATATTTTGGTGTAGAACAAATCCAGCAGTATTTCCCTTTGTTTCTATAGATATAAATTCCCGGTCAGTACTGTACAACTTGTTATTCTGATAATGAAAATGTAAGGGCCTTTCATAATTTGGTTACTGTTCTTCTGCTGGATGTTTGTGTGTTTTTGATGTTTCTTCCTTCAAGCTGTGTATGGCTAGGTCGTTTGTAAATTGTGTGCATCCTGTGAAGAAATGAAAATCGTGCATGTATAACATTGAACAGTTTGTAAAGGGTTGGTTCTTGCAGATTAATAATGATTTAAGTGAGGGATGAAGTTGCATCTGTCTAAGAATTGGGTAATGCAGGTTTCTGGTACTGTAACAGGTTGTAATCTTTACTTGTACTATGAGTTTCATTTAATGTTTAGTTGGCTTACACTATTCTGGAGTGATTTAGTTAGTGCTGTAGTGGTCAGTTACTGGTAACCAGTGATATGGTTCTTAGCCTGATATTGAGTCATTTATGTACATATCTTTAACTGTTATAGTCTTGATGGTAAGAGAAGAACTTCAAAGCAAAGTATTTTAATTTATCAAGACCAAACACTGTTTTGACAGCTGTTACTTCTGTGGCATTGATTCATTTTAACAGTAATGCTTGTCAAGTTTCCAAAGAAACTGAAATTTTCTACATAATAACATTTTAATACATACCTCACTAATGGGTATCACTCTAGTGCAGTACTGCTACTATCTTAATTTTCAATCAGCTCCAGTAAAAGTCAATAAATGAAATGTATTCAGATCTTAAAGTTTTTTTTGTTTTTTTTAAAGAATAACAGTACTATTATTTACAACAAAATTTGTAGGCATTGCTCAACTGGCTTGCTGACTTATTAACCTGTGTCCCTCCATAGTGCTGGATCCAGACAATTGTAGGGCATAGGCTGTAGGTCCTATCAGCCATATCAGTTAAACAAAAAGTTAGATAAATTATAGATTTTGGTTTGAAATTTCATAGGCTCTAGGAACTGTGCCTTTCATGTGTAATAAATAATCTGACCCTATCCCTCTATTTTCTTTTTTAATGTGTTGATTTCAGTGAGGGTAAAACTGACCACTCTCACATTACCATTTTTAAGAACTGGTGTTGGTCATTCTCATGAGCTGGTCAGTGGTTCTTGTTTAGATTGTAGCACTAACCACTGAATTTCTTCATGGTGTTGAGGCCCCCTCACAGCATGTAGTAAAATTTGTTCAACAAAACCTTAGTGTTCTGTGGACTTGTTTCAAGGGTTCTACAAATAAAATTGTTATCAAAGAGAAAGCTAAGATTGTTCTGTAACTGTCAGTTTTCTGGTTCTCCAAGTATGTGAGAAAAGCCATAAAGCCATTAAACATTTGGATGAACTCCTCAAAGCAAAATATTTTTTTTTATTCTCATAAACCCAAAATGTTGGTTATCTGTAATGAAGTGATAGAAAAGATAGACAATTGATTGGTTGAAATCTAAGCTTTCCATCCCTTATAAATATAAGGAGGGTGGACATTGGGCATTTATTAGCAAGTTATGAAAGAGGTCCATGTGTCATTTGTTTGTAAATTTAGTTAAATAAATTTAATGTTTAATTTTGTCTGCAACAATAATATAACATGTTTCACTTGTATACAGCTTCGATCCACTGCAAATAAATTTAGGAATAAGAGTTCTTTGGTAACATAAAGGTTTAGAATCCCTGTTCTATATCATAAGGATGGTAGTTGGTGGTCACATCAACACTTGTTCAAATGTGTTTATTACTATAAAACTTCATCACTTCTGTAGTTTGTCTAAAACATCTTTGATGGCTTATAACATTGTTGGTCATCTGTCAGATCTTTAATTTTCACATTATTTAGTGAGTGTCCTCTTCAATTGTCCAGTTTGACAGAACTTGTTTTTCCTGGGATGGCTTTCCTCATTTTACATTGGAAATAATCGTGGCCTGTGCATTTACTTGTTTTGTCAAAGCAGTGGGTATAGTAATGTTATTATGGTATTTCTGGATACAGTTTATCTCGACTTGCCAGGGAGTGACCTCAGTACCTAGATTTGCTCAAGAATTATGTGGAGAAATCTCTTTTTTTTCTCTCAGTTTTGATTGAGGTGATGGTTAAGAACACTGAACACAAATCTATAAGCATGGTGAAAGCAATCTTTGTTTAACAGTCAAAACAATAAAAAAAAAGAGCTTCAGTGGATTCAAACTGAAGTAGTAGACCAAAGCATAACTTAAAATCTGACTGAAGGTCTTTACATTGTTGTGTTCTCTTGGAGAAACAAGAGGTAATACTATCCAGGTGTCATTTGACTCACTAGTGGAAAAGTTTACTGACTATTTTTGCTTAGGGAGCTATAGTGATCTTCTCTACAAGAAAGTACAGGTGACACCAGAGGGTAATGATCCAGAATAATGATTAGCTAGGGCAAAAGGAATTTATCAACATTCCTTTCCAATATTTTACTGCTAAAATTAATTTGGTCTGACTTACAAGCAAAAGGAGTTTAGCACATGATCTCCTTCTCCCAATTATGGAATTTCTTTAACACATTGGCAAGTGCACAGTCCAAGTAGCATTGCACTGTCACTTATTCCAAAGCATTGATGACAGATGGTTTTAATGTCAATTTCTGCTACTATTATACATCTGGGATGTTGGAACAGGCTCTCCTCGAGCATCTTCTGGTAATAAAATATACATGTTTATACAAGAAAATATTGAAAAATACTAGAAATTTGTGTGTTCACTTTATTAAAGAGATGTCTAATATGCTAGTATACAATGTTATTTTGTTGACACGATGAGAATTTACTACTTTTATTTTCCAAAATCACCTCAAGCCAAACAAGTTTTTAAATCTGAGTTTTCTTGTGTTAGTTTTGGTTGTTTTTAGAAAGTGTTCTTTCTGCAGTATAATGCTTAGCCAGTTAGTCAGAAGCTTAGAAAGAGTAGTTTGCTTATGTTATATTAAACTACTTCATATTTCTCTAAGCATCTTTGAAGAATTTTAAGAGAACAGGTGAATGGATGCCCTTGATTGCAAATTCCAACCTTTGAGCTGTGCTTGCCAGCAGTGTGTCACCATCCACTCAAAATCCTCTTATCTTGGGTATTGATTCACTTGGCATAGAATTAAAATCCTTGGTTGCTTCCAGAATACTCTCAGACGTGGCATTTTAATATCCACAAGCTTTGAGGTATTATTTTCCCGTATAAGCCTTGAATTATGTAATATGATTGATTTTTTCCTATTACCTAGAAATTCGTAGTTTGAGTCATTTGTATCTGTGCAAACATCAATAATTAATGAAAAGTCAACAGTGTGTGGTTCTAATTCATTGTGCAGAGTACACACAATTTCTGTGGTAAATGATTTGCACTCTCTTCTCACATTGACTAATCTCCATTTATAATACACCTCTGCCTTCTTTTATCTAGCCAGTTATCTATCCAATGAGCCAAATTATCCCCATAAAGGTAAATAGCATTTTTTTAATACAAGACTTTGGCACTTTGTCATATACTTTCTGAAAATTCAGATATAACCAATACACACCCTCATACATAAGCAGTAACCTCTTCAAAGAATGTAAGAAAAAACGTTAAGATAAGAATGTTTTGTAGTGAAACGTACTGAATAACCAACGCTATTTTAATCTTTATTAAATGGCTTTGTACAGCATCATTTATCATATTTAAAACTTTTTTCTTCACTGTTGTAAGACCTAGAATTATTGGAAGTTTTTTATTATCATCTGTGTTTTATTACCTTCTTTGAAAAGAAAAATAACACTAGCAACTTCTTGTTTTCTGAATTCTGTCCATTATTCAAAGACCAAATAAATTAGTAGGAAGTGACTTGTATAACAAATCCTTAACCTTCAAAACCCTTGGTTAATATTAACTGCCACAAACCTTTATCATTCTTTATGCCCCTCATTCCACCCCGATTTTTCTTAAGTCTCCAAATTAACATGATCATCTTATTCAGTTTTGTTTTCCTCTAATAACTGCTCCAGCCAAGGAATATTTCTTAAGTTTACTTGGAAAAGCTGGAAAAAAAGTAGAATTTGATAACAGTGATCTATAAATATTGGATATTAACCTTTATGTCAGTGACTTACTTTTAAAAGTATGTATGTTGTGTGCTCAAGTGTTTTAAATATTTTCATGGGTGTGTTGGATTAAAGGTTCTTCTACAGTAGGTGTCTGTAATTTGTTGGTGATAAATTCAGCAATGAAAGAAGAGCATGCATTCTGCTTGTTTTGAAATAGCATATTACAGAAAGTCTTTGCTCTGTGTATATCACAGTTGTATCTTAAATACTATACAGTTCTCTTATCAAAAGTCCATTTAGACCAGTTCAGTTATTTCAGAATCAAGTTGACAAGCTGAACTATTTTCTTGAACATTATCAATGTATAATTCACTTATGCATTTTCTTCTCTCTTTCTCTCTTGTTTCTTTCTATCACAACAGTATTATTGTCCTCTGCTTCATGAGTTACCACAGTTGTATTCTGAACTTCCAATACTCATCTGCTTCTTCATTTTTAGGCCTAATTCCAATAAATGTCTGCTTTTGCATATAGGCATATTTCCAAATAATTATTTGTTTTTTGTCAGTCTACACAGGCAAGTTTGATTGCTTTAAAATACTCTTTGACAAGACAACATATTCTCCTAAAATGTCAAAAAACTGTTAATCTTGCTTTAACATATCAACTGCTAGTCTGCTTATTCCTGTGATAGTTAATTTTAAGTTTTGTAACCTTTTTCTGACCAAATCTCTGTCAGCTGGCTTAACTTTTTCTCTTTTTTTCACCTTCTTTCATCTACTTGCTGCTATTTATATGCCTGTCACATAGGCCTACTAGAAATCTCTATATCCTCAACATCAGTAACTTGCAAACACAACTTCTAAGAATTCTTTACTTTTAACACATTATAAAAAAAAACAACACTAAATCATAAAATATGAACTTGCAAAGTAAAGTAATACTACCGACACTAAAATTTTTGTTTGACCCTTCATGTATAATCCTTTAAAAATCACACTTCAATCCTGACATTACCATCAAAGCTACCATTACTTCCTGTTCCTGCACCATACCCCCCCTCTCTCCAGTGTCTAGTCTTAGTCTAGTTTAAAGTTGCCCTTACAGTAATATCCCTTATAAAAAAAACAAAAAAACAGCAGCAAGCCACCTTTTATCTTATTTAAATGTAAATCATCCATTTAAAAAGATCTATTTACCCCTGAAATGATGCAACCAGTGAACCTGCTCTTCCTTGTACATAGCATTCAATCTTAGTGACCTACTTATAATTTCATCCTCACAATTACATCTCTGAGTCCCCAATAGTTATTCTGTTTGTACATTTAGTAGATAATACATATTAAGATTTTTTTATATATCATTGGATTTGATGAATATGTAGCAGTTAGACACTTTTTGTAATACATTCTTGATGACAAGAAACCCACTTGAAATAAAAATGTATTTCAGAATGGCTGGTAAGGGTATTAACACTTTTATTGATTAGCAGAGAACAACGTTTTGAATTTCCTAGGTCATGATGTAGAATGGATGACAACTGTCTGTTGTGGAGATACAAGTGTAGAGAACAACGTTTTGAAAGTCTTCCGCCTTTCATCTTCAGTCAAAGATGTTAACCTGGAGATGACCTAGGAAGGTCGAAACTTTCTTCCCTCTTTAACAGTAAAAGTGTTAATACCCATATCAGCTGTTCTTGAATACATTTTTTTAATACAGCTGTTGCTATATTTATTGAAGTATATGGTGATTGCTGTTGTCATTTAATCATATTTTTAAAGAAAACCTTCAGGGATGAGCTTTCATCACACAACACAAATCTTAAATGTTTTAAAGTAGTACACAATCTTATTATGTTGAATATTTTTTTGCTATAGATACATGCATGTTTCTCTCACTAGTCAAGAGACTTCAGGTTCAGATAGCAGTCATACTAATGGTCACAGCAACAATAATTGGGACGATTATGAGACCTCATCATATTGAGCCGAATGTAACATGCAGTCTCATAGAAATCAGTGTCTTAAGCCTAAAAATGGTGAGAATAGTGTGCCTGGCAGTAGAATTAGTAACAGATTTAGTTCAACTGTTGGCAGTGACAGAGAAATTCCTCAAGGAGGAGATACTGGTGATCATTCGAGCAGAGGTAATAGCATTCATAGATTTTGTTTTCGTAGCCGAAAATTTATTTTCTTGGGCTTTTTGATATATGGAGAAAATCTTAATATCATTTGCACCTTCTAACAGCTATGAATTATATATGTTAGAAAGTAGTTATATTAAATATAACTGTCCAACTGCATGTTCAAAATATTTTATAAAACTATCTAACATACAGTTAAAGCATACACATAAAACATTCCATGTACATATTTTAAAATTAGTTTTTTAATATTGGAAATTATTGCAGTTTGCTACAAGTGCTACGAAGAGGGACACATGAGTAGAGATTTTCCAAAACGTTGTGGATCAAGATGGAATAAAGGAAATGGTAAATTGGTTAATCTAATGTTTTGAGAATTAGCATTTGTTAAAAATAGAGGGATTAGTCAATGGAAAGTTGCCCATGGTACATACAAATGAGTGTTACTGTGACAAATTTTGGAGTTGGTAATTCTCTCTTAAAATCAAATGATTGCTAGTTCTTGTTTCTGATTTAAAAAAACAAAACAACTTCTGGCATGTTTCTAGAGAGAATTTACTCCACATCACATCTATGTGATACATGTGGTTTCTAGAGAGTATTTACTGCACATCAACATCTATGTGATACATGTTCTTTCTAGAGAGTATTTACTCCACATCACATCTATGTGATACATGTGGTTTCCAGAGAGAATTTACTCCACATCACATCTATGTGACACATGTGGTTTCTAGAGAGTATTTACTCCACATCACATCGATGTGATACATGTGGTTTCTAGAGAGAATTTACTCCACATCACATCTATGTGATACATGTGGTTTCTAGAGAGTATTTACTCCACATCAACATCTATGTGGTACATAGAGTATTTACTCCACATCACATCTATGTGATACATGTGGTTTCTAGAGAGTATTTACTCCACATCACATCTGTGTGATACATGTGGTTTCTAGAGAGTATTTACTCCACATCACATCTATGTGATACATGTGGTTTCTAGAGAGTATTTACTCCACATCACATCTATGTGATACATGTGGTTTCTAGAGAGTATTTACTCCACATCACATCTATGTGATACATGTGGTTTCTAGAGAGTATTTACTCCACATCACATCTATGTGATACATGTGGTTTCTAGAGAGTATTTACTCCACATCACATCTATGTGATACATGTGGTTTCTAGAGAGTATTTACTCCACATCACATCTATGTGATACATGTGGTTTCTAGAGAGTATTTACTCCACATCACATCTATGTGATACATGTGGTTTCTGGAGAGTATTTACTCCACATCACATCTATGTGATACATGTGGTTTCTAGAGAGTATTTACTCCACATCACATCTATGTGATACATGTGGTTTCTAGAGAGTATTTACTCCACATCAACATCTATGTAATACATGTTCTTTCTAGAGAGTATTTACTGCACATCAACATCTGTGAGATACATGTGGTTTCTTCATCATTTTCTCATTTCTTATCTCTTCTTGTGAATCATTTGTACACATGATCTACTCTGAATATTCTGCACTTATTTCTTACATCAACTATTAGGGATTACCCATTTGATTTATTTCCATTGATATTTGCCATGTGCTTATGGCATATTAACTCTTTTGGCTGGACCAGATTCTCTCCAAAGTTTGGTTTCTCCTCTTTCAGGTGTTTTGTCAGGTTTGCTGTCCCTCTCATGGAGGCTTTTGCCACTCATCTCAACATCACTTTTTTCTTGAGCTCTGACAGTTGAAGCTCTTAACCAGAACTGATCTCATCATTTTCTATATACCTGTCTCACCTCTCTATTGCTCCAACTTAACACACTTTTTTCATCTAGGGGTGTTATCCTTTCATCTTTATATATTGGATTTGCCTGGTCCATAACCATCTAGACTTTCCAACTGTGTACCACTTTCTGTATCACATTCCTCTTGTCCTTCAATTTTTTTTTTCTCTTAACAGAAGTGGCAAACTTTTCACCACTGTTTTGTCCATCACTTTTTTCCTCCAGGTTGTTCTATTGTGACTTACCATTCAGTCCTTTTCACATGGTTGTTTAGCTATGGATTGTCAGCCTTCACTGTAGGTGGTTATTGGATAGCTAGGTTTTCTACATTTTGCCCTTCCCACTTAATTCTGGCCCTTTTCATGCCTAGTTGGGACCTGACAATGGTTTTATATTCTCTCACACATGCTCTGTTTGAATTATTGTCTTCCAGACTTATTTTCATCTCCTTACCTATGGTCTCCATTGTTCTGATTTTAGTATCATTAGTGTTTTTCACAGTCTTACATTGTAATTGTACTTACTTTACCCAGACCAGGCTTCTTTTCTTCTGTTACTTGGGGTGGTGATTGTACTTTTTCTCCAATTTCCCTCCCCCTCTTTCTTTCCCATTTAGACTCATCTTCTGCATCTGGTTTGGGCTGTCTTGGTGCTATTTGGCACGTACGTATTTTAAGGGCTCCCGTCATTTTTTCATTCTACCTTTGGACCCCTCATTGTCTAGATCTGTTGATTGCTACTATTACTGTGTGGATAAGCCAACTCCTTCAGTTTGCATATTATTCCCTGGATGTTAATGCTTGCAGCCTGTTTCATATTTTGTCAATTTAAATTCATCATGTATTACTCTCTTGTATTTCATTTTCACTGCCTGTGGATGATTCTCACATGTCTTTCATACATTATCTTTAAAACCTGTTTTATTTCCTGCTGAGTTTTAACTCTCAGCTATTTTTTTCAATCTTCACATGGCCTTTGAGTAGGGTAAGTGTATTTTCTTTTTCACCACCCCTTTTCCTTTTATTGGATCCTGCAAGACAGCTGGCATTGCCTCCTACGATATACTTATTTTCCAAAATTTGCATATGGTGTAGGGTAATAATAATAATAATAACAAAAAAGTTGTCAATCCCTTTTGCCCTGGCATTACCAGTCCTCACTGTCAAGTTAGGGTCTTCTGCAAGGTTGCTGGGGGTATCCTTGGAATTACATTTATCTTAATTGTCTGGTCCAGCATGTACCATTCCATGGACTGTCACGGAAGAGACCAGTGCCAGGAAGGTCTGCCAACTTCTTGCTCTTGCAGACTTTTAAAAATAGTCTCATGTTACATGTGAAGTTAACATTTTTTTTACTTGAAAATTTATTTCCAATAGATATTGATCTTCTACACAGAAATAGCTTGATCTCTCAGGTATGTGCCCAGAAGACCTGCATACTATTAGCTGTCAGCTAACACCATTTTAAAAATCACATTTAACATGAACTGTACATGATGAAATCCTATAATTCTTCCTCTCCACCAATAGGAAAGAAACTCAACCTTCTAATACAGCATCTCCCCTTAAACACTTACACTCGAAATAATGTAATTCTTACAAGAGGCAAGAAGAAAGAACACCAGAAGTGAGGAGGGTGGGTAGGAAACTATCATAGGTGAGTGTCCATTTGAAACACATTCTCAGGTCACAAAAATGTTAACTGCTAAGATGATATCTCATCTCTATGGACAAAACATATGGAATCCTATAACAAAATGATGGAGAGGTTAATGCAAACATAAAACCTATATGAGATCCTTACAGAAAGAAAATTACGTATGACACTTAACAGTAAGGGATCTATATGGCATGCATCTATGGGAGACTGTCTAATCTTAATCATGGTACACTATTCTCCAACTAAAGACAAAAGACCCCTATGGATCACAGAGATAGATGAAATTTGATCGTAACCAACAAAGCACACTTGCACACAAGTTGTCAGTGAGCCAAGAAGTGTAGTGTTAGGGCACAATCAGACCATATGGTGTGTGGTTAACCTCAAATCGACTGGACACTCTTGCTGCAAGAGTGCTGTTTGGAGACAGATCTAAACTATACAAACAGTATCACAATTAATGAGGAACTCTCTTAGGTTTACCACCCTAGTAGCTAAGAATTTGAACAAAGGGAGAAGAATTTACACTTGGGAGACCTGGGGATGTATCAAGATCCTCATCAGACCTCATCAAAGGTCTTTTACTTTCACATCTCATGTCAGTCGTCGAACATGAGGTATATTGAGCGGCAGCTACAGACTGCCCTCAATTATTTCCTGAAGTGGACCACAGCAAACGGCTTTAATTTCTCTCTCTCAATAAAACCGTTTGCATGCTCTTTTGCTGCCAGCAGGATATTCATTCTGATCCTGAATTCCATATTGGTGAAGCTGTGCTGCCTGTGGTCCCTAAGACAAAGTTCTTGGGGCTTATCTTTGACCATAAGCTGACCTTTATACCACAAATTAAGCACCTACAGGTCAAATGTACAAGAGCACTGAACATTCTCTGTGTCCTCTCTACCACCACTTGGGGAGCGGGTCGGTGTTTTTTGCTAAAGGTATATTGTGCTCTTATTCAATCGAAACTTGACTATGGAGCTGCCAGACCCTCGACCTTAAAGATGCTAGACCCAGTTCATCATGAAGGACTTCAGCTCTGCACTGGGACTTTCTGCACCTCCCCAGTTCAGAACTTATACATAGTCTCATGAACCTTCTTTGCACCTCTGCTCTTTGCAACTGTCTTTACTATGTGCTTTGAAACTTCGTTCCTTATCAAAGCATCCCACCTGGGGTTGGGTCTTTCCATGGATAACATTGCAGTATCACTGGTCAGTCCATCCCACCATGGATTATTACAGTCCCCAAATGTGACCTTTCTTTAAGTCATTTGAAAAGAACTGATACTCCCAATTGGAAGTACTGTCATTTATTTATTGAACATCTTTCAAACAACGTTTCCATTCTTATTTATTTGGATGGTTCAAAATCAGGTGACTTTTTGGGTTCTACCATGGTTTGTTGTGGTTTGGTGGTTGTGCACAGTATTTTCTCTATAGCTTCTGTGTTCACTGCTGAATTGTATGCCATTTCTCTTGCCCTGGATCACATAGAAGCTAAGCAGTACTCAAACTGCACTATTTATACTGACTTGCTTTGTTCTCTTTTGGCCCTGGAATTGCTTCACATTGGTTCACACCCTGTTTTTGTTGATATTAAAAACCGACTGGCCCATTTCTCTTTAACATCTACTTCCATCCAGTTTTTCTGGATATTGGGCCACGTTGGTATTCATGGGAAGGAGCTAGCCGACACTGCAGCTAACTCTATCTGCTCTGGCACTGTCACTGCTGTGCCTATTCCATACATGGACTATGATCCTGTATTCAAGGCTCGGCTCTGCGCCAGCTGGCAGTCCACTTGAAGTGAACAACGAAAAAACAAACTTTTCCAAATAAAACCCTGTATTGGGCTTATGCCGTCTTGCTTCCATAAGGATCAGAAGGAGGAAGTTGTTCTAACTAGACTACACATTGGTCACAGTTTTTTAACTAATTGTTTTCTTTTATCTGGAACTCATGTATTAGTGTGTAGTTTGTGTAACACTCAGATAACAATAAGCCACATTTTACACTCTTGCTGTCATTACGACACTCAACGATGGCATCATTTCAAACGTATTCTGTCCCAAGGTTTGTCCATAACGTTAGACATTGTTATTGATGATGGTGATACTGTCCACCTTGGTAATATTTTTAGTTTTTTAAAGACCATTAATCTATTTAATGCCATTTAAGTTTTTTAATTTATACATTACACCTTTTTTAATGTGGCTCCCTTTTAAGAATCACAGTCTCTCTAGTTTGATTTGAAATTAGAAAATGGCCATAACATTAAATTACTCGACAGCAGGACTGTAAAGGTCAACTTCAAGTGACTGACGGTGGTTTTTGAACTTACCTGTTAGTCTTCCTGGCAGGTTGTGATGATTACCATTATGCTACAGAAAGCTTTTTACTTTTCTTTCTGTAGTTTTTCTCTTAATGTTGTAGACTAGATGTAAACGTTGGTTTTATGCTATTTATGTTTTAACTCTGTTTTCTTTCACCTTCATTTCCTTTTATGAATTTTACATTTACTTTAATATTACCTTTTTTCTGGATGTTTGGTGCAAATAGCCTAGCTGCTTTGTGCCATAAAACACTAAATTAACCAACCAAACCACTAAGATATAAAAATTTCCAGATCTTAACACACAAATTATTGTAGTCAAATGCCTAGAAACCAATGAAAATATTGTAAAGAGTGGTGAGGTTGTTGGTGTCTTGATCAAAAGTTTCATTTCAGATTCATCTTAGTTAAGACTCTTAAGTGTCATGAAGAGTAATGATGGAATTGGTGTGATGTTATCTTAGTTAAGTGCCTTAAGTATCATGAAGAGTAATAATGGAATTGGTGAAAATGAAGAATATGGTGTCCATATTTTAAAAATTGGATTAATTAAATTTTGTATTTTAATGGATTGAACCTGAGAAGGTCTTGTGTGGCTAAAAAGTCTTTCTGCTAATTAGATCAAAATTGGGGGCTGAATACCTAAGACTTGTGAGATGCGGTACGGAGATGCGGCTAGTTTAATGTTTTTATGGCTTCAGTTTTCGTACGTTATATTTGGGTTATTGTCTCGTTTGGTTTAGTTTTATTTGCTTTAGTACTGCATTATTTGTGTGTTTTGTAATATTTTTATAAGCGTTTCTCACTGAACCTTTTCTGAGCCGTAATTTATTTGGCTTCAAATAACTTGCTGTTAAAAAAACCTCCTTTGTATGTGAGTTCATTTTGAAATTTATCATACCAAGAAAAATTTTAGAAAAGAATGCCACTTTAGCAATACCACTGTTTATAGATTACATGTAACCTATCAGAGTATTGGACATGTATGTATACTCTTGTGATTATGTAATTATATAAACACATCTGAAACAGGTTTACTTAGGGGTAAATACAAGGGTGCCATCTGGTGATAATTTTTATGAGACAAACAAATAATCCGAGACAGGGACACAGAGGCAAAGACGACAAATTTTTAGGTGTAATTCAAGTATTTTGTGGCTATAAATTAAGATCAGTATATGCTGTATTACACTTCTGAAAAGCTGGGAAAACAACTGAATGATCAGAGCAGTCTAAAGGCGATAATTCTACCTTTTAGGTCAAATTATGTGAGACTTCGACATTTACGACAAGAGTCCTAACATTATGTATACACCATACTACTAGTATGGTATTGTGGCACCGTGGTCATACGAACATCTTTTTAAACTTTGTGTTATAAAAATAATGTTTGAATGTTCCCTAGAGATATTCTTTTGAGAAAGTTTCTCAAAAATACATGTTTAAAAATGTAAATTTCTTAACACAGATATGATGTTTTACCTGAACTCTTGATCATAATGTGGTTTGTTTTTATATCACCAGGAACATCCAAGTCCAAAATATTTAGCAAAGTTATCAAAAGTAAAGAAAGGGAAAGTGATCTTTATTACAGGGGTAAGAACATCACTATTATCAATTTATAATAAACATCAAAACAAAAATCCGACTTTTTGTCCAATTTTTCCCACAATTTGTCTTGTTTTTATACAAGCCTAGATTTATCTGTTAATGATGATTTTACAGTGTTGTAGTTGGTTTTCAGATTATAAGTTTTATGATGACAACAAAATTAAAGATGTGAAGAAGTACAGTAAAAGTGTTTGGTATTCGATTTACAACAAAACTGTAACTAAATATACTCTATCAAACAAAATTAACAAGCTATGTATCTATGCATAATAGACATCATTTCCACCTAGATATACACGCCAGATGTATCGTGTTGCATGCAGTTGCCTTGCATCTGGTTCCTTGTGGTCAAAATGTTGTTGCAGTGATAGAAAATACTTCTATGGATGATAACTTTGAAACTAACTCAATAAAAGGGTTGTACCTTGCACAATTTGATATCCTATGTCAATAGGGTTAAAGTTTGAATCTATGTAAAAGGGTTGTAACTTGTGCACTTTGATATCTCATGTCAGTATGGTTAACTCTTTCGGCACTGAATAACTTTTAATGTTTAGCATGACGCTGAATATATATGTTTGATACTTCAACTAATTACGGTATCAGTACTAAAAGCATGATATCTTGGCAATAACTCAACAAAAGTCCCTGAAATATTCAGTGATTGTACCCAATACTATATATGTTAAATTTAATACATAAGAATAACAGGAATAAAGGAAGGTCACCTGCCGCGCTGAGCCTTCAAGTTGACTGCAGTTGCCAAATGCACTGAAAGGGTTAAAGTAGGAATCTATGTAAAATGGTTGTGATTTGTGCACTTTGATATCCCATGTCAGTAGGGTTAAAGAGACACCACACTGATATCCTGTGTCAGTAGGGGTAAAGAGACACTACACTGATATTCCATGTCAGTAGGGTTAAAGAGATACCACATTTTTTTCTATGCTCAGTTACAATAAAGCAAAAATTAACACTTACCTGCAATATTCCACACTGGTGTCAGTTTCAGAAACTATATTCATATGAACAGAAAAGTCACTGATATTGAAATCTGACAGAGTAAAGTTCAGAAATCCATTCAGTGACCCATCTGGTGAAATGAAAAATGTATAGAATATTTTATTAACAAAACGTGAAGTACAGGCGATGGTCAATGCCTGAAAAGTAAGAATATAGAACTAACAGTTCAGAAAATAACACACTTTCACCTTAAATAATATACTGCAACATTATTTAGTTTGATAGTGTAGGAACAAACCTTATTGTTTCACACCATTAAGTAGATTTGACAATGTAGAAAAAAATATTCACATATTTAAACATTATAGTGCACGGTTTTATAGGTATGACATTATGGATAATAATAAAATTCACTGTGTTAAATGTCTATTGCATCACTAACCATGCTTGATAGAACAGAATATAATAGCATTTTCATTTTAAATTTATTATTACATCATTACTTTTTGAATTACATGAACATCAATTTACTATATAGAATTATTATACTATATAATTCCAAAATAAAGTAATAATATGATGACACTGTACTTCAAGTGATCAGAAAGGTTAAAAACGATTTATTGTTTCTATTGACATTAATATGTAATACATTATAAACTCCTGTCTCTTCATGATAGTAACAATTAAATCTTTATATTGCATCAAAATTGTGATAGATCAACACCATGACTATTCTTTAATGCACAAGATTTGGTCTTTAATTAATAACAACCGATGGTCAGTAGGTGTAAACCTGTAAATTGACTCATAAAAAGAAATCACATCAATGTATTTTATAAACCCACTAAAGATGCATTAGAAAATCATTGCAGAAAAATACACAAGTATACAGAAATTCTAAAAGAGATCATATTAAGTTACAGTTTTGGAACTGACCTATACTTATAACATTAATTACATTAATTTAATAATCACTTTAAACATCAAACGTTTCTCAAAATAATTTCATAATTTAGATAAAATTTGAAAGGAAATGCAGAGTTTATTTCACTTATAATGATTCTTAAGGTGTCTCACTCTAATATCATACATGTGTATGAAGTATTCCTTTATCACTGTAATCAATGTATGTGATATTACTAACAGTTAGTATTAAGAACAAGTACAAACATTGCTCATAATTCTCTGTACTTACATTTGTGATGACAGAAATCTTTCCAACAGAATTAAGAATTCTGTACCATATTCCTATCAAAATAGAATCAACCTATTAGGATAACTGGAATATATTTCAATAACTTTACTGTCTAATCTTTTATTATTTTTTGCTTACAAAACAATTCTCTTTCATTAACATTACATTCATGTATAGAATGGATTATATATATCTCAGCTAAGTTATGAATTAATACTTATCACTAAAGACTAATCAGGAGTTATTAATTAACTCTAATAATTCTTCTCTGTATATTTAGTGTAAAAAAAATCGAGGTTTAAAATAAAACAAACTTCAAAGTATGAATATTAGATTACTTCACTATCTGGGTAACTAGAAATGTCATAATGAAAATACCTAAAAGGCTAAAATCTAAATATTTCTTACAACTGATTGGTTCACACATGACTGTCAAATGATTGTTATTATTTACTAATAACAGTCCTCACTCAGTTAATGGAAGAGTGTTTGTATGTCATAGAGAAATTTTGTATCATGACATTGTTGTCTACAGTTTAAGAGCTTCAGACTGTGATTTCTCTGTTCTAACAGATTTACCATTATACATTTGTTTTAGTACCTATGCTTGTTTCAGTATAGTTTTCTTTTTTGCATGTGACGTATACTGTTGGCCATGTATTGCACAAGAATAAGATTTAACAATATTTATTTTACGAAAACACTAGCATCTTCCAACTTTGGTGAATATTCTAGAAACTCACAATAAACTATATAAACTAACATGCCAAGAGCAGGAAGAATATTATTAGTCAGTTAAAGTCAGTGTGATATAGGCCTCAGAAGCTATAATTGTGATTAACACCAATTAATCATAAAACTACAAAATTGGAGCCAAGGTACGTGGTAGATTTTGAACATTACAAACCATTCAATTTCAGCACATTAACTTGGGATGCTAGTATTTTTACAAGGACATTAAATAGCATCCCTGGAAAAAGTCAGATTGTAACCAATGCAAAGCCATACAAGATAGCCAGCTTAAGTGAGGTGTGACAGTCTCAACTTGGATTGAATTTGCTTGTCATGGACCTGGACTGTCGATAAAATATCGAGTTCTAGACCATATATAAAACTCAGTATTGTTTCTAAAACTCTTGTACCTAAACCATAATTTGTAGTAACTCTTATTATAAATTGTATCATTATTCTTTTTTGTATATTTTAATATATTTCTGTCAAAAAAGAGAATAGTACATGCCAGTCTTGTTGGCAAATATATTTTAATACATACTAACATTTAAATAACAACTAAATTCAAATTACCAATTATTTACCAATATTATTGAAAAAGCTTTTGGGCTGAGAAAACACTTACATAGAAGAGCTTAACAACGTTTCGACCTTCTTCGGTGTTTTCTCAGCCCAAACGAGCCGCTTTTATATAAATTCTCAACAAGTGGGTTCTCGTCATCACTGAATAATACATAATGTATGTAACTTAATAAATCAGAGACTTGTCTGAAATAAAATATATGAAACATTGTCAATTTACTTTCTTCTTAACAGACTAAAACTAAACAGCTTGCTGTATTCACCACACTGTGCACTCACCAATGTTCTTAACTCTTTCTGCAACAGGTCGTCATAAGAAAGTGATAAACTTCCTAGCATCGAGCCTGATTTCTGTGATGTTGTTTAGTAAAGCAAATAATGGTGCCAGAGGAAATGCAACCACAAAAATTGTGACAAATCCAAACTGCAACACTGGAGAAGGGGAACAAATTACAGAAACGTTTATTAACTAAACTGTACATTTAATGTTTAAGGAAGTTTTTTATGATTAGACAGTTAAATATAGTCTAAAGTTACTGTAATTAATGGAGAAAATCTAACCTAATGTAGTTGATTCAGGTCTAGAGGTGGTTGAATAATAGATTTAATTTCTAGTATGACATAAAAGTCAATACAGAAACATTAACGTCAAAATCAAGTAGCATAATAATGTTTCATTTAAAAAACAAACAAACTAAAACACAGAAAAGGACCTTTAAAATTGCTGTACCAGAAAATACTAATCATTGAGGTGGTGTAGCTGTTTTACAGGTATTTAATAAATGTTTCCTCTATACATTATACTGTTCTGAAAAACAAGCTGAAACCCATAAAAAAAAAAGTGTTTGTTGTTAAATGCAAAGTTGTACAATGTGGAATTTGACCCATAACCACAGCAGGAATCAAACACTTAATCTTAGCATTATAACCCTTCAGGCTTAGCAATGAACACAGTTCATATCCATTTCTGCGTCTTCAAAAAACTTTCTAAATGCTGCTCCAACTATTGTTTTCACATGCATTATCATCATATTGCACATTTAATCTTTACTGTTAATTATATATTAAATATTTAAAAATATTTTAAACTATGGTGGAGGAACTTAAAATAATATATCATTCATTTCCATAGTAGTCAGTTACTCAGTTAACTTAAATTAGAATAACTTTATTTTAAGGCTCTTGAATGATGTACAAACTACGAGGTAATTGTTAAAGATTTAACATTTTTCACAGACATGGAAAAAGTACCATTTTAATCTGTTCAAGTTCTTATGTGGAACATATGTATCTATTAGTGTAGTTATTTTCACATCATTATTTTAGTTAAACTTAAGCCTCACCCATTTCAAGATATTCACCAAAAAGACCCAATTCTTCTTGGTTTATTAAGTTGTAGTCACTCTCCCACTGAGTGGGTGCAAGGTTTTCATGAACACACTCACCCTTTTTATGCACTGACCACTTCTTGTAAACCCACAATAGCCATCTAGATATATAAAACAAAATTTTTTACCTAGTTTTAAAATAATATCAGTTTTGTTGTTGACATGAATGTATAAATAGTTTAACTTTACATACAATCTGACTTACTACATGTTTGACTGAACATTAATAAACTACAAATCTTGAACACATCAAAATCACTTTTTGAAAAAAACCTACAACACAGTTCTTAAGTTTCAAAATGAGCTGACTGTCATAGAAAATGTTCTTACATGAAATTATTGAAATAAATATCTTTTAACTAAAAACCTTATGGAACACCCATTTCCATCACGGCATTAACGAACTGCTTCCCTACCACAATTATAGCTAGTTGCAAAGAGTGTTCAAACAAACACCCTCCTGTTCCACACTAGAATGAAATGTAGAAAAACAGTTTCAAAATTACTGTGGCAATACCACTTTAAAAAATATTTTAGAAAGGACACAAGACTGAAAAGTACAATAAGATATCAGTTAGTGAGCGAGAGCAGGATCAAATGGTCCGAAAAAATAATGTTTCAAACCTAAATATTTAAAGAATGTGTGTGACTAATATAAAAAACTTTGCAGAGATTGATTCTTTATAGTTTAACTTTTTCACAACAGGCTCAATCCCAGGAACTGATCTAATAATTATTCTGTGCTTGTTATATTACAATGTATTCACATCATTTGGCAGGCTTTAAGTAAACATAAGTTTTTTTGCACAACAAAGATTATATTTTTTAATGGAGTATTTTTACTACTTACTGTGAATACTTACACACATACATATATATAGAGAGAGAATTTCTGTATACTAGTCTGAGTATTGATTTCCATGTTTAGATTTAAAATACTTTTCTTAGTCTCAAAAATTTCAAACTTTTTTCTGTGTAATATCTAAACCTAAAGCAGTAAAGAATGACTGTCTGGAATGACTTCAAATTGTTATATTAAACTACTTATGTTTATACTAAATAGTTTTATGATCATAATAGTGTGTGTATGTATATCTGGTTTGGAATTATGAGCATTGATTTTCAGTCACTAACCAAGTGGATAAGGTGTATTCTACTTAACCCTGGAATTATGTGGAACCTGCACTCAGCTAAGGACTTAGGATGGAACTGCTTTGGTTTCAGAATTACGATATAGTGAACCAACTTCCATGAATGATAAACGAAACTTGCACTGATCAAAGAGAAGGGTTTTGCACTCCCCATCTAGATAACTGTGTGCAAAATATGAACCAAAATTATGAGTAGGTTCCCAGGAAGGCTGGAGTTACTCTAACTGAAATCTGAAAAAAATATCCAGGATCCTTAGAAGGAGGACCCCTGACTTTGCCCTTTTCTCCAAGAGTGGTTGAACACACTCAACTTTGGTGGAAAAGCCTCTTGTCTGCAACAGATTTTCAAGCTCCACTAATACAGCCTGGGATGCTAATATGCACTGGGGAGTCCTGAAAAACAGAGCTCTGGACACTGTGCAATAGGTGAATCAAGTTCTCTACATTTATTTTATTCAAAGCAAATTGATCACAATTTATTCAACATGAAGATTAGCAAGATCCTCTTTAGCTGTATTCATGAATACCACGAGTGGCAATCCATAATAAGATAATATCATCTGGTAGGTGTCTAATTGATCTTACAGGGCACCTCATTTTGACAGAACCTGTTGCATACTGGTGGTAGTAATAATAGTAAAAGTAGTTACTAGTATGAAGTTGAAAAGATAAAGCATACCAAGAATGGGATACCATGAAAAATAAAGGAACCCTGAGAATAAAAGAGTATATGACTGAGGAAAATACTCATTTCTGGTAAAAGCCTAGCAGATGTGATAAAAAACAACTACAGGAAGTAGTGGAAAACCATCAGAAGAGGAATTGGCCAGATCACGTAAGCAACAAGATAGGAGAGTAATAGAAGTATTCCACATACCAGCTGACATAATATCTTCACAGAACCACTGAACTGGGCAGCCAATGACACTGGAAATTGAGAAATAGCCACAGTGTCAATAGACATGAAGTATGTTTTGTTTTCTCACCTAGATATTATGTGCTAACCAATACATTGTTTAGAGGTTAAGGGGTCATCTGAAAATTCATTTCCAGCATTTTCTGTTATGCT